>NC_057807.1:471412940-471737030 GCF_018294505.1 Triticum aestivum | reverse complement strand
AGGGCTTTAAAAGAAATGCCACAGTCGGACGTCGGGGCGACATCACAGAAAGGGCTTTAAAAGAAATGCCACAGTCGGACGTCGGGGCGACATCACAGAAAGGGCTTTATTCACAAGTAAATAATACTCATAATAAATATTCAATTCATGATAATAAACAGGTTAGTCCACCCACAGGAATAACATTTAACCGGACTTAGCACTCATGGGATTCACCGGAGTCTCTGTCATCAAACTGATACTGTTAGGACAAGATAATACGAATTTGGACATGGAATAGATGATTCAAGGAATGTATGACTCTGCAGAGTTTGTACAAAAATTTTCCCATAGCCAACGGATTTCCGTAGTCACGAAGGACTAGTTCCGTTTACGGTTTTTCGGAAGAAAACACAGCTATCCAGTACACACCCATCCTACCTCTCGATGCCAGGACTCACCCTAGACATCGTCCAAGAAAAACTTTTGAGACGGGGAGATCACAATCTCGAATAGCATGGGATCAAATTTATATACGCGCGCTCTAAGGGGTGCCCCCCTCTCGGTCCCAACCAGAAACACCCATGCCCCCTGACCGGATGACTGGCTTTAATCCAGGGCCATGGAACCATCATCCCGGCCTCTCCTTTTGGTGTGTACCAGGAAAGCGGTTTGCAACTTACTAAACCATATTCCTTGCGGAAAACATGTGGTACTACAGGGAAGGAAATGAGAGGAACTGGACCGATACGGTTTGACACTGAAGTCATATAGTCTGGCATAAGACTGGCATGCTACGACATTGCCATCTTACCCATCCTCATGCCAACACATGGCCATTCATACTCACATCCATCCACTTATGGATCATCGAACTCACTTACCTCAACATTGCATAAAACAACGTTCATTGGTATGCTCATCAACATGCCATGAAACTAACTAAATGCAAAACATGCCAAGACACTCATCATATCAAAAGTTCAAACATGCTTGCCTGGTTCAGAGTAGTCGGAGCCTAGCTCGGTGAAGTTCGCGGCTCCGTCACCTCCTTCGGTATCTATGGTATAAAGAAAATATATGCGCTATCATAAATACCAAGGGGTGCACAAAAAGTATTCCAAATATTTTTCAGATAAATCTGATAAAAAACTAGACAAAATTTTAAAGAGAACAGAAAAAGAATCAATCAAAAATACCTTTCTGTTTAAAAGTTATAAGGGTTTTAATCCAGGGACTCATCTGTAATGAAACAGAAAGTTTCCAGGGGCTAGTTTATAAAAACAGAAAACGCTTCGGCAGAAACTACGCCAGCCCAAAGGGAAAGCGCATTTGGTAGAAGGCATTTTCAGAAAACGCTTCATTTAGAAAGGACAGAGAGGCTGACAGCGGGTCCCACTTGTCATGCTTAAACTTTCAAATGGGAGGGACGAGGCTCGTCGGCGCCCGAGGGTTGCGGTGGTCGCCGGCGGCGATCCACGGCGAGGTAAGGGGATCGGAGGTTACCAACGTGCTCACCGTGTCCTTCCGCAACGGTGGGTGGTGGTGTTGGTCGCCGGGGAGCACCACGTCGACGGCGGTCTCAACCCCGGCGAACGGTGGTTCGGGCGTGGATGGAGCTCGTCGGAGAGGACTGCAAAGGCCAAATTGATGAGGGGGTTAGAGTACTGGGTGTGAGAGAGGGCTACGGACGAGGTTTGGGCGCCGGAGATGGCCTCACCGGAGTGAATCAAGCTGGAGGCCGAGGCGGAGCAAGGCGGCCGGAGTTGGGGAAGGAGACGTCCTCGAGGTCCTCCTGGTGGCTTGGCAGGGTCCTGGGGAGGTGCAGTGAAGGTGCGTGCTCGAGGGCGAGCTCGGGTTCCTTTTTATAGGCGATTCGAGGCGGTGGCCGAGAACGGGGTTCTCCGACGAAGCTTACGGCGGCGCAGGGCATTGGTCGGGGAGGATTAGGGGTCGAGCGCCGTCGTGGGGGTTCAATGGGTCCGTTTAGGTGCTAAACTGGTCGGGGTTTGGGTGTTTGGGTCGAGCTCGACGGAACGGGGGTGGCGCGGCCCGTCGGCGGCAGGGAGCACGTTCCGTGCTTGCCGGGCCACGGTGATGGTGCCACGGGCGTGCGCTGGCATGCATGAGGCCACGCGGAGAGCCAGGGGGCTTTGGGCGGCGCTGAACGTTGTTCTGCCGTGGTGTGCCTTCTGTCGGCCGCCACGGGAGGTCCCGACGCCGCAGAAGACGCCGGCGAGGGCGGGCCAGCGCGCCACCGACGCCAGGAAGGCTCCACGCACGCGTGTGAAGCTCCGGACAAGAGGGAGGGGCTGCGAGCATCGAGCCAAGCGCACTATGAGCTTGTGACTGAACTCTGAAGAAAACGACACTGTAAAACTGAATTTTACTGAACTTTACTGAAAATGCAAAGAACAGTGCAGCTCAGGTGTTCGACAGAATGCTTTTGGCATCTAGGGATTTTTCCTTGAGCTGAAATTTGGTGGAGTGGCTTCTCATTGCTCTAGTAGGCTGCATGATTTTTGGTGGAATTTTTGGAGGAGTGTAGATATGAATTTCATTAAATTTGTCAAATCTGGTCCAAACTTGCAGTGAGTAAAATTTGAAATATTTGAAAAGAAGAAGAGTGGATCAAGATGGTTCTAGGTTGTGGGTACTAAAGACAATCCAGGGAAGTTGGTTTGGGATAAAAACTCAAAGGCAAAGTGGTACTTGCTTTGAAAATCACTTAGGCTCAAAATAATTTGCAGAAATGTTTTGGGAGATAAAATAATTGAAATAAAATCCAAAACTTGTTTGGACTTGTTGAGACAGAGGATTTAAATTTCTCAAAGGTGGAGGGAGGGGTTTTGAGAAGATTTACTATAGGAGACATGGTAAAACCACGGGTGGTTTCAAAAAGAAAGAAGTCCCAAAACTCCTAGGGTTTCTTTTTTTAAATGAAAATAAATAAGTTTGAGAGGGTAACAACCAGAAGGAAAAGCTTCCAAAAAATCAACACCAAATTTGAATGGGAAAAGAAAATCCTTGCCAAAGGAAAGGAAGTTTTTAAGAGGAAGGATTTCTGGAAAAGAATTTTTTTTAAAAGCCCCCTCTTAAAAATCCAACAAAGTTTTTGATAAAAACCAAATTAAAATTTTGGAGTGTCACAACACCTACCCCCTTAGGAAAAATCTCGTCCCCGAGATTTCAGCTGATCCTTAAATAAGTGTGGATGCTCTGTCCGAAGAAAATCCTCTCTTTCCCAAGTTGCTTCACTGTCGGTGTGATTGCTCCACTGGACTTTGAAAAACTTGATGGTCTTCTGTCGGGTCCTCCTTTCAGACTCCTCTAATATTCTTACGGGACGTTCCCGATAAGTGAGGTCTGGCTGCACGTCAATGTTTTCATGGGATACTTGTTTCTCTGGGTTGCTTACGCACTTCCTCAATTGCGAGACATGGAACACGTCGTGGACATCGGATAATTCCTCGGGTAAGTCTAGCTGGTAGGCTACCGTGCCTCTTCGTGCCCTTATACAGAAAGGTCCGATGAATCTTGGTGCTAGCTTCCCTTTAATCTTGAATCGTTGCAATCCTCTCATAGGGGATACTCTCAGGTATACGAACTCACCGGGTTCGAAGCTGACCCTACGATGTTTCTGATCATAATAACTCTTCTGTCGACTTTGAGCGGTCTTAAGTCGGTCTCTAATTAGCTTGACCTTTTCCTCGGCTTCTCTGAGCATGTCTGGTCCGAAGATGCGGCTGTCTCCGGTCTCTGACCAATTTAACGGGGTACGACATCTCCGTCCGTATAAAGCCTCAAATGGTGCCATTTGCAGGCTGGCCTGGTAGCTATTGTTGTACGCGAACTCGGCGTATGGCAGGCTTTCTTCCCAACTGGTTCCATATGTGAGGACACATGCTCTCAGCATGTCTTCTAAAACCTAGTTTACGCGTTCTGTTTGTCCATCAGTCTGTGGGTGATATGCGGTACTGAAGGCTAGTTGGGTTCCCAGAGCCTGTTGTAAATGCTCCCAAAATCTTGAGACGAACTGAGTGCCTCTGTCGGATATTATAGTCTTCGGGACACCGTGCAGACAAACTATGCGGGAAAGATAAATCCTGGCAAGCCTCTGAGTGGTGTGGGTCGTCTTTATTGGAATAAAGTGTGCCACTTTGGTTAATCTTTCCGTGATGACCCATATGGCATCATTCCCGTGTCGTGACCGAGGTAGTCCGACAATGAAATCCATCCCTATTTCATCCCATTTCCACTCAGGTATTTTGTTCGGTTGCAGTAGTCCGGCTGGTCTCTGATGCTCGGCTTTTATGCGTTGACATGAGTCGCAACATGCAATGAAAGTGGCTATGTCCCTCTTCATACCGTGCCACCAAAATCTTTCCTGAATATCTTTATACATTTTGGTTCTTCCAGGGTGGATCGAGTACGGGGCGGTGTGGGCTTCAGCTAAAATTTGCTGTTTAAGGTCTTCTATATTTGTTTTGCTGTTTAAGGTCTTCTATATTTGGCACGCAGAGCTTGTCTCCGTACCATAATATTCCTTCATTGTCTATGACGAATTCCGAGGCCTGGCCCATACTCACCTTTATTTTGATGCCTTCGATGCTGGGGTGACCGGGCTGAGCTACTTTAATTTCCTCCACAAGGTCGGGTTGTATTTCCAAGTTTGATAGGGTTCCTTCTGCTACCATCATCAAGTTGAGCTTGGCAAATTCTTGTTTGAATTCGGGCCTCAAGCTGTGCAGATTGTTTTCGTCGGAGCTGGGGTTCCGACTAAGGGCATCGGCCACTACATTTGCTTTCCCTGGATGGTAATGGATACCAACATCATAATCCTTTACCAACTCCAACCAACGTCGTTGCCGTAAGTTTAGTTCTGGCTGTGTGAAAATATATTTGAGACTTTTGTGATCCGTATATATTTCACATCGATTCCCAAGTAAGAAATGCCTCCATTCCTTGAGTGCATGAATAACTGCTGCCATTTCTAAGTCATGAGTGGGATAATTTTCCTCATGCTTGCGAAGTTGCCTTGAAGCGTAGGCGACAACCTTGCCTTCCTGCATCAACACGCATCCGAGGCCCTTTCTGGACGCGTCACAATATACTTCAAAATTCTTGTGTATGTCGGGTACAATTAATACCGGTGCTGTCGTTAACTTCCGCTTTAGCTCTTGGAAACTTTTCTCGCAGGCTTCTGTCCATTCAAACTTCTTATCTTTCTTGAGCAACTGTGTCATAGGCTTGGCTATGGTGGAGAATCCTTCAATAAATCTGCGGTAATATCCTGCCATTCCCAAGAAACTCCGTATGTCTGTTACGCTGGCTGGTGACTTCCAGCCAAGTATGGCCTTGACTTTCTCTGGGTCCACTGCGATACCGTCTTGGGTCAGTACGTGGCCTAGAAAGCCTACTTGTCTTAGCCAAAATTCGCACTTGCTGAACTTGGCATACAATTGGTGTTTTCTGAAAGCGTACGTGTAAGGTCGGTCCGGGCCGCTTCATCCCACAATACCGCTGAAGCAACAAAAGACTAGTAGCGGCAAGCAAGTTGACAAGATCTATGCCCACAACAAAATTGTGTTCTACTCGTGCAATAGAGAACTACACATAGACCTAGCTCTGATACCACTATTGGGGAACGTTGCAGAAAATTAAAAATTTTCCTACGGTTTCACCAAGATCCATCTATGAGTTCATCTAAGCAATGAGTCATGGGAGAGAGATTGCATCTACATACCACTTGTAGATCGCGTGTGGAAGCGTTCAAGAGAACGGTGATGATGGAGTCGTACTCGCCGTGATCCAAATCACCGATGACAAAGTGCCGAACGGACAGCACCTCCGTGTTCAACACATGTACGGAGCGAATGACGTCTCCTCCTTCTTGATCCAGCAAGGGGGGAGGAGAGGTTGATGATGATCCAGCAGCACAACGGCGTGGTGGTGGATGCAGCAGAACTCCGGCAGGGCTTCGCCAAGCTGCTGCAGGAGGAGGACGAGGTGTAGCAGGGGGAGGGAGGCGCCAAGACACAGGGTGCAGCTGCCCTCCCTCCTTCCCTCCTTTATATAGTCCCCCAGGGGGGCGCCGGCCCTGGGAGATACAATCTCCCTAGGGGGGTGGAGTGCCCCCCCAAGGCAAGTGCCCCCCCCACCTAGGGTTTCCAACCCTAGGCGCAGGGGGGCCAGGGGGGGCGCACCAGCCCACTAGGGGCTGGTTCCCCTCCCACTTCAGCCAACGGGGCCCTCCGGGATAGGTGTCCCCACCCGGTGGACCCCCGGGACTCTTCCGGTGGTCCCGGTACAACACCGGGTGACCCCGAAACTTTCCTGATGGCCGAAACAGCACTTCCTATATACAATTCTTTACCTCCGGACCATTCCGGAACTTCTCGTGACGTCCGGGATCTCATCCGGGACTCCGAACCACATTCGGTTTGCTGCATACATATATTCATACAACCCTAGCGTCACCGAACCTTAAGTGTGTAGACCCTACAGGTTCGGGAGACATGCAGACATGACCGAGACGGCTCTCCGGTCAATAACCAACAATGGGATCTGGATACCCATGTTGGCTCCCACATACTCCTCGATGATCTCATCGGATGAACTACGATGTCGAGGATTCAAGCAACCCCATATACTATTCCCTTTGTCAGACGGTATGTTACTTGCCCGAGATTCGATCGTCGGTATCCCAATACCTCGTTCAATCTCGTTACCGGCAAGTCACTTTACTCGTACCGTAATGCATGATCCCGTGACCAGACACTTGGTCACTTTGAGCTCATTATGATGATGCACTACCGAGTGGGCCCAGTGATACCTCTCCGTTATACGGAGTGACAAATCCCAGTCTTGATCCGTGTCAACCCAACAGACACTTTCGGAGATACCTGTAGTGCACCTTTATAGTCACCCAGTTACGTTCTGACGTTTGGTACACCCAAAGCACTCCTATGGTATCCGGGAGTTACACGATCTCATGGTCTGAGGAAGAGATACTTGACATAGGAAAAGCTCTAGCAAAACGAACTACACGATCTTGTGCTATGCTTAGGATTGGGTCTTGTCCATCACATCATTCTCCTAATGATGTGATCCCGTTGTCAATGACATCCAATGCCCATATTCAGGAAACCATGACTATCCATTGACCAACGAGCTAGTCAACTAGAGGCTTACTAGGGACGTATTGTGGTCTATGTATTCACACATGTATTACGATTTCCGGATAATACAATTATAGCATGAATAAAAGACAATTATCATGAACAAGGAAATATAATAATAATCCTTTTATTATTGCCTCTAGGGCATATTTCCAACAAATGGCTCGCCAGACACCTCGGCCAAGAAAAGCTAAGAACAATGGCCGCATTAACAAGCCTCATGACCCGCTTTTGTGCAGGAGAGGATAGCTGGTTGGCAAGAAGCAGTACCAGCGACCCAAGTACATACGAAGTTAGGGATGGAAACGGGAAACCGCAATGTAGCAAGGACCAATGCCGGACCAAGGGAAACATCCCAAAGAGCACGACAGTCAACGCCGGATTCAAAAGCTCTCGGCAGAATCAGAAAAAGCTGCCCCTCAAGGATAACAGGGACAAGCTATCTAACCTAAACAAAATCTTGCACAAAATATGCCAAATCCACAGTACTCCCAGGAAGCCTGCAAACCATACCCACAGAGATTGTTGGGTCTTCAAGCAATCCGGCAAACTCAACATCGAACACAAGGGGCTCGACATACCAAGCGAGGACGATGACGAACCCCACAAGCAGAGCACCGGAGAACAATAGAAGTTCCCACAAGAAGTCAAAACAGTAAACTCACTTCACGTGACAAAAGGGAAAAACAGAGTGGCGCCTATAGAGATACGCGCCATACGGCCTATCCCAGAGGAGTCCCGCCACTGGTTGTTAAAATCAATCACTTTCGACCATTAGGATTACTCTAGAAGTATCCGGAACGCAGGCTGGACTGCCTTTATATTAGATCCAATAATTGACGGACTCCACTTTACACAAGTCCTAATGGACGGCGGCAGTGGTCTAAACCTGCTATATCAGGACACAATCTGCAAAATGGGGATAAACCCAACAAAAATTCGCCATGGCAACACTTCCTTTCAAGGGGTAACGCCAGGCCCAGATACCCATTGTACGGGTTCTCTCCTGTTAGAAGTTATGTTCGGCTCCCCCAACAACTTCCGCCGCGAAAAGCTAACCTTCCACATCGCCCCATTTACAAGTAGCTATCAAGCACTACTGGGACGCGAAGCTTTCGCCCGCTTTAACACAATACCGCATTATGCATCCCTTACGCTTAAAATGCCCGGACCGCGAGGCATCATCTCATTAAAGGGAAATATTGAGTGTTCCTCGAGCGCGGAAGACTGTGCGGCTGCCTTGACAGCCACACACTAAACCGGCTTCACTAATCAAAGCACCTAAACAGGTCGTTCAGACCCCGAACATGGCTAGACAAGTCCGGCGTAAACATACAAGGGCTTACTAGCCGCATACCCCCGTACAAGGGGCTCTGCGCGTGTACAACAAGAGACAATAAAGCTCAATTCTACCCATTTTCTGAATTATACTTTGTTTATTTAATATAACATAGATTTTCGCACGATCTTTTTCAACTAAGTTCCTCTCTTTTACAGATGAACACCGTGCTACACCCGTCCAGGATACGGCACAACGGAGACACATGCGCAGACGTGTAGTAGGGACCCGTTCCAAGGATTCTTTTCAGATTAAGACCCTGCGTAAACCTTTTTCACTATCTCTTGTTGATACACATCCCCCGGTTTCTTGTTATAACCGAGGAGGAGGCTGGCGTCTTGGCATGTGGCCACGTCAGAATTTTGCGCGTACCTGGACACCAGGGGCTTCTTACCAAGGGCGTTGTTCAGCCCGTTTTCATAAAGACCGAATACCTTAGGGAGTGTTCGGCATCGCGAGTTTGGCCTTATATGCATCAGCTCCGAATCATGTCTTTGGTCAAATGTTGAGTTTGCCCGGGTCCTGTGTTTTGCTGCCTTACGTTCCGCTCTATCGGCTAAGGCGGCACCAAGAGAACTACTGCGATTGTGCCCCGGTTCGGCCAGGCGAGCACCTCAGTAGAGAAATCCGAAAACTGACTATCATGATATAGCGTGAGACTGGTCAACCACTCAATGACCCGCCGAAATCTTTAGGATTCCTCCGCATTAACGAAGGGACATTTCCCGGCCAGGCACACACGCGCCCCGAATTCGGGTGAGCGCGGTGCCCCTAGGGGCTATATAGTAGCCCCACTGTCAAACTCCTATGGCTAAGTGAAAGTGATAAAGCATTATAGTCCGGTTGCCTAGTTCGCTGCGCTATCACCTCCTTAATAGGACCTAGACGATGGATCAAGTGTGAAAATGCGCCTTCTGGGAACACCCCCGCATTATATGCGTGGGGGCTGAAGCCTAAGACTGCCATCTTTCAGGTTATATACACATATACATTAACGGCCGCACAGGAGGTATTCTAATTCTTGAAGGCACAAGTATAAAAAGCTTTTATATTCCATCGAAACATTGTTTTACAATAATACATGTTATTCGAACATAACATCCTTCGAGCATTGCGTCTCTATTAAACGAGCGCCCTGCAGAACTTCCTGAAAATAGTGCTCGGCAGGTACTCGCTCTCATCCGAATCTTGGGATGCAACAGCAATGGCCTTCATCTCCGCCCAGTATGTCTTGACACGGGCAAGAGCCATTTGTGCACCCTCTATGCACGCTGACCTCTTCATTGCATTAATATGCGGCACCGCACCAAGGAACTGATGCACCAAGCTAAAATAACTCTTCGGCTCGGGCCTTTTCGGCCACAGATGACTCACGACATACTTCATGGCGAGTCCGGGTAACCTATTCAGCTCCGCCCATGCGGCCAAACGATCGGTTAATGGAAGTGGGCGCTCTGGATTGTGGAACTGCGACCAAAAAAGCTTTTCCACTTCGTGTTCCTTTTGATCACGGAAGTGTTCGGCCGCGTCCGCGGCACTCGCCGCCAAGTCCAGATAAGTGTTCGCCGCACTCCACTGTCGGTCCAACGGAGCATATTTAGGATCCCCGAACTTCATTCGCAGCATAAAGGGCTTTCCAGCCGTGATATCTCCGGCCTGACGTAGCTCCTCCTTCATAGCTCTCATCGCAGAGCGAGTATCCTTGGCCTCGATAGTGATCTTCTCTAGGTCCTTCTGTGCCACCCGATCTTCTTTTTCAAGAAGCTTGCAGCGGTCGGCAGCATTCTTCAACTTTACAGCCATCTCGGCCATTTCCTTCTTGCTTTGGCAGTGAGCTGCCTGTTCGGCTTTCAGCTCTTCAGCCGCCTTTAAGGTAGCCGCGTCGCTTTTCCTGGCCTGCTCCTTGGCTCGGGAAAGTTCTGCCCGAAGGTTCTCCATGGCAGCGGCACCATCTGCATCAAGCACACATGTTGTAAGATACGGGTGTCGGTGTCAAAATTGGCGAATCTCGGGTAGGGGGTCCCGAACTGTGCGTCTAGGCGGATGGTAACAGGAGACAAGGGACACGATGTTTTACCCAGGTTCAGGCCCTCTTGATGGAGGTAAAACCCTACGTCCTGCTTGATTGATATTGATGATGTGGGTATTACAAGAGTAGATCTACCACGAGATCAAGGAGGCTAAACCCTAGAAGCTAGCCTATGGTATGATTGTTGTTCGTCCTATGGACTGAAGCCATCCGGTTTATATAGACACCGGAGAGGGCTAGGGTTACATAGAGTCGGTTACAATGGTAGGAGATCTACATATTCGTATTGCCAAGCTTGCCTTCCACGCCAAGGAAAGTCCCATACGGACACGGGACGAAGTCTTCAATCTTGTATCTTCATAGTCTTGGAGTCCGGCTGATGATGATAGTTCGGCTATCCGGACACCCCCTAGTCCAGGACTCCCTCAGTAGCCCCTGAACCAGGCTTCAATGACGACGAGTCCGGCGCGCATATTGTCTTCGGCATTGCAAGGCGGGTTCCTTCTCCGAATAATTTATAGAAGATTGTGAACACCAGGATAGTGTCCGGCTCTGCAAAATAAATTCCACATACCACCGTAGAGAGAATAATATTTACACAAGTTCAATCTGCCGACGTATTTTGTGGCGTGACGTCACGCCACTACCAAGCCTTTACTCGAATTGTTTTTATTGTACCACCTCAGCGCGTTTAGCGAAGCAGTTTCCTTGGCACGTCTTGTCGAAGCAGAGATCGTGTTCCCCTTATTCCGGGATTCTCATTAATACGGACGTGGGTAACCCAACTGCGCCCGTTGCCACGCCCCCTCCATCGAAGGAGGGTTCCAAATGGTCACGGGGACGGCTCTTGGTATTCTCCCTCTTTATAATGAGACCAAGGCCCGTTCTTTTTCTTCAACCCTCAATCAAATCCGCCCCTCGCCCCGAGTTCCAACACCCAAGGCTCCAGATTCGGGTACTTTCGACCTTCGACAATGTCCGGCTCTGACCTACGAGGCTGGTGGATGCCCTCCTCTGTCACGGAAGAGGACGCGCTCAAGCTGAGAGACGCCAGGTACTTAACCTACGAGATTTCGCATAGGTTGCCTACCCAAGGGCAAGTTATTCCTACTCCCGAGCCCGGCGAGAGTGTCGTGTTCGTGTCTCACCTCCGTCGGGGTTTAGGCTTCCCAATGGATCCCTTCGTGAGGGGGCTCATGTTTTACTATGGGCTGGAATTTCACGACTTGGCTCCGGAGTCCATCCTCCACATCTCATCATTCATTGTCGTCTGCGAAGCCTTCCTCCGCACTACCCCTCACTTCGGCTTGTGGCTCAAAACCTTCAACGTGGAGCTGAAGATGATTGCGGGGCGTCAGGCAGAGTGCGGAGGGGCGGTTATAAACAAGAGGGCCGATGCTCCATGGCCCGAGGGCTCTTTTCAGGAGGAGCTCGGTTTGTGGCAACAGGAGTGGTTCTATATCACCGCTCCCAGGGGCAGCAAGCAGAGGCCGCCGCCCGTCTTTCGCCCGGGCCCTCCACAACGGCTGACGTCATGGGTTAACAAAGGGCTTGACTGGGGGCCATCCCAAGATGTACCCCTATTGCAGGGCCGGATTCGGGACCTCCAGGAAGGGGAGATCAATCTGGTCGTAGTGACACAGGTTATGGTAATTCGGCGCCTTCTGCCCTGCAAACATCGCCCCCTCCGCCTGTGGGAATTTTAATACGGAGGGACCACGAGCTCTCCAACACTTCATGGGTTTGACACCCGTGGAGATGTACGAACTATTCTTCGGATCACAAGAGATGCATCCGGACTTGACCGAGGACGCTGGCCTAAGCTGCAATCGCCCGGATATCCAAGTAAGTAGCCCTGTGTCCGGACACATTGTCCATTTATTTATCATGGGTTTGCCTTTTAACCAGCTATCCCTTGAACAGGAGTGGATAGCGCAAGCAAAATTGATATGGTGTCCGGCCCCCCTCCGTGAGACCGCACCGGATCCCGTGTTAATTAAAATGTTGGAGGTTGCACCTTCAGAGGGGGGAAAAGGGGAGCACAGGGAAACTACCACCTCTGCCAAGGAGGCTTGCAGTAAGGGGGGAAACGAGGGTCCCTCCCTCCAGGGGGAGAAGAGGACCACTTCCGAAGACCCGGAGGCCAAGGCCTCAAAGCGGGGAAGGAAATCACCGGAAGGTCCCGTGCCGGGAAGAGCCCCGGCCGCACAGTCTCCCCAAAGGAATCAGCCCTCCAGTGAGCCGTAAGTAAAAAAGGGGGGTTTTGTAATAGGGGACATCCCTACTTTATTTCTAAGGTTAACCGAAGTTTTCACCTTGTAGTTCGGATCTCAGCCCTTCTCAGCAGAGCTCATCTTCGGGGGACCTTCATCCGGAGATGATGGAGAGCGAAACTCCTCCATCTGCCACCCCGTCGAGCGGGGCGGACGACCCTGAGGTGTCGTCACGGAGGGTCTCCCCGAGTCCGGCGGGGCTGGGGAGTTCGGCACCCACTCGAGTACGGCCGGTGGAGCTGCAGGATTTGCTCGAGAGGGCGTCTATCTCAAAAGATCACCGCACATTAATGAGTATGGTGATTGAAAGGATCTCATCCGCCGAGAGCGGGTTGTATGAGGCCGTCGGAAGCTTGCTGACGGGGTTTGAGGTACGCAAAAAATGACATACCTTTTGGCAGTTTTGCACATGGAGTGCGCCCTGTATAGATAGTAGCCCCTGAGACTTGGTATGCTGTCGAAAGTGACAGCGTGCCGAGGATCATAATCTCAGTTATAGAATGTCGCCTTTCATACGCAGGTGGTGGAACGATCGGTGGCCAGCCGGACTGATGGAGCTGCCGAGCTGAAGCGGCAACTCGACTTTGCGGATGCGGACATCGCGCTGGTCAATAAACGACTTGACGAGTCACAAGGTAAGTGGTTGCTCTGCGGTCACCGAGTAAGGGAGCTAATGCCCGTTCCTTACAATTTGTATGCTTGATGCAGATGGTGCCGCTGCTATGGAAGACCTTCGAGCAGAGCTTGCTCGAGCCAAGGAGCAAGCCAGGAAAAGTGATGCGGCTGCCTCGAAGGCAGCGGAAGCGCTAAAAGCCGAAAAGGCTGTTCACTGCCGAAGCAGGGAGGAGATGGCCGGAATGGCCGTGAAATTAAAAGATGCTACCGACCGCTATGAGGTTCTTGAAAGAGAACGCCGAGCGGAGCAAGAGGACCTGAAGAAAGCCGTCGCCGAAGCCAAGGATGCCCGTAGTGTGATGCGGGCTATGAAGGAGGAACTGCGTCAGGCCGGAGACATTGCGGCTGGAAAGCCCTTTCTGCTGCGTAGGAAGTTCACGGATCCGAAGTATGCTCAGTTGGGCCAATTGTGTGGTGCGGAGGATCCTTATCTGGATTTGGCGGCGAGTGCGGCGGACGCAGTCATGCAGTTCCGAAGTCAGAAGGATCACGAAATGGAAGAGCTTTTCTGGTCTCAATTCCATAGTCCGGAGCGTCCACTTCTGTTGACTGATCGGTTGGCGGAGTGGGCTGAGCTGAATAGGTTGTCCGGACTTGCCATGACGGATGTGGTGGCTCATCTATGGCCAGAAAGGCCCAAGCCGGAGAGTTATTTTGGCTTGTTGCAGCAATTCCTTGGGGTGGTGCCGCATATCGAGGCGATGAAGCGGTCGGCATGCATAGAGGGTGCACAGATGGCTCTTGCCCGTGTTAAGACATACTGGGCGGAGATGGATGCCACCGCTGTTGCATCCCGGGGTTTGGACAAAAGCCGATTACCCGCCGAGCACTATTTTGAGGAAGTCCTGCAGGGCGCTCGTTTAATAGAGTTGCAGTGCTCGAAAGATGTTATGTTCAAATGACGTGTATGATTTGTGAGATCATGTTTATAATGTAATAGCTTTTTATACTTGTGCGTTCAAGTATTGAACTATCTCCTGTGCGGCCGTATATGTATGTATAACCTGAAAGATGGCAGTCTTTGGCTTCAGCCCCCACGCACATGGTGCGGGGGTGTTTGCAAAAGAAAAGTGCTTTTTCACACTTAATCCAACGTCTTGGTCCTTTGAAGGAGGTGATAGCATAGCAAAGTAGGCAACCGGACTATAATGCTTTATCACTTTCACTTAGCCATAGGAGCTCGAAGGTGGGGCTACGATATAGCCCCTAGAGGCACCACGCTCTCCGAACTCGGGGCGCGTATGTGCCTGACCGGGAAGCGGTCCTTCGTCAAAGCGGGGGAATTCTAAACATTCCAGTAGTCGATCGAATGGTTGACCAGTCTCTCGCTATATCATGACAGTCAGTTTTCGGCTTTCTCTACTGAGGTGCTCGCCCGGCTGAACCGGGGCACAATCACAGTAGTTCTCCTGGTGCCGCGTTAGCCGATGGAGCGGAACATAAGGCAGCAAAATACAGGAGCCGGGCAAACCCAACATTTGACCAAAGACATGATTCGGAGCTGATGCATATAAGGCCTAACTCGAGACGCCGAACACTCCCTGAGGTATTCGGTCTTTATGATACTAGGCAGAACAATGCCCTAAGCCCCTAGTGTCCAGGTACGGGCGAGAACTTCTGACGCGGCCGATGCCAAAACGCCAGCCTCCTCCTCGGTTATGGTAGGAAACCGGGGGATGTGTATCAACAAGAGACAGTAAGAAAGGTTTACGCAGGGTCTTAATCTGAAAACAATCCTTGCAACGGGTCCCTGCTGCACGTCTGCGCCTGTGTCTCCGTTGTGCTGTATCCTGGACGGGTGTAGCACATGATTCATCTGTAAAAGAGAAGAAATTAGTTTGGAAAGAAATATCGTGCAAAAGATGTATTTAAAATAAAGTATGATAAAGTTGAGCTTTATTGGCTCTCATTGTTTATATGTGCAGCCCCTTGTAAAGAGGTATGCGGCTGGGAAGCCCCTTGTTTATTTATGCCGGACTCGCCTAACCGTGTCCGAGGTCTGAATGACCTGTTTTTAGGGGCTTTGACCAGCAAAGTCGGATTAGTGTACGGCTGTCAAAGCAGTCTCACGTTTTCCGTGGTCGAGGAACACTCAGAGTTACCCTTTAATGAGATTATGCCGCGTGGACCGGGCATTTTAAGCGTAAGAGACGCGTAATGCGGTATTGCGTTAAAGCGGGCAAAAGCTTCGCGTCCCAGTAGTGCTTGATGGCTACTTTTGAATGGGGCGATATGGAAAATGAGCTTTTCGCGACGGAGGTTGTCGGATGAACCGAACACGACCTCTAGTAGTGCAGAGCCTGTACAATTGGCGTAAAGGCCAGGCGTCACTCCTTTGAAGGAAGTGCTACTATGGTGAATTTTGGTAGGGTCTATCCCCATTCTGCGGATGGTGTCCTGGTATAGCAGGTTTATATCGCTGCCGCCATCCATTAGGACTTGTGTGAATTGTAGTCCGTCGATTATGGGATCCAGTACCAAAGCAGTCCCTCCTGCGTTTCGAACACTTCTGGAGTAATCCTGATGGTCTAAAGTAATTGGTTTAGACATCCAATTTCGGGACTCTGCTGGGGTGGACCGTGCGGCGCGTGTTTTAGCAGGTGTCGCACTATTTTTCCTTGTTATCACATGAAGTGAGTTCACTGTTTTGACTTCTAGTGGGAAGGTCTTCTGTTTTCCGGCGTGCTGCTTGTGGGGTTCGTCGTCGTCTTCGCTTGGTGTGTCGAGCCCCTTGTGTTCGGCGTTAAGTCGGCCGGACTGCTTGAAGACCCAACAATCTCTGTGGGCAGGGGCGGAGCCAGGATTTGAGTATAGGGGGGGGGGCAAGTTCAACGATAGAGCTACGGTTTTGACATAGGGGCCAAGCTAAGTTCGTATTTTTTTTGCAAATAAAAACAAGTTTTGCTTTTATATAATAATTTGCCACTTCGACGCATTATAAAATGATTAAAAAATAACTACCATAATATTATAAAAATGTACTGTATCACTTAGGAGCTGTAGAGCAGGGTTTATTTGTATTAGTTTAAAAAAATCCGACGATGTCAATAAAATAAAAAAGAAAAATAGTTTCATCGGAAGAGAACTTAGCTGGTAAACTTTATTTTCATGTGGATTATCATGCAATGCCAAAGCAAAGTCATCTTGCATTAAAACGATGCTTAAAATCTGATCGCGAGTAGGCAGGGCCGATGGCCGGGGCGTAGGAAGAAGCAAGAATTCTGGTCTCTCGAACGCCTGGCATTGATTAGCATTGATTAACTCAAGCAGTTAGGGCTAACTGCTTGAGTTAATCACGGCAGTCTTACTACGCAAGGGCCTACGAGACATAGTAGAGGCCTGTAGGCATCTCATGGGCCTATTCTTTTTCCTGTTTTTTTATACCTGAGACAGAGAAGGCCCAGTACGTGGCTTCTCATGGACCTTTCCTTTTCTCCAGATTGCTTGAGATTAGGGGGGGCCTATTACGTGCAAGTAGATATAATTGACACGTTTACCGCTAAGTAATGGGGAGTTTCCTTGATGGTTAGGGGGGCCAGGCCCCTGTTCGCCCCCCTTGTCTCCGCCACTGTCTGTGGGTATGGTTTGCAGGCTTCCTGGGGGTACTATGTATTTGACATATCCTATCCAAGATTTTGTTTAGGTTGGATAGCTCATCGCTGTTGTCCTTGAGAGGCAGTGTTTTATTATTCGACCGAGAGCTTTTGAATCCGGCGTTGACCGCCGTGCTATTTGGGCCATTTTCCTTATTCCGGTGCTGATCTTTTCTGCATCCTGATTTCCCATTTCCATCCCTGACCTCGGATGTACTCGGGTCGCTGGTGCTGCATCTTGCCAGCCAGCAATCTTCCCCCGCGCAAAAGCGGGTCATGAGGCTTGTTAGCGTGGCCATTGTTCTTGGTTTTTCCTGGCCGAGGTGTCTGGCGAGCCATTCATCTCGGACGTTATGCTTAAAGGCTGCTAGGGCTTTGGCGTCCGGACAGTCGACTATTTGGTTCTTTTTGGTGAGCAACCTATTCCAGAATTTGCATGGTGACTCTCTGGGCTGTTGAGTTATGTGACTTAGATCGTCTGAATCCGGAGGGCGGACATAAGTCCCCTGAAAATTTGCTCGAAGCGCATCCTCGAGCTCTTCCCAACTTCCAATGGTATTTTCCGGGAGGCTTTTGAGCCAATGCCGAGCTGGACCTTTGAGCTTGAGGGGTAGGTATTTTATGGAATGGAGGTCGTCTCCTCTGGCCATATGTATGTGTAGGATATAATCCTCAATCCAGACTCCGGGGTCTGTTGTTCCATCATATGCCTCTATGTTTACGGGTTTGAATCCCGCTGGAAATTCATGATCCAGCACCTCATCGGTGAAACATAGTGGGTGTGCGGCGCCCCTGTATTTAGGTGTGTCGTTGTCTTCAAACACTCGGCGGGTTGTGTTGCTCCCCGGAGTCTTCTTTTTTGGCCCATAGATGGACCTGACCGGGACATCCTTTTTGCGAGGATCCTTATGTGGATCGTGTGCCGGCTTGTGTGCGGCGCCGCTTGCCGCTCTTAGCCTGTCATCTGGTCGTCTATCCGACCAGGCGACCTCTTTCTTTTTTGACTGTGGGGGCTCTACGGCCTCCTCGTCAAATTAGGGCAGCAGCTTGCGCTTCGGGTAGCTCTTTGCCTGGTGACTATTGCCGTATTTATCTGCGGTATTGAGTACTTTGCTCCATCTCATTCTGAGTGCATCCTCCGCTATTTTGAGCTTCCGCTTTTGCTTCTTCAAACTTCTTGCAGTGGTGACGAGCCTTTTATGAAGGTACTTGTGCTCTGGTGATGTGTCCGGCGTGAGATTGTCTGGACTGTTGTTTTCGCCGGGGATGGGTTGCTTGTCCAATTCATCCTATTCGGATGGTTGCTTGGTGGCATGTTCGTCGTCCACTACTTCGCCCTGCTCTAAGGCCGGGTCAGTATGGGTGCCATTGTTATCGAGGCGGGACTTCGGGAGGCGCTTGCGTCGCCGTTTTGGTTGTTTGTCGGGGGAGATGTCCTTCGCCACGTCCCGTTGTTCCTTGTTATCGCTTCCTTTTGGCGTATCCACCATGTATACGTCGTGAGTTGAGGTGGCTTTCCAGTGCCGAGTAGGTGCTGGTTCTTGGTCGTCTCCAGCATCGTCGTCCATACCATAGATGTCTTCGGAGCCGAAGTCTAGCATGTCGGTTAGATCGTCGACAGTGGCTACTAAGTGGGTGGTGGGTGGGCTTTAAATTTATTCGTCGTCCGCATCCCAACCGTCCTGACCGCAGTCCGGCCAGGGCTCTCCTGATAACGAGAGATACTTTAGCAAACTCAAGATGTCGCCGAAAGGTGAGTGTTGAAAGATGTCCGCAGCGGTGAACTCCATGATCGGCGCCCAATCGGATTCGATAGGAGGGGGCGCGGGAGGTTCGGAGTCCGGCGAGGAGTCCGACGCCTCGGAGTCACGAGCTTCACGAGGGACAAGGTTAGTATTCGGCTCCATCGCCGTAGAGGTTGCAGCCCCCGAGGCGGTGTCTAGCCACCCGTCCTCGATCTGCGCAGACGGCTCCAAATTGAGGGTCGGAGTGGACTCGTGTGCGGACTCCAGGGCACTGTCCGGCTGCAGAGCTACATCATGCCCATCGTGACAGTGCGGCGCGCTCGGCTGTGGCTCGAATCCATCGAAGATCAAGTCTCTGCCGATGTCACCCATGAAGTTCAAACTTCCAAATCTGACCTGACGGCCAGGGGCGTAGCTTTCGATCTGCTCCAGATGGCCAAGCGAATTGGCCCACAGTGCAAAGCCACCGAATACAAAGATCTGTCCGGGGAGAAAGGTCTCAGCCTAGACTGCATCGTTGTTGATGATTGAAGAAGCCATCGGGTCTATCGGTGATGACACAGAGGAACTCTCAATGAAAGCACCAATGTCGGTGTCAAAACCGGCGGATCTCGGGTAGGGGGCCCCGAACTGTGCGTCTAGGCGGATGGTAATAGGAGACAAGGGACACGATGTTTTACCCAGGTTCGGGCCCTCTTGATGGAGGTAAAACCCTACGTCCTGCTTGATTGATATTGATGATGTGGGTATTAGAAGAGTAGATCTACCACGAGATCAAGGAGGATAAACCCTAGAAGCTAGCCTATGGTATGATTGTTGTTCGTCCTATGGACTAAACCCATCCGGTTTATATAGACACCGGAGAGGGCTAGGGTTACACAGAGTCGGTTACAATGGTAGGAGATCTACATATCCGTATTGCCAAGCTTGCCTTCCACGCCAAGGAAAGTCCCATCCGGACAGGGGACGAAGTCTTCAATCTTGTATCTTCATAGTCTTGGAGTTCGGCTGATGATGATAGTTCGGCTATCCAGACACCCCCTAGTCCAGGACTCCCTCAACGGGCATCAAGCTCCTCTTACCAGGTGTCTTCGGAGAAATTACATACCTTGTTCCTCGTCCAGCCGCTTGTTGACAAGCACGATGTCAGCATCTACCACGTCAAGTTGCCGCTTTAGCGCGGCAAATTCATCAGTAGGCTAGCCACCGGACACTTCGCCACCTACATAGGAAAGGTGACATATTATACCTGGGATTATGATCCTCGGCGCGCCGTCATTTTTGACAACGCACAGAGTCTCAGGGGCTACTATCTATACAGGGTGCATCTTATATATGCGGATCTGTCAAAAGGTACATCATTTTGCGTACCTCAAAACCTGTCAGTAAACTCCTGACGGCCTCGTACAACCCGCTCTCCGTGGATGAAATCCTTCCAACCACCGTATCCATCAACGCATGGTGTTCTTCTGAGATAGACGCTCGCCCGAGCAGGTCCTTCAGCTCCTGCGATCGTGCACCGGACAGTGTCGGACTCATCCGATTGCCTTTTTCGAAGGCCGGACACGGAGGGCCTTGGGGGGCATACGACTGCCTTACGGCCCTGCCGAATTCGGAGAAACCCTTCGTGACGACACCTCAGGGTCACCCGCCTCGCAAGGCGGTACGGCAGGGGGAGGCGTTCCGCTCTCCATCATCTCCGGACGAAGATCCCCTGAAGATGAGCTCTGCTGAGAAGGGCTGAGATCCGAACTACAAGGTAAAATTTTGGTTATCTTCCTCAGAAATAGAACAGGGATGTCTCTCATTTTAAAACCCCCCTCTTTACTTACGGCTCGATGGAGAGCTGATCCCCTTGGGGGCGCAATGCGACCGAGGCACCCCCCGCCGCCGGACCCTCTGACAAAGATTTCTTCCCTCGCTTTGAGACCATGGCCTCCGGGTCTTCAGAGGCGGTCCTCTTCTTCCCCTGGTTAGAGGAATTCTCGATTCCTCCTTTCCTGACAGCCTCCTTCGGGGAGGCGGTAGCTTCCTTGTTCCCCTCTTCGCCTTCTCCCAAAGGCGCAACCTCCAGCATCCTGGTTAACACGGGATCCGGCGTAGTCTCAGGGAGGGGAGCTGGACAGCTGATTAGCTTTGCTTTCGCTATCCACTCCTGTTTAAGGGACAACTCTTTTAAGGGCAATTTTATGATAAATATACGAATAGCGTGTCCGGGTACAGGGCTACTTACTTGAGTATCCGGGCGATTGCAGCTCAGACCTGTGTCCTCGGACGAGTCCGGACACATTGCTTATGATCCGAAGAACAATTTGTACATCTCCATGGGCGTCGCGCCCACAAAATGTTGGAGGGCTCGTGGTCCTTCCGGATTAAACTCCCACAAGCGGAGGGGGCGACGTTTGCAGGGCAGGATGCGGCGAATCAACATAACTTGCGTCACTACGGCCAGATTGATATCTCTTTCTAGGAGATCTCGAACGCGGCCCTGCAACAAGGGCACGTTCTTGGATGGCCCCCAGTTAAGCCCTTTATTGACCCATGACGCTAGCTGTGGTGGGGGCCCCGAGCGAAAGGCAGGTGTCGCCACCCATTTGGTGCCCCTGGGACCTGTGATATAAAACCACTCTCGTTGCCATAAGCTGAACTCCTCTTGAAAAGAGCCCTCAGGCCATGGAGCATCGGCATTCTTGCTTATAACAGCACCTCCGCACTCTGCATGCTGCCCCTCGATCATCTTCGGCTCTACTTTGAAGGTCTTAAGCCACAATCCGAAGTGAGGAGTAATACGGAGGAAGGCCTCGCACACGACAATGAACGATGAGATATGGAAGATGGACTCCGGAGCTAAGTCGTGAAATTCCAGCCCATAATAAGACATGAGCCCCCTCACGAAGGGGTCCGTCGGGAAGCCTAGCCCCCGAAGGAAGTGAGACGCGAACACCACGCTCTCACCAGGCTTGGTAGTGGGAATAACCTGCCCTTGAGCAGGCAGCCTATGCGAGATTTCGCCGGTTAGATACCTGGCATCTCTTACCTTTAGCACGTCTTCTTCCGTAACGGAGGAAGGCATCCACCGGCCTTGAAGGTCGGTGCCGGACATCATCGGAGGTCCGAAGCGCCTGAATCTGGAGCTTTGGGTGTTGGAACTCAAGGTGAGAGGCGGATTTGATTGAGATTGAAAGAAACGAGTCGAGCCTTGGTCTCTTTATAAAGAGGTTGAATACCAAGAGCCCTCCCCGTGACCGTTTGGGACTCACCTTCGATTGAGGAGACATACCAACAGGCACGATTGGGTTACCCACGCCCTTATTGGTGAGAATCCCAGAATAAGGGGACACAATCTCTGCTTTGACAAGACGTGCCAAGGAAACCGCCTCGCTAAACGCGCTGAGGTGGGACAGTAAAACGATTCGAATAAAGGCTTGGCTGTGGCATGATGTCACGCTGCGGAATACGTCAGCAGATTAGATTTGTGCAAATATTATTCTCTCTAAGGTGGTATATTGAATCTTATGATGGCACAACAGACCCCGCGGTCTGGATCGAGGACTATCTCCTCCACATCCACATGGCCCGCGGAGACGATCTCCACGCCATCAAATATCTCCCACTCAAACTTAAAGGACCAGCCCGGCACTGGCTTAACAGCTTGCTAGCAGGGTCAATCAGGAGTTGGGAGGACCAGGAAGCCGCATTCCTTGATAACTTCCAAGGCACGTACGTGCGACCACCAGATGCAGATGACCTAAGCCACATAATTCAGCAGCCAGACGAATCGGCCAGACAATTCTGGACACGGTTCTTAACCAAGAAAAACCAAATGTCAACTGTCTGGATACCGAGGCCCTCGCGGCCTTCAAGCATAACATCCGCGACGAGTGGTTTGCCCGGCACCTGGGACAGGAAAAGCCAAAATCCATGGCAGCCCTTACATCACTCATGACCCGCTTCTGTGCGGGTGAGGACAGCTGGCTAGCACGCAGCAACAACCTCAACAACAATGCTGGCGGTCCGGATATCAAGGACCGTAGTGGCAGGTCACGTCGCAACAAAAACAAACGCCGCATTAACGGCGATAACAGAGAGGATACGGCAGTCAATGCCGGATTCAGAGGCTCTAAACCCGGTCAACGGAAAAAACCATTCAAAAGAACAACTCAGGGTCCGTCCAATTTGGACCAAATTCTCGACCGCTTGTGCTAGATACATGGCACCCCTGAAAAGCCAGCTAACCACACCAATAGGGACTGTTGGGTGTTCAAGCAGGCAGGGAAGTTAATTGCCGAAAACAGCGACAAGGGGCTACATAGTGACGACGAGGAAGAGACCCGACCGCCGAACAATAGAGGACAGAAGGGTTTCCCCCCACAGGTGCGGACGGTGAACATGATATATGCCACGCACATACCCAAAAGGGAGCGGAAGCTTGCACTTAGGGATGTATACGCGATGGAGCCAGTTGCCCCGAAGTTCAATCCATGGTCCTCTTGCCCGATCACCTTTGATCGAAGGGACCACCCCACCAGCATTCGCCATGGTGGGTTCGCCGCATTGGTTCTAGACCCAATCGTCGATGGATTTCATCTCACCAGAGTCCTGATGGACGGCGGTAGCAGCCTAAACCTGCTTTATCAGGACACGGTGCACAAAATGGGCATAGACCCCACAAGGATTAAACCTACCAAGACGACCTTTAAAGGCGTCATACCAGGTGTAGAAGCCAATTGTACACGCTCAGTTACACTGGAAGTGGTCTTCGGATCCCCGGATAACTTCCGAAGCGAGGAGTTAATCTTCGACATAGTCCCGTTCCGCAGCAGCTATCATGCCTTGCTCGGACGTACCGCGTTCGCAAAGTTCAACGCGGTGCCGCACTACGCATACCTCAAGCTTAAGATGCCAGGCCCTAGAGGAGTCATCACGGTCAACGGAAACACTGAACGCTCCCTCCGAACGGAGGAACATACAGCGGCTCTCGCGGCAGAAGTACAAAGCAGCCTTTTAAGGCAATTCTCGAGTCCGGCTACCAAGCGGCCGGACACAGCTAAGCGTGCCCGGAGTAACCTACAACACGACCACCTGGCACGTTCCGAGCACGCCTAGCAGTGCGGCCCCAACCCCAGCCCCTGTAAAACATTAAGACAGACCCTTCGCGTACTCCATTACGCTCTGAAGATACCATGGGCATGGGGCAAGGGGCTCAACCACGATAAGCCCAAACTGCGGCTCAACCGCACCAGGGGCTCTTAAGTGCGTCGTTTCTTTTTCTTTTCCTTTTATTTTTTACCCACAGGACTCCGTTCGTCAGAGGCCCTGTCCGGTAGCAGACATGCCGAACCCACGATACAACAGCCAGGGAAGGAGAAAGGCTACAACGAAAATCCAGGTGGTTTCCATTATGAGCATTAAATCTGTTTTATGCATTATTCCATAGCCTACCCCTGGAGGGGGACATGTTAAACAGTCCCATCCCTTGCTTATCGCACCACTTGTATCGTCCTGCACTTACAGCAGTTTTTATTTGAATAAAGCAATGCAGCACATTTTTGCTTATAATTGCATTTCTTTCTTGCACATATGTTCATCTATGACATGTTGCATCCGTACGTTTTGGTACGGCTAAATACACCAGGGGCTTATGTGTCCCGCGTTATGGTGTGATAAGTCCGAACACTTTCACAAGTGCGGCACCCCGAACTTATAGCATTATATGCATCGGCTCCGAATCATGTTCTTGGGTCAATAGTTGGGTTTGCCCGACTCCCATGTTTTGGTACCTTACGTTCCGTTTTATCGGCTAAGGTAGCACTGGGAGAACCACTACGATTGCGCCCCAGTTGAGCTGGGTTAACGCCTCAGTGGAGAAAGCTAAAACTGACCGTCATGATGAGGCGAGAGTTGGTCGCTGTTCGAGAGGTTCTTTGCGAGTCATTAAAGACTTATGCCGCTTCGAGCGAGGAGCCGGATTCTGTCCGGCCAAGGCGTGGATAGCGCCCCAAATTCGGCCTTTCGAAAACTAGGGGCTTCACTGAAATTTAAAATTATAGAATTCTATGGCTAAGTGAGAGTGTTCAAGCATTATAAGTCCGGTTGCCTTGTTCGTTGTGTTGAGCGCCTCCCTAGATGGACCCAAAAATGGGAACAAGAGCACTCGAGTTTATCCCGAACACCCCAGCACTCGTGGCATGGGGGCTAAAGCCGACGACTTGCCATCTCTCAGATTTGATAAACAGCCGCACATAAGGTAATATTTTAAATTAACAAGCGTTACTTAGCGCATATGAACCAAGTTTTCAGCACACAGGATAACAAAATGCGAGTCTACTCAAATATTACATCTTTGGAGCACTCACCCGCAATAATGCGGGCGCCCTTCAGCACACTCCTATAATACATCTCGGGCGTGCGATGCTCCTTGCCCTCTGGTGGGGGGGTCCGTCACAAGCTTCTGGGCATCCATCTTGCCCCAGTACACTTTTGCGCGGGCAAGGGCCTGACGCGCACCCTCGATACAGGCGGAGTGCTCGATAACTTGAACCCACGGGCACGCGTCCACCAGCCGCCGCACCAGGCCAAAGTAGCTCCCAGGCATAGCCTCCTTAGGCCACAACCAAACTATGAGGCCCTTCATGGCCTGTTCGGCCTCCTTGTGGACCTCGACCAGCTGCTTCAGCTGGTCACTAAGGGGCACCGGATGTCCGGCCTCAGCATACTGAGACCAGAAGACCTTCTCCGTTGATCTCCCCTCCTCGGCCCAGTAGAATGCGGCAGCATCAGACACGCTGCGGGGAAGATCTGCGAACGCTCCTGGAGAGCTCCGAATTCGGGTAAGCGACAGGTAATTAACACTCACATGCTTACTTTGCATGAAAAATGCCTTACCCGCTGCTATTTTCTTCACCGCCTCTATCTCCTGGAGGGCCTTGTAGGCTTCGGCCTTAGCGGCTTTGGCACTCTCAAGAGTCGTTGCAAGCTCAGACTCTCGAGTCTTCGAGTCACGCTCCAGGCTCTCGTGTTTCTTCACGAGATCCTGGACCTCTTGCTGTACCTCCGCCACCCGCGCCTCCTGTTTCTCTCGCTCGGTGCGCTCCGCAGCCGCATTGCGTTCGGCCGCAGCCACCGCCTCCTTCAGGGTCGCCACCTCGTTAGTGGCCCCTGCAATACCCCAGTTATCCTTGTCATTTTTCTTGCAACCAAATCCTTTTCTGTAAGGTACAATTTTCATAAGGTATTACTCACCTTCTTTTTCCTCGAGCTGCTTCTTGGCATGGCCGAGCTCGTTCTTGGACCGCTCGAGGTTTTCCTTCAAAGTTTTGATCTCCGCAGTCAGTGCGGCAGAGGTCAGCAGCACAGCCTGCAATCCCATATTGACATATTTTCATGACTCCTGCGTTTATCTTTCTAAAGATCCTTAGTCCGGCTTTTCTTTCCGAACACCGAACCGAGCAACAGGGGATACTGTCTATGCGGTACCATTTTACATATATTGAAATTCTTACCTCAAAGCCTGTTAGAAGGCTGCTGCAGGCTTCGGTCAGCCCGCTCTTGGCGAGCTGAACCTTCTGAATCACCGCACTCATAACAGTGCGGTGTTCCTCTTTGATGGAGGCGCCGTTGAGCGCCTCCAGCAAATTATCCGGCACCTCCGGTTGGACGGAGGCAGCCGGCGTCGCGGTCTTGCCCTTCTTCCGAAGGGGTCGCCCACCGGACTCCGGAGCCACTATGGGTTCCGGGGCTGAGTCTGGTGCAAAGTCCGGGAGGTTGTCCTGCGACACCTCCGGGGCCCTCTCCTCCTGGTGGGTCCCTTCCTAGGATCTCACCTCGGCATCGTCCGCATCACGGGGGGTGGAGGCAGTCGGAAGAGAATCCATATCCGACGCCCCTAAGGACCCGCTCGACGAAGTGGGGAGATCATCCTTAGGCGGACTGCAGGTTTGTATGCGGCATTAGAAAGACATAATGTGGCGGAAAACGAAAACCTTGAAGTTATTCGGGAGTCCGGATACTTACGATCTCGCCAGAGGCTTGGCCCTTGGAGGTCAGTCCTTGTCGTCCTCACTGGCATTGGTGGAACAGTCCGGGGGAAGAGTTTTTCCCCTCTTGGACCCTTCGGCCTCCCTTGTTGGGGAGGCCTTCCTTTTCTTCCCTCCCCCCGCTGGGGGAGAGGCTTTCTTCTTCTCCTCCTCGCCTTGGTGGGATGAGTTGGCCTCAGATTCATCGTCCGATAGCACCTGAAAACGGGAACTCTTCCGAGTCCCCATGGCCTTCTTCTTGGCCTTCTTCTCCGGCACCACGTGGGGTGCCGGAGCCAGCAGCCCCGTTAGGCGGGCGTCAGCTGGGTCCTCTGGCAATGGGGCCGGACAGATAGCCTGTGCGGCCTTCTTCAGCCAGTCCTGTCAAAGGAAAGGGAGTTTAGATCCCGCATAGAGTCAAACTATGAATAACAAGCGTCCCGTAAAGGACAATATCACTTACCTCGTCAGCTGGATGCTGCGAGCTGAATCTGCGATCTTCGGTAGTGGATGCGGGAGCCTCGGCACCCTTGAACAGCACCTTCCAGACCTCTTCGTACGTAGTGTCGAAGAGCCCATTCAAAGTCTGGTGCTGCGCCGGATCAAACTCCCACATGTTGAAGCCCCGTCGTTGGCACGGGAGAATCCGGCGAATGAGCATGACCTGGACTACGTTGACAAGCTTGAGCTTCTGGTCCACCAGCTTCTGGATACAGGCTTGGAGTCCGGTCAGCTCCTCCGAATCCCCCCAGATCCGGCCACTCTCTTTCCAGGAGGTGAGCCGTGTAGGGATACCGGATCTAAATTCGGGGGCCGCTGCCCATTCGGGATCACGCGGCTCGGTGATGTAGAACCACCCCGATTTCCACCCCTTGATGGTTTCCACAAAGGTGCCCTCCAGCCACGTAACGTGGGACATCCTGCCCACCATGGCGCCTCCGCACTCCGCTTGGCTGCCCTTCACAACCTTCGGCTTGACACTGAAGGTCTTGAGCCACAAGATGAAGTGGGGCTGGATGCAGAGGAAGGCCTCGCACACGACGATAAACGCCGCGATGTTGAGAATAAAATTCAGGGCCAGATCATGGAAATCTAGGCCGTAGTAGAACATGAGCCCCTGGACAAAGGGATGAAGTGGGAAGCCCAGTCCGCGGAGGAAATGGGGAAGGAATACTACCCTCTCATGGGGCCTGGGGGTGGGGATGAGCTCTCCCTCTTCGGGGAGCCGATGCGCGATGTCCCTGGACAAGTATCCGGCGCTGCGCAGCTTCTGGATATGCCCCTCCGTGACGGAGGAGGCCATCCACTTGCCTTCCGCTCCGGACATATTTGGAGAAGGTTGAGGTGAGATGTGCGGGCTTGGGCGCTAGAGCTCGAGTTCGCAGAGATGGATAAGCCAAGGAGGAAGAAGGCGCAGGTAAAAGGATTGGATCTTTATCCCCTTATATGGGCGGACGGAAACATGCGTCCCCACCGGCCTGATAAAACTCGCTTATCTCCCAAGCGCCGCAATTAATGGCGCGGTTGGGTTACCCACGTCCGTATTGATGGGAATCCCGGAATAAGGGGAACACGATCTCTGCTTCGACAAGACGTGCCAAGGAAACCGCCTCGCTAAATGCGCTGAGGTGGAACGATAAAAACAATTCGAGTAAAGGCTTGGAAGTGGTGTGACGTCACGCCACAGGATACGTCAGCAGATTGATCTTGTGTAATATTATTCTCTCTACGGTGGTATGTGGAAATTACTTTTGCAGAGCCGGACACTATCCTGGTGTTCACAATCTTCTATAAATCATTCGGAGGAAGAACCCGCCTTGCAATGTCGAATACAATATGCGCGCCGGACTCGTCGTCATTGAAGCCTGGTTCAGGGGCTACTGAGGGAGTCCCGGACTAGGGGGTGTCCGGATAGCCGAACTACCATCATCGGCCGGACTCCAAGACTATGAAGATACAAGATTGAAGACTTCGTCCTGTGTCTGGATGGGACTTTTCTTGGCGTGGAAGGCAAGCTTGGCGATACGGATATGTAGATCTCCTACCATTGTAACTGACTCTGTGTAACCCTAGCCCTCTCCGGTGTCTATATAAACCGGATGGCTTTAGTCCATAGGACGAACAACAATCATACCATAGGCTAGCTTCTAGGGTTTAGCCTCCTTGATCTCGTGGTAGATCTACTCTTGTAACCCACATCATCAATATTAATCAAGCAGGACGTAGGGTTTTACCTCCATCAAGAGGGCCCGAACCTGGGTAAAAACATTGTGTCCCTCGTCTCCTGTTACCATCCGCCTAGACGCACAGTTCGGGACCCCCTACCCGAGATCCGCCGGTTTTGACACCGACACACGACAATGAAACGCATTAAGGCCGTCCCTTACCCGCAAATGTGGTTGCACTGGGAAAAACTCGTTTCAGCAGCACCACGACCCGGTCAACAACATATTGAAGTTGAGTTATTTATCAGGTTCAACTTAAAGTGAAAGTAACCGGTGTCATAATGCCATGCTATGCATCACTAACATATGCATCCCATAACCATGAAAATTTACTAAATCAACTACGCTCCCACGGAGCCATCATCAACTCAAGATACTTCTCTGGTTAAGATCAAACCTCACTTAAACCAGAATCATTTCTAGCAATCTCCTCATTTTTCATCGTGCAAGAATAATAATTAAACTAATTATTAACCTCTAAGACCATATCATTTTATCATTACTCATATCTAAGTTCTTGTTAGATTATCAGCAAGATTCATTTCAAACTTTCTGTAAATCAAGCATATTTAACATGGAAAGCATTTAACAGAATATAATTATCATAATAATTTTAAATGCAGGAATAATCATAAGTTCAAGTAGGAAAATCACAAATATTGAAGTGGCACTATGAAAATGTTGTTGTGGCTTGCCTTAGTGCTAATGATGTTCACAACTCTCCTGGTGATCCTCAAGACAAGCTTCCTCTTCTGAAAATAAATAAACCCACAAAAAGAAAACATCAAGAAACCTTCTGAAAATTACCAGAAAATCTAGACAGCAAGGAAAAATCCCATCTTTTGGGTGTCGTTAGATTTTTGGACAAAGAACACAATGCAAAAAGAATCAATGCATTTGGACTTATAGATAAAAAGTTATGGTTGTTTGAAGTTTCCGGGATTTAAATGAATTTGAAATAAAAATAAACAAACTGGGGGGTGACATCGAAGGCGTAAATGCCCAGGGCGCCACCACTCCTACCGCTTCGCGCACGTACTGAGTGGCTGACTAGTGGGCCCCGCTAGTCAGGCCAGAAGGAGGGGGAGAAGGAAACAGAGGGAGGCGGAGCTTCGCCGGAGCACACGCCGGCGACGAGGGTTCTTGGGGTCAAACGAGGGGGGGGGATCGAAGGAGAAGAAGATTGCGCACCTGCCCGTACCCGTAGCGTGGCTAGAGGTGACCGGACGGTGTCGGAAATGGCCTCTCCAGCAGAGGCAGAGGGCAAGGGTCGCCGGAGATGAAGACGACGGCGGCTCGGGGCGGCTCCAGGGGCTCCAGCGGGGCGGAACGGCTGAGCCGAAGAGTGGCGGAGGCCCTGGCAGGGTCGCCCTGGCCTGGGAGGGGTCGGAGCTGCGGGGACGATCCTGAGGGGATCGCCGGCGAGCTCGGGATTTGGGACGGCAGCCCACGGCCTGCCCGGTCGGGCTGCGGCTTCTACTGGCTTGTGGAGAGTGTGGGAGTAGTTGCGGGTGCTCAAGGAGGGCTGGGGTGGCGGCATTTATAGGTGGGCGGCGAGAGGGGTTCGGGCTCCACCGGAGGACACCAGTCCACGGTGCCCGGCGACGAACGGCGCCAGTGAGAGAGGGGGATGACGATGGAGGTCACGCGGGAACTATTGGTGGGCACGGACGAGCACAAGAGCGAGGGGGAAGACGACGAGACAGTGCGCCGCGCACTGTTCATTGGCCGGACCGTGAACGTGCCCGCTACGGCGAGCTCCAGCGTCGGCGAGTGCCAGGGGGGAGTTAAGGTGGTGGAGACGGGGATGGTGGCGAGGCTTGGCATGCTTGGGCAGGCTGGGCAGTGAGCACGTGCTCAACAGAGCACTAGGCGGCATGCAGAGCGCGTGTTTTGCATGCCAGCACGCCCGGACGAACACGGTCACTACGTGAACCGTGACATCAGGCCACCCTAAGCGGTAACTTGATGGCTGGCGTGTAGTCCTTGGTAGTTTGAAGTGTTATCACGGTTGGGCTTGGATCCAGGTGCAGTAGAAATGGATTTGTACTGCTAGCAAGTTTCTGGACAGTAACTTTGGATATTTACTGTGGTCAAACCACTGGGAGTTAAGGGCTGAGCTTTGGAGGTTTGCTTACACTTACTAAGGTAAATAGGCACAAGAAAAACCAGCTACAATGGAGCTAGTAAAATGGTAGTTGTTGTAGAAACTACCATTTCTGTCGAGAAATGAATTTATTTTCTGTAGCCAAAATATTCCAAAGGGTGATGAAATATTTTTGCTCAGAAGGGTGCCCTAGGGTTCAAAGAATAATTGGGATTTTTCTCAGGATTTTTGGGGCAAGAAAAATTAGGGTTGCTTTGACCAGATCACACACATCAGTATGTATTATTTCCAATAAGTCAGTTACTCGCTCCATTGTTCCGGAGAACGGAGTCTTAGTCATCTTGCCCATAAGGCATGGTTCACAAGCATCAAGTGATTCATAATCAAGTGATTCCAAAATTCCATCAGCATGGAGTTTCTTCATGCGCTTTACACCAATATGACCTAAACGGCAGTGCCACAAATAAGTTGCACTATCATTATTAACTTTGCATCTTTTGGCTTCAATATTATGAATATGTGTATCACTTCGATCGAGATCCAACAAACCATTTTCATTGGGTGTATGACCATAGAAGGTTTTATTCATGTAAACAGAACAACAATTATTCTCTAACTTAAATGAATAACCATATTGCAATAAACATGATCAAATCATATTCGTTCTCAATGCAAACACCAAATAACACTTATTTAGGTTCAATACTAATCCCGAAAGTATAGGGAGTGTGCAATGATGATCATATCAATATTGGAACCACTTCCAACACACATCGTCACTTCACCCTTAACTAGTATATGTTCATTCTGCAACTCCAGTTTCGAGTTACTACTCTTAGCAACTGAACTAGTATCAAATACCAAGGGGTTACTATGAACACTAGTAAAGTATACATCAATAATCTGTATATCAAATATACCTTTGTTTACTTTGCCATCCTTCTTATCCACCAAATATTCAGGGTATTTCCGCTTCCAGTGACCATTTCCTTTGCAGTAGAAGCACTCAGTTTCAGGCTTTGGTCTAGCTTTGGGCTTCTTCACGGGAGTGACAACTTGCTTGCCATTCTACTTGAAGTTTCCCTTTCTTTCCCTTTGCCCTTTTCAAGAAACTAGTGGTCTTGTCAATCATCAACACTTGATGCTCTTTCTTGATTTCTACCTTCGTCGATTTCAACATCACGAAGAGCTCGGGAATCATTTTCGTCATCCCTTTGCATACTATAGTCCATCACGAAGTTCTAGCAACTTGGTGATGGTGACTAGAGAACTCTGTCAATCACTATCTTATCTGGAAGATTAACTCCCACTTGATTCAAGCGATTGTAGTACCCAGACAATCTGAGCACATGCTCATTGCTTGAGCTATTCTCCTCCATATTTTAGCTATAGAATTTGTTGGAGACTTCATAACTCTCAACTCGGGTATTTACTTGAAATATTAACTTCAATTCTTGGAACATCTCATATGGCCCATGACGTTCAAAATGTCTTTGAAGTCCCAGTTCTAAGCCGTTAAGAATGGTGCACTAAACTATCAAGTAGTCATCATATTGAGCTAGCCAAACGTTCATAACGTCTGCATCTGCTCCTGCAATAGGTCTGTCACCTAGCGGTGCATTAAGGACATAATTCTTCTGTGCAGCAATGAGGATAAACCTCAGATAACAGACCCAGTCCGCATCATTGCTACTATCATTTTTCAACTTAGTTTTCTCTAGGAACACATATAAAACATAGGGAAGCAACAACGCGAGCTATTGATCTACAACATAATTTGCAAAATACTATCGGGACTAAGTTCATGATAAATTAAAGTTCAATTGATCATATTCCTTAAGAACTCCCACTTAGGTAAACATCCCTCTAATCATCTAAGTGATCACGTGATCCAAATCAACTAAACCATGTCCGATCATCACGTGAGATGGAGTAGTTTTCAATGGTGAACATCACTATGTTGATCATATCTACTATATGATTCACGCTCGACCTTTCGGTCTCCACTGTTCCGAGGCCATATCTGCATATGCTAGGCTCGCCAAGTTTAACCCGAGTATTCTGCGTGTGCAAAACTGGCTTGCACCCGTTGTAGATGAACGTAGAGCTTATTACACCCGATCATCACGTGGTGTCTCGGCACGATGAACTTTGGCAACGGTGCATACTCAGGGAGAACACTTTTATCTTGAAATTTAGTGAGAGATCATCTTATAATGCTACCGTCAATCAAAGCAAGATAAGATGCATAAAAGATGAACATCACATGCAATCAATATAAGTGATATGATATGGCCATCATCATCTTGTGCTTGTGATCTCCATCTCCGAAGCACCATTATGATCACCATCATCACCGGCGCGACATGTTGATCTTCATCGTAGCATCGTTGTCGTTTCGCCACCTATTACTTCTATGACTATCGCTACCGCTTAGTGATAAAGTAAAGCAATTACAGGGCAATTGCATTGCATACAATAAAGCGACAACCATATTGCTCCTGCCAGTTGCCGATAACTCAGTTACAAAACATGATCATCTCATACAATAAAATATAGCATCACATCTTGACCATATCACATCACAATATGCCCTGCAAAAACAAGTTAGACGTCCTCTACTTTGTTGTTGCAAGTTTTACGTGGCTGCCACGGGCTGAGCAAGAACCGTTCTTACCTACGCATCAAAACCACAACGATAGTTCGTCAAGTTAGTGATGTTTTAACCTTCTCAAGGACCGGGCGTAGCCACACTCGGTTCAACTAAAGTTGGAGAAACTGACACCCGCTAGTCACCTGTGTGCAAAGCACGACGGTAAAACCAGTCTCGCGTAAGCGTACGCGTAATGTCGGTCCGGGCTGCTTCATCCAACAATACCGCCGAACCAAAGTATGACATGCTAGTAAGCAGTTTGACTTGTATCGCCCACAACTCACTTGTGCTATACTCGTGCATATAACATCTACGCATAAAACCTGGCTCGGATGCCACTGTTGGGGAACGTAGTAATTTCAAAAAAAAATCCTACGCACACGCAAGATCATGGTGATGCATAGCAACGAGAGGGGAGAGTATTGTCCACGTACCCTCGTAGACCGAAAGCGGAAGCATTAGAATAACGTGGTTGATGTAGTCGTATGTCTTCATGGCCCGACTGATCAAGCACCGAAAGCATGACACCTCTGAGTTCTAGCACACGTTCAGCTCCATGACGTCCCTCGAACTCCGATCTAGCTAGTGTCAGGGGAGAGTTCCGTCAGCACGACGGCATGGTGAAGATGATGATGTTCTACTGTTGCAGGGCTTCGCCTAAGCACCGCTACAATATTATCAAGGAGGACTATGGTGGAGGGGGGCACCGCACACGGCTAAGAGATCAATGATCTGTTGTTGTGTCTAGAGGTGCCCCCTGCCCCCGTATATAAAGGAGCAAGGGGGGAGGGGCCGGCCGGCCAGGGAGGAGGCGCGCCAAGGGGAGTCCTCCTCCCACCGGGAGCAGGACTCCCTCTCTTCCTTGTTGGATTAGGAGAAGGGGGGAAAGAGGAGGGAGAGAGAGGAAGGAAGGGGGGCGCCGCCCCCTCTCCTTGTCCTATTCGGACTAGGGGGAGGGGCACGCGGCCCTGCCCTGGCCTCCTCTCTCTTCTCCACTAAGGCCCACTATGGCCCATTAAGCCCCCCGGGGGTTCCAGTAACCCCTCGGTACTCCGGTAAAATCCCGATTTCACCCGGAACACTTTTGACATCCAAATATAGGCTTCCAATACATCAATCTTCATGTCTCGACCATTTCGAGACTCCTCGTCATGTCTGTGATTACATCTGGGACTCCGAACAACCTTCGGTATATCAAAACTCATAAACTCATAATATAATCGTCATTGAAACTTTAAGCGTGCGGACCCTACGGGTTCGAGAACTATGTAGACATGACCGAGACACGTCTCCGGTCAATAACCAATAGCGGAACCTGGATGCTCATATTGGCTCCTACATATTCTATGAAGATCTTTATCGGTCAAACCGCATAACAACATACGTTGTTCCCTTTGTCATCGGTATGTTACTTGCCCGAGATTCGATCGTTGGTATCCCAATACCTAGTCAAATCTCGTTACCGGCAAGTCTCTTTACTCGTTATGTAATGCGTCATGCCATAACTAACTCATTGGCTACATTGCTTGCAAGGCTTATAGTGATGTGCATTTACCGAGAGGGCCCAGAGATACCTCTCCGACAATCGAAGTGACAAAACCTAATCTCGAAATACGCCAACTCAACATGCACCTTTGGAGACACGTGTAGAGCTCCTTTATAATCACCCAGTTATGTTGTGACGTTTGGTAGCACACAAAGTGTTCCTCCGGTAAACAGGAGTTTCATAATCTCATAGTTGTAGGAACATGTATAAGTCATGAAGAAAGCAATAGCAACATACTAAACGATCAAGTGCTAAGCTAACGAAATGGGTCAAGTCAATCACATCCTTCTCCTAATGATGTGATCTCGTTAATCAAATGACAACTCATGATTATGGCTAGGAAACTTAACCATCTTTGATTCAACGAGCTAGTCAAGTAGAGGCATACTAGTGACATTATGTTTGTCTATGTATTCACACATGTACTAAGTTTTTGGTTAATACAATTCTAGCATGAATAATAAATATTTATCATGAAATAAGGAAATAAATGATAACTTCATTATTGCCTCTAGGGCATATTTCCTTCACGGTAAGCAGGCTTAACCTTGTGTGCCCGATGATGAGTTAAGTGTTTGGGTCCCAGAGTGGATCGTTGCCACGACGGTGGTTTGAGGTGTCTTGAGGTAGACACGGGGCCACCCAGGACTAGCCCAATGGGGAATTGAGTCGGAGTGGCTGGGAGAGTGTCATGAAAATGAAGTGGTTTCGTCGGAATGCCGTTGGTCCACCCGAATGGGAGTGAGAGGCCATGGGTTCCGTAGTGTGGGTCCAGTGTGCTACCTCTGCAGAGTGTATTAATCTATTTATAGCCGAGTCCACGGTTACGGACACGCTCGAAAGTAGGGTACACCATGGGTCAACACTTAATAAATTTGCACACTAAGATTTGCACGGAGGTAATGGCAGTGAGGCCATCGTGTTGAGTTGGACCAGGTGTGGTCTGGTTGTGATCGCCGTAAGGATCACTGTTTGAGACCAAGTGTTGGTCAGGGTTGTGATCACTGTAAGGATCACGAGATTGTTGTGGAGTTCCTCATGTTTGTGGTCTGGAAATGATCACGTTCGGTAAGCTAGTCCATGGGACAAGTATCACTTGAGTATAATCACAGCATGATGGATATATATATATATTGTTGCATTGTCATTAATTGGTTGAATATCATGATATTGTTTGTCATTATGTTTATGCTTGTTGTGAGCTTGCAAGTACATTCAATGTACTGACCTGGCGTGTCATGCCAGATTTCAGGAAAGTCTCGTTGGCAAAGAGAGCTGTCCGAGTCTAGATCGTGTCCACATTGTTGTCCCTGTGCTATGGAGTTCCGCTACAACGTTGTTCCGCTGCCGCGTAGTTGTCATGATCGAGGCCCCTTTATGTTCACTAAACAATGTACATATTGTTCATCCGCACCGTGTGTGCTGCTTGGCCTCGCTAACTGTTGTAATATGAACTATGCTCCGCTAGCATGAATAAAGCGGTTGTTTTCTGTACCAAGTTATTGTGTGTTGCCAGAAGACAAGGTCTCTGGGCTGGCAATGCAGGGTAAACCGGTCGCTTTGAGTCGGGGTGCCACATTACCATAGTCATACAGGCTAGACTTCTAGGGTTTAGCCATTACGATCTCGTGGTAGATCAACTCTTGTAATACTCATATTCATCAAGATTAATCAAGCAGGAAGTAGGGTATTACCTCTATAGAGAGGGCCTGAACCTGGGTAAACATCGTGTCCCCTGTCTCCTGTTACCATCGACCTTAGACGCATAGTTCGGGACCCGCTACCCGAGATCCGCCGGTTTTGACACTGACACCCACACCACTACCTAGCTTACATCCTAAGCTACCATACCCACTCCACACTATATATAGCCATTCATCCATCCATCCATCCACAAGGTGACTCACGTATGAGCACACCTATCCATTCGGCCACAGGCCATGGGCATAGCCGGCCACCAGAGCATGCCACATACATGCATATACGAGATTAGGTGCCCATGGCACTGATCTCAGATACAGCTCCAGGAGCACTTTGTACTGCCCGATGTGCACCCGACATATATACCCTAGCTCGTGGTAAATTAGCGCATGCTACTTGCATACCCGTCCCCGGATATTCCGGCAGCAGTCTTGCCCTCACCTTAAGCCACCCTGTGGCATCTGTCGTCTCGCAACTCCCCCATGAGAATACCACGACAGTTGGCGCCCACCGTGGGGCAAGCTACTGCTAGAATCACAGTCCGGGCAGGACCTTCTTCGTCATCATCACTGCAGTATCGCTGTCGTCTCTCTGGTAGCGCTCGGGGGCCCTGCATCGACACGCCCCCGTGGCAACCACGCGGAGCGGTGCGCCCTCATCATTGGCCTCGCCATCTTCATCGCCTCCGCTGCAGCATCACCGTTGTCTCTCCAGCCTCGCTCGAGGGCTCGACATCAACACGCCCCCGGGTCGACCACGTGGGATAGCGCGTCCTTGCCATCGGCCTCGACACCGCTCGCATCGCTCTGCTCTCATCAGGCTTTGCTGCTGACTGCTGCGGCGGTAGCTGCTTGTTGCTGCTCCCTGCTCACACTCTGCGGCCGCCCCAAGCTGCAGCTGCTCTCGCCTTACGCATTAACCATACACATCCCAGACTTTAGTCAACGGAAACACTAACGCCCACACGTGTGGGCTTTCCCCAACTCGCCCACACGCCTGGATCGTTGTTCACTGTCTTTTGCACGTATCTTGACACAAAAGGGTGGATTTGGTGTGCCACGTAGGATGGGGCTGGTGTGTGGGCGTTGGAGAGTTTGCCCACACGCCCGCACCATGCCGTTTGGCAGCTGCACTGTGTGGGTGAACTAGTTTCTGCCCACACAGCCACCACCTAGTTCATGCGCGTGTGGGCGAACTGCTTTTCGCCCACATGGCACTCCTACGTTGTGAATGGCAACTGCAGTTACACGAACGTGGCAACTAGGTAAGCACACATGGCAACTGTGATTCATTGCTAGACGGAAACTACAGTTGCGCGTACATGGCAACCAGATAAACACACATGGCAACTGTGATTAACAATACATGGCAACTATGGTTGGACCGCACATGGCAACTAGGTAAACACACATCGCAACTACTATTTGACCATATGTGGCAAGTAGTTAATCACAGACGGCAACTATGGTTTGATTACACACGACAACTACCATAAATTAGAGACATGGCAACTAAAATTAAGCAAAACAGATAGAGTTGCCATGCTTTTACAACTACACTTGCCATCCCGGATAACTACATCTGCCAACCAGGATGGCAACTAAATCGTCATCCCGCGAAGTACCTAACGTAGCTGTGCTGATGACCAACAAGTATAGGGGATATATTGTAGTCCTTTCGATAAGTAAGACTGTCGAACCCAACGAGGAGCAGAAGGAAATGACAAGCGGTTTTCTGTAAGGTATTCTCTGCAAGCACTGGAATTGTAGGTAACAGATAGTTTTGAGATAAGATAACTTGTAACGGGTAACAAGCAATGAAAGTAATTAAAGTGCAGCAAGATGGCCCAATATTTTTGTAGCAAAGGACAAGCCTGGACAATTTCTTATAATGAGAAAAGCGCCCCCGAGGACACATGGGAATTATCGTCAAGCTAGTTTTCATCACGCTCATATGATTCACGTTCGGTACTTTGATAATTTGATATGTGGGTGGACCGGTGCTTGGGTACTGTCCTTACTTGGACAAGCATCCCACTTATGATTAACCCCTATTGCAAGAATCCACAACTACAAAAGAAGTATTAAGGTAAACCTAACCATAGCATGAAACTAATGGATCCAAATCAGCCCCTTACGAAGCAACGCATAAACTAGGGTTTAAGCTTCTGTCACTCTAGCAACCCATCATCTACTTATTACTTCCCAATGCCTTCCTCTAGGCCCAAATAATGGTGAAGTGTCATGAAGTCGATGTTCACATAACACCACTAGAGGAGAGACAACATACATCTCATCAAAATATCGAATGAATACCAAATTCACATGACTACTAATAGCAAGACTTCACCCATGTCCTCAGGAACAAACGTAACTACTCACAAAGCATATTCATGTTTATAACCAGAGGAGTATTAATATGCATTAAGGCTCTGAACATATGATCTTCCACCAAGTAAACCAATTAGCATCAACTACAAGGAGTAATCAACACTACTAGCAACCCACAGGTACCAATTTGTGGTTTGATACAAGATTGGATACAAGAGATGAACTAGGGTTTTGAGAAGAGATGGTGCTTGTGAAGATTTTGATGGAGATTGATCCCCTCCCGATGAGAGGATCGTTGGTGATGACGATGGTGATGATTTCCCCCTCCCGGAGGGAAGTTTCCCTGGCAGAACAGCTCCCCCGGAGCCCTAGATTGGTTCCACCAAGGTTCCGCCTTGTGGCGGCGGAGTTTCGTCCCATAAGCTTGCTTATGATTTTTTTCCAGGGTAAAAGCCTTCATATAGAAGAAGATGGGCACCGGAGGGCCACCAGGGGCCCAGGAGATAGGGGCGCGCCCAGTAGGGGTGGGCACGGCCCCCACCCTCCTGGCTAGGGTGTGGGGCCCCTCTGGTGTTTTCTTTGCTCAATAATTCTTATTAATTCCAGAAGTGACTTCCGTGGAGTTTCAGGAGTTTTGGAGCTGTGCAGAATAGGTTTCCAATATTTGCTCCTTTTCCAGCGAGAATTCCAGCTGCCGGCATCCCCCCTCTTTATGGTAAACCTTGTAAAATAAGAGAGAATAGCCATAAGTATTGTGACACAACGTGTAATAACAACCCATAATGCAATAAATATTGATATAAAAGCATGATGCAAATTGGACGTATCATGCACCAGGACTTGTGGGCATTTTTGCTTTGTGCCACACGTGCGGGGTGGAGATGTGCAGTACTTGTTGGGCGTGTGGCACGAAGTAGCCGCGCCTACACGTGTGGGCAATTCCAATGTCCGCCCACACACAGCCCGTGTTGGCTGCCTCCTGCTCACACCACACACGGTGTGTGGGTGCATGTCGAATATACCACACGTGTGGTGGATATCGGTATCCTTAGTCAAACCATGGCCGTGTATCACATGTACAATGCAAAATACAATCCAGACACTATCCATATACTCCTATTAGCCAGATGCAAGTCAGCCATCGCCCGTTCGCCGGCCACGGCTATCGTGCAGTTAGCCATGCCGCCGTGCTGCTCACGCTTGAGCATGAGCCCTCCCTTGAGGCGCCAACGTGCATGCTCCTCTCCTTCCCCCCGCGGCCATGGCGTCCTTGGCCCCTGCCTCAACACCGCGGGCTCCTTGCCCCATACTTCTACCGCGTCGGCCCCCTGCGGTCGGCTCATCCCCGCCCGCGCCGGCCTCGCGCACCACCAGGTTCCAGGTCGCTCCACCCGCCAACCCGGTCGCCGGCTCCACCCGTCCACCCGGCTACAACCTGCACGCACCTCCTCCCTGTGCGCTGCTGGCTCCACGGTCCGGCTCCCGCGTCCGCCTGCTGGCGCGCCCCGCCTTCGTCTCCCCTGCGGCCGTCCAACCGCGCCCGCGCCGGGTGCTCCACCCCTCGTGCGTCGGCCCCGCCATTCGCCGCCTCCGACTATCCGCTATTCGGGTCCACCGCCGGCCGACAACCGCTCCAAGCCGGCTGCCCGCAACCTGGCTCCCCGACGCCACCCTGCGCCTGGCCCGGTCCGGCCTCCTCCGCCACCCGGCCTCCAGCATGCTCGCTGGCCGAGTCGCTGCCCCGCGCGCGTGCTTGCCCGCTCGCCTCCACGTGCTGTCCCGGCCACCTTGCCCTACTTCACCCCTGGCCGGCTCCGCCTCGCAGGGCCGCCTGGCCCCCACACCCGGATGCCGACTCCCGGCCTCCCGCAAGCCGGCCCTGCGCCGCTGCTTGGTCTGCGCCCGCACTGGCTGCTGTTGCGTCCTCATACCGGTCCTCCGCGTCCCCGCCGCCAGCTGGGCGCATCGGTCGGCCCTCTGAGCCCCGGCTGCCGGCTTGCCCGCCCTTCCACCCGCAGTCAGCTGCTCATGTGGTCGGGATCCAAAAAAGAAGAAGAAGAAAGATGGGTCGGCCGCCCCAGTGGCCGGCTGGAAAGAAGTGGCCGAGTGCCCACAGTCGGGTGCTATAAAAAAGAGATAAATGCGAGATGGTTGCTCGTTTCCAGAGAGTCCAGCTGTCCAGTTGGCTGAAAAAGAAATGTGCTTCCGGCTGCCCACAACCGGAAGAGAAGAAGAAAAAAGAATCAACTTCAACAAAGAAGACAAAGTAGTTGTCGGGAGATCCGGCCCGACTGCTCAGCGGTCGGCCTGAATCTCGGGGGCTACACCCAGCGGGTGCGCTGACGCGCCCCAGCAAGGAAGAAGACAAAGTAGTTGCCGGGAGATCCGGCCCGACTGCTCAGCAGTCCGCCCGAATCTCAGCGGCTACATCCAGCGGGTGCACTGACGCGCCCCCGCGAAGAAGAAGACAAAGTAGTTACCGAGAGATCCGGCCCGACCGCTTAACAGTCGGCCCGAATCTCGGGGGCTACACCCAGTGGGTGCGTTGATGCGCCCCCATGGAAGATTGCAAGAAACAAAAACAAGAGACAAGAGAAGAGTTGGCTGCCAGTAGCCGGTAGAAGAGAAGAAAGAAGAAAAAGGGTGCTGCCAGACGCCTCGCCGCCTGGTCGGCTGTGCCAAGCCGGCTCGGCCGCGTCCCGCTCACCCCCTGGCCGGTCAAGTCTGACCGGCTGGACCCCCCTTCGAGCACCTGGAGGCTCGAAGACTTCACCCAGCTGGTGCGCCGGCGCGCCCCACAAGCGCTCAGTCGCGCCGGCTGTCTCCGGCAACTTCTGCCTTGCCTACACGAAAACCAATGTGAGCTCCTCACCCGCATATGTTTGCACCGCGAAAGCACAGATAACCCCGAGCGATGCTCGGGGGGGGGGGCTATCTCCGCAGTTTATTTCAGTTGCATCACTGTACGCCCCAGCGTCAGCCAGAGCTGGCCCAGAGGCTGGCTGCTTGGCTTGAGACATTCGTTCCCACAGACGGCTTAGCAGCATGAACGGTGTGACACCCGGATACTTAAGCTACAGTGAACCTCTGCTAATGATGCCACGTCACTTCAGTTACGGTTTATAAACTCGCATTAGTTCAAAACGATTAAATTTCAAATTTAAGATATTGAAAAACAATAAAAGTTTTCAAAATGGTAAACTAAAATGTTCAGAGTGTGCCAGTAAATGCCTGGGTAATTATGGTGAAGGAATCGTGCTTTTATAAAAAGGCCTATATATTTAAATGAATGAAAATAAGAAAGGAAATAAAATTAAAAAGAAAAAGAAAAGGAAAAAAACAAAGCTAAACGAAAAAAAGAGAAGCCCCCCCCCACTGGGCCAACCAGCCCAGCAGGCCACTAGGCCGGCCCACCAGCCGTGCCCATATCCCCCCCACTGCTCCTGAAACCCTAACCAGTCGCCCCACTTCCACCCCACTCCCCCGATCCACCTCTCCCCTCCTCTGCCCCCCGATTGGATCAGGGGGAATGGGCCCATCACCGCCGCCGGGAGCTCCACGCGCCTCCGCTTCGACCCCCGACACCCTGCCGCTGTCGCCTCGTCTCCCTCCTGCGCCTCCTCCTCTTCCCCGATCTGGATGCGCCGCCGCCCGAGTACCTCGCCGGAGGCCACGACGCCGGAGCCACCTCGCCGGCCTGCATCCTCTCCTCCGCTCGTCCCCATCCTCCTCCTCAACCCCCCACTGCCCTGTCCCCTACGCTCCCTCGGTGAGGCCCACGGCCTCCTCTTCTCTCCCCGTCAACGTCGTCCGCCCCGTCGCGCCATCTGGATCGCCGAACGCCACCACGGCCACCGCACCGCACCGCCTTGTTCCTGCCTCACTCGGCCACGCACCCATCGTGCTTGGTCGCACGGGGCCGCGCCCACAACCGCTCGCTACTCTGGCCACCCGCACACAGGCGTTTCTACCGCGGCTCCTGCTCCACGAGCCCTTCAACGCGCCCTCCCGTCACCAGAGTTATGCTCCCGAGCACCTCCTCGTCCCCTATGCCTCACCGGCGCGCACAGCAAACACGCGCCTAAGCCAACGGACTGGCTCACTAACGTGTGGGACCGCCCAAATTATTTTTGACCTAAACACTAATTAGCACTAACCGGCACCCTAAAAGCCACCAAAACATGGGGCCACCTCACTAACTAATCGGATTGGTTAAATGAAACTCTGTTAAAAAAATTGAACCACCGACAGCCTGGTCCCACCTCACTAATTAGTCTAATTAGATTAACTAAAACTCTGTTAACATTCCCTGTCTGACTGACCAGTGGGTCCTACTAGCCAGGTTTGACCAGTCAACGCCCTGTTGGCTGCTGACTGGACCTACTGACTGGGCAGTTGACTCAATCAACTGTCCCCACCTGTCAGCCATAGGTGCACACTTCTGGGTACATTTCCTGTGTACCCATAGCATTTAAATATTAATTTAGTTTTGAATTAAATAAAATCCAGAAATTAGAAAATCATTTAAAACTTTGGAAATTAATATAAAGCAAACCCTAACTCGGATGAAACTACTTTGTACATGAAAGTTGCTCAGAACAACGAGACAAATCCGAATAGGCAGCCCATTCGTCCGCCACACATCCCTAGCATAGCGAACACACAACTTTCCCCCTATGGTTCGCCTGCCAGAAATCGCGAAACACCGAGGATACTTTCCCGGATGTTTCCACCTTTCGCCGGTATCCCCTACTACCGCGTTAGGGCACACCTAGCACCGCTCATTGTCATGTCATGCATCGTCATGCTTATGTTTGCATTATATTTATTGTTTCTTCCCCCTCTTCTCTTCGGTAGACTACGAGACCGATGCTGCTACTGCCCAGTTCGACTACGGAGTTGACGACCCCTCCTTCTTGCCAGAGCAACCAGGCAAGACCCCCCTTGATCACCAGATATCGCCTATTCTTCTCTCTACTACTTGCATTAGAGTAGTGTAGCATGTTACTATTCAGTTACTCCTATTCTGTGGCATAGCCTGTCATTGTTGCTATAGTTGTTGATACCTTACCCGCAATCCTAAATGCTTAGTATAGGATGCTAGTTTTTCATCAGTGGCCCTACATTCTTGTCAGTCAGCCTTGCTATACTATCGGGCCGTGATCACTCGGGAGGTGATCACGGGTATATACTATACATATATGCATACTATACAGATGGTGACTAAAGTCGGTTTGGCTCGTAGAGTACCACCGAGTGATTCATGGATGAGGGCCTGAAAGGACATTTGTCCCGACGGCCCTCAGTGTGGATCTTTGTGGCGGAGCGATAGGGCAGGTTGAGACCACCTAGGCGAGAGGTGGGCTTGGCCCTGGTCGGTATTTGATCTGAGTCTGGCCACTGGCCTATACGCACTAACCAACTACGCGGGAACAATTATGGGCACTCGACGTCGTGGTATCAGCCGAAGCCTTCTTGATGTCAGCGACTGAGCGGCGCGCGCCGGGTTGGACCACGTAACGCAACTTCCTTTGTAATGGAGATTGCTAGGTCTGCTCATCGGTCGCGGACGCAACATGCAGGTGTGCAATGGGCGATGGGCCCAGACCCCTGCGCGCATAGGATTTATACCGGCGTGCTGACCTCTCTGTTGTGCCTAGGTGGGGTTGCGACGTGTTGATCTTCCGAGGCCGGGCATGACCCAGGAAAGTGTGTCTGGCCAAATGGGATCGAGCGTGCTGGGTTATGTGGTGCACCCTTGCAGGGAAGTTTATCTATTCGAATAGTCGCATCCCTCAGTAAAAGGACGACCCGGAGTTGTACCTTGACCTTATGACAACTAGAACCGGATACTTAATAAAACACACCCAGACAAGTTCCATAGACAACCCGGTGATCGCTTTTCCACGGGGGGATGAGGGGAGGATCGTCGGGTAGGATTATGCTATGCGATGCTACTTGGAGGACTTCAATCTACTCTCTTCTACATGCTGCAAGAGGGAGGCTGCCAGAAGCGTAGTCTTCGATAAGACTAGCTATCCCCCTCTTATTCTGGCATTCTGCAGTTCAGTCCACCGATATTTCCTCTTTACACATATACCCATGCATATGTAGTGTAGATCCTTGCTTGCGAGTACTTTGGATGAGTACTCACGGTTGCTTTGCTCCCTCTTTTCCTCCCTTTCCCTCTTCTTCCCGGATGCCGCAACCAGACGTTGGAGCCCAGGAGCCAGACGCCATCGTCAACGACGACTCCTACTACACTGGAGGTGCTTACTACTACGTGCAGGCCGCCGCCGACGACCAAGAGTAGTTAGGAGGATCCCAGGTAGGAGGCCTGCGCCTCTTTCGATCTGTATCCTAGTTTGTGCTAGCCATCTTATGGCAACTTGTTTAACTTATGTCTATACTCAGATATTGTTGCTTCCGCTGACTCGTTTATGTCGAGCACTTGTATTCGAGCCCTCGAGGCCCCTGGCTTGTATTATGATGCTTGTATGAATTTTTTTATTTTTAGAGTTGTGTTGTGATATCTTCCCGTGAGTCCCTGATCTTGATCGTACATGTTTGCGTGTATGATTAGTGTACGATTGAATCGGGGGCGTCACAAGTTGGTATCAGAGCTGATTGCCTGTAGGAATCCCCTTCCACACTCCTTGGACGAAGTCGAGTCTAGTCATTACAAAACTTTTACTAACTTGGCTTTGTGCCTTACGGGCCCACGGCGCCATTGGGTGGCATTAGGATCATTTACTCCTCGACCTTTGCTCTGGGACTCTGATCTCTCCTCTATTCGGGTTAAATGATTTTGCTAACTCTAAATCTAGGTTCTCGTAACTATTTCTCCCGGAGAGCCCTCATTCCGGAAGATCACCTACTTCGTCCAAAGATTCTGAGGATATCCCTTGTTATTTTCCCGAGACCCTTGTGCTCATTGCCCTTGCAAATCACTGCCACCGAAATATCCCTATGGATATCTGCTTGCACTTATCATTCTCATGATCATTTGTCGTCTCTCTTGATGTTACAAGATGCCTCGAACTATTCTCCGTTGTCTCGAGAATCCTTTGTGTTTACTGTCTTGCAGTTTTATTTCGCATGAAAATCCTTATAATTTTTTTCTCACAATTATCGAGGATCCGACTGTCTCATTGTTCATGTGTCTCACAAAATCTTTCGATATACTTTTCGATCTTTTGAAAATCCTCTCCAGCCTGTTATTCTTGAAATTCTTGTCTGCTTGCATTATGGTTAATTCCATATGACTAGTTGTCCTCGATAACATGCCTCGTCTTAGTCATTTTTAGACTATTGATTCAATATGTGCGTACGCACGCAGTTATCAGATTATCCCTTTTAAAATTATCTTTTCGACTCAGACGTCATTCCGGACATGAGTTGATTCTTGGCAATTCAAACCTTTATTGATTGTCCAACTAAGTGTATTCAACTTATCCATCCTTGATCAGAGCATCTGCTTCTGATTCTTCGTTTTGGAAACCATAAATTCTTTCTATTTAAGCATCAGACTAATCAGATGATTCTTGAATCTGATGCCTATGCATTGTTTCTTCCTCTGAGTGAGTACCAATACTCACATTAGCTCCGTTGCGGATCGCCCGATCCATTGTTGGATTGTTATTCGACAGTGTCATTCATATTCAATCACCTTGTGAGTTCTTTACCTGATACATAGTGCCTTTGGTAAATTGTATCCTTTGCTTGGCCAACCATGCTTTGCTTTTGAGCTTGTGTATTTACTTTTGAAACTTGTGGTATAGGTTACTAAGACGCCCGATGGGTTGAATCTACGCCTTCCCCTAATTTGTTAGAACCCATAAGTTTTCACAAGTCATACTCTTCCGGTGTTCTAGCAGATAAAATTCCAACACTACAGTTTTATCAAAGTGACAGGTGAATGAAATGATATGCATTAAAGAAGTGGAGTCGACCTTGAACTTTGTGTTCATGCCCATGAAAATGATGTAGACCGTCCCGGAAGCTTCTTGCAAATGATTACCCACCTATATGATTCTTTCGTTATTCTTGAAATTGATTCCTTACAGTTATGGTTCCGACCATGCTGTTCTGATCTGATATATCTGATGGGAATTCAATCCAGTGCCTCGTCTATTTTTGGCAAGGTTGAAGTATCTACTGTCATAGGTCAATGACCCGGTTCTACTTCTATCATGTTCTACCTTCGAGTATTACCCCCTGGTATCTCGAAGATGTCTTTCCATTGCACCACATCTTACTAACTTTGTTGAGGTAATGTCTTTCCTTGTCGTAATCACTCTATGGGTTCTTGGTTGTTGTCAACCGAGGGCACCGACTAGTGAAATTATTCCGCACTATGAATCAAATACCCCTAGTATTTTTACTAGGAAATTCTAAACTCAATCTGGTCATTCCTAGACTATCGGCTGCATCCTTGTCTTGCTATCTTTGACTGTGCTACCTCGTCCTTCTCTGGTGCACGAAATCTTCAATGTGTGAGCACGACTTACCTCGAGCTTTCAACATCTTGTTGCTTGTCTTGAAAAGAAACTTTGGTTCCGAGCTTGCATCTTATATATTGATCCTATAACTTGCCACTTCGTCATTTCCTTGCTTGTTGCCATTGTTGTTTGGTTGCATCCTCTTGAAACCTCCCGGCAAATGTGTCGGATCACCTTTGACACTTTGACTTCTTCTGAGATGTTAACTGTGTTCATGATGAGAAATACCCTGCTTGCCCTCGATGATTTTTATTATCATCGACAACACCCTTGACTTCCTTTCATCGCGAACTTGTCCAAATTATGAATACAACTTGCTCTCCAGCTAGTGTTGTGTTCTGCCTTGAAGTATTACTGTCTTTTCTGTCGAGAATGTTGTGGGGATTGCTCCACCTCTTAGAAATTCTCGGTATGATGATACTTATCACCATCACCATTCTTCCTTGGTCCCCATGTTGTTTTTAACCAAGATACCAATATGCTAATGATGTTTTTTGAGTTCTGTACTTCTAGCAACCCTATTGCTTAGAAGTTAATGATTGACAGTTCGTTCTTAGACTGTTGGTTATTGAATCATCACTCTAACATTGATCTTGCTACCTAAGGCCATATTTCGGGCACACCTTTCAACTAATGATTGATGGTGTATGTTTTCCTTGAGCATACAACATTGTATCATTTGAATTGACAAGTGTCATCTCCTTGTTCACATTATTGTGGAAATCCATCCGTTTGGAATTCTCGATGAATTGTCACTGATCCCATCAGCCACCTCCTCATCCCCTCCTTGGTTTAATGATGAACTATTGTTTCAAGAACCTGCTCCCATAGTTCATTTCCCGAGAATCTTGCAATGTCATTTCGTCGATTTGTGTTGCACCTTTTCTTTCCGGACATCCTGAGTCTGAGGTATCATGACACCAATCGGATGTGAATCTTGGTCAGATATGATGGTTGGGACAACTTTCCAGGAGTTATGATGTTGGTCCTTTGATGACCTGGTAATATGATATCATGCCTAGCACCCCCCTAGCTGGAGGACCTATCATTATAATTTCTTTTGCAAGGATAACCATTCTTCCTAGAGGAAATTGTAAGACTTATTTTATAAGTTGCTCCTGATGGATCATTTGTGTATCCAAAGTCTGGCCCTTGATTGAAACACCATATCATTGCTACCTCGAAGCATGACTAGGATACCCCACTCATCAATAAGAACATTGGAGGTGCAATGCTAAATGTTTCTTGGTCAGTTATCCAAACACCGTTGTATGGGTAACATCTTGATTAATCCTTGCCTCTTACCTAAATGGTTGGGTACTTTCTCTCCCACCCTGTATGCCATGTTCTGCTTGTACATGGGAAGGATATACTCCTAATAATAGTGTGTAAACACAATTTTCCTTTCCATTGTTCTGTTTAATCTTATAATCGTGTTTTCCTTTCCATTCTTTTGTTTAACCTTTCCTGAATCTAACTTAACTGAGCAGAGATAAATCCCTGCTTAGGTAGGCACCTTGTTGTACCACTCTGTCTGTAAGACCTTGTTACTATTGTTGATGACATTTCGGTAACCACCGATGGGTGATAACTTTGCCAATTGGTTCGCCTCGTTCAACAAGCAGGAAAATTCCTCTCTTCGTTCCCCGCCCTTGGTGTCAACTTTGTTCCTGGCATAGCTGACAAGCTATTCACTGACATGCCTCCCTGTCACGGCTGTGCAAGAGGTCACCACCCTTCCTACTTTCAACCCACATGGTGGGACCATAACCCACAGGTCCACTGGATCGAAACCTGACTCTTCTTTACAACCCGGATTCTAATGTATCCTGTGCACCTGGCTTCGTATGTGATTCACGAGCTAAAATCTATACCATTATTCATCCTGGAATCAAACACCATGTTATTCTCGTTGTTCAAACCCCCATTTCAGCTTCTGTCTAGTCATTGAATGATTGCCTACCCGTTTGAAACTTTTGTACCATCGTATATTGCACTCAACGAATTCACTAAAATAAAACTCGTGGGGTACCTTTTGTATTTCCCATTGAGTTCACCGTCAGATGCCCAGCTTTGTAGAGATGCGTTCTTCCGGATTTTTTCCCCTTGCTCGTGTTCATAGGACGATGTAGATCCCGAAGAAAGGATGACAACTTGATCATGGTGACTTGAAGCAGAGAAATGAAGACATGAACGAAAGGGATCAACCTCTTCGAAAGGGCATCCAAGACCGAGAAGACTCGTTAGGTTTTTCGCTACCAGCACCTCCCCCCCTTACTCCACCGCTTAAATCTCGAGACGAGATTTCTTGTAGTGGAGGAGAATTGTGACACCAGGATACTTAAGCTACAGTGAACCTCTGCTAATGATGGCACGTCACCTCGGTTAAGGTTGATAAACTCGCGTTAGTTCGAAATGATTAAAATTCAAATTTAAGATATTGACAAACAATAAAAGTTTTCAAAATGGTAAACTAAAATGTTTGGAGTGTGCCAGTAAATGCCTGGGTAATTATGGTGAAGGAATCGTGCTTTTATAAAAAGGCCTATATATTTAAATGAATGAAAACAGGAAAGGAAATAAAATTAAAAAGAAAAAGAAAAGAAAAAAAACAAAGCTAAACGAAAAAAGAGAAGCCCACCCCCACTGGGCCAACCGGCCCAGCAGGCCACCAGGCCGGCCCACCAGCCGCGCCCATATCCCCCCACCCCACTGCTCCCGAAACCCTAACCGGTCGCCCCACTTCCCCCACTCCCCCGATCCACCTCTCCCCTCCTCTGCCTCCCCCCCCCCTGATTGGATCGGGGGGAATGGACCCGTCGCCGCCGCCGGGAGCTCCACGCGCCTCCGCCTCGGTCCCCGACGCCCCACCGCCGTTGCCTCGTCTCCCTGCTGCGCTCCCCCTCTTCCCTGATCTGGATGCTCCGCCGCCCAAGTACCTCGCCGGAGGCCATGACGCCGGAGCCACCCCGCCGACCTACATCCTCTCCACCGCTCGTCCCCGTCCTCCTCCTCAACCCCCACTGCCCCGTCCCCTACGCTCCCTCGGTGAGGCCCCCGGCCTCCTCTTCTCTCCCCGTCACCGTCGTCCGTCCCATCGCGCCATCTGGATCGCTGAATGGCAACACGGCCACCGCACCGCACCGCCTTGTTCCTGCCTCGCTCGGCCGCGCACCCACGCGCGCTTGGTCGCACGGGGCCGCGCCCACAACCGCTCGCTACTCCGGCCACCCGCGCACATGCGTTTCCGCCGCGGCTCCTGCTCCACAAGCCCTTCAACGCGCCCTCCCGTCACCGGAGTTGTGCTCCCGAGCACCTCCGTCGTCCCCTATGCCTCGCCAGCGCGCATAGCACACGCGCACCTAAGCCAACGGGCTGGCTCACTGGCACTAACCGGCACCCTAATAGCCACCAACACGTGGGGCCACCTCACTTATTAATCAGATTGGTTAAATAAAACTCTGTTAAAAAAATTGAACCACCGACAGCCTGGTCCCACCCCACTAATTAGTCTAATTAGATTAACTAAAATTCTGTTAACAGTCCCTGTCTGACTGACTAGTGGGTCCTACAAGCCAGGTTTGACTAGTCAACGCCTTGTTGGCTGCTGACTGGACCTGCTGACTGGGCAGTTGACTTAGTCAACTGTCCCCACCTGTCAGCCTTAGGTGCACACTTGTGGGTACACTTCCTGTGTACCCATAGCATTTAAATACTAATTTAGTTTTGAATTAAATAAAATCCAAAATTAGAAAATCATTTAAAACTTTGGAAATTAATATAAAGCAAACCGTAACTCGGATGAAAATACTTTGTACATGAAAGTTTCTCAGAACAACGAGACAAATCCGAATAGGCAGCCCATTCGTACGCCACAAATCCCTAGCATAGCAAACACACAATTTTCCCCCTATGGTTCGCCTGCCCGAAATCGCGAAACACCGGGGATACTTTCCCGGATGTTTCCACCTTTCGCCGGTATTGCCTACTACCGCGTTAGGGCACACCTAGCACCGCTCATTGTCACGTCATGCATCGTCATGCTTATGTTTGCATTATATTTATTGTTTCTTCCCCCTCTTCTCTCGGTAGACTACGAGACCGATGCTGCTACTGCCCAGTTCGACTACGGAGTTGACGACCCCTCCTTCTTGCCAGAGCAACCAGGCAAGACCCCCCTTGATCACCAGATATCGCCTATTCTTCTCTCCACTACTTGCATTAGAGTAGTGTAGCATGTTACTATTTAGTTACTCCTATTCTGTTGCATAGCCTGTCATTGTTGCTATAGTTGTTGATACCTTACCCGCAATCCTAAATGCTTAGTATAGGATGCTAGTTTTTCATCAGTGGCCCTACATTCTTGTCAGTCAACCTTGCTATACTATCGGGCCGTGATCACCCGGGAGGTGATCACGGCTATATACTATACATATATGCATACTATACAGATGGTGACTAAAGTCGGGTTGGCTCGTAGAGTACCACCGTGTGATTCACGGATGAGGGCCTGAAAGGACATTTGTCCTGACGGCCTTCAGTGTGGATCTTTGTGGCGGAGCGACAGGGCAGGTTGAGACCACCTAGGCGAGAGGTGGGCCTGGCCCTGGTCGGCGTTCGCGGTTACTTCATAATAACACGCTTAACGAGATCTTGGTATTTGATCTGAGTCTGGCCACTGGCCTATACGCACTAACCAACTACACGGGAACAGTTATGGGCACTCGACGTCGTGGTATCAGCCGAAGCCTTCTTAACGTCAGCGACTGAGCGGCGTGCGCCGGGTTGGACCGCGTAACGCAACTTCCTTCGTAATGGAGGTTGCTAGGTCTGCTCACCGGCCGCGTACGCGACGTGTAGGTGTGCAATGGGTGATGGGCCCAGACCCCTGCGCGCATAGGATTTAGACCGGTGTGCTGACCTCTCTGTTGTGCCTAGGTGGGGCTGCGACGTGTTGATCTTCTGAGGCCGGGCATGACCCAGGAAAGTGTGTCCGGCCAAATGGGATTGAGCGTGTTGGGTTATGGGGTGCACCCCTGCAGGGAAGTTTATCTATTCGAATAGCTGCGTCCCTCGGTAAAAGGACGACCCGGAGTTGTACCTTGACCTTATGACAACTAGAACCGGATACTTAATAAAACACACCCAGACAAGTTCCAGAGACAACCCGGTGATCGCTTTTCCACGGGGCGACGAGGGGAGGATCGCCGGGTAGGATTATGCTATGCGATGCTACTTGGAGGACTTCAATCTACTCTTTTCTACATGTTGCAAGACGGAGGCTGCCAGAAGCGTAGTCTTCGATAGGACTAGCTACCCCCCTCTTATTCTGGCATTCTGCAGTTCAGTCCATCGATATTGCCTCTTTACACATATACCCATGCATATGTAGTGTAGATCCTTGCTTGCGAGTACTTTGGATGAGTACTCACGGTTGCTTTGCTCCCTCTTTTCCCCCATTTCCCTCTTCTTCCCGGATGCCGCAACCAGACATTGGAGCCCAGGAGCCAGACGCCACCGTCGAGGACGACTCCTACTACACTGGAGGTGCCTACTACTACGTGCAGGCCGCTATGACGACCAGGAGTAGTTAGGAGGATCCTAGGTAGGAGGCATGCGCCTCTTTCGATCTGTATCCCAGTTTGTGCTAGCCATCTTATAGCAACTTGTTTAACTTATGTCTGTACTCAGATATTGTTGCTTTCGCTGGCTCGTTTATGTCGAGCACTTGTATTCGAGCCCTCGAGGCCCCTGGCTTGTATTATGATGCTTGTATGACTTATTTTATTTTTAGAGTTGTGTTGTGATATCTTCCCGTGAGTCCCTGATCTTGATCGTACACATTTGCGTGTATGATTAGTGTACGATTGAATCGGGGGCGTCACACACGGTATCAAAGGCTCACTCTTAGTCACAGACCGCAGAGCGGCTGTCCGACTAGAAAGAGCAAAGGCTGGAGGCCACCCACGCGAAAAACGTCTTGGGAGAAAAACGGTTCGGGCAACCCGGCCGTTTGCTTTATGAGTATCTGCTCGGTTAAATCCGCTCCCAGAGTCTGAGTACTGTACACTCCACTTCGCGGCCCACTCTCGGCCACAGACCGCAGAGCGGCTGTCCGGCAAGCGAGAGCACAAGCCAAAGAGCGGAGGGAAGACGAAAAAGATTGAAGGGGGCTCGGACGAAACCGAGCCGGCACCCTCCGCATAAAACTTGCAATGCTAAAAGAAATTATTTGATATATCTGTGTGGACTAACTTTGTCTTTTGCATGATCATTTCCATGGGGAACCCCCCTCCTCGCGCGGAGGCTACACCCAGCGGGGGCGCTTGCGCGCGCCCGCCGGAAGCAAGCCGCATCTGCTGCGGTCCGCAGCCGGCCGTCATCGACATCTTCTACATCAACACCCGCTAAAAAACCTCCGCCCAACTTTGCCAAGTTGCCCAGAGGCTCGGGGGCTACTGTCGGGGTAATTGACCACGGGTACCCCGAAGACGGCGAGACAATATTTCAAGACATCGGGGCTAGCGAAGCCCCTCAGTACGACTGCTCAGGCCACCCTAGACAGCCCCCTGTCCGACTGCGCCAACCAGATGACTGCCGACTGCACCGACCATCGGCTGCCCGAAGTCAACCACCAACACCAATGAGACGGCTGTACCCGGCACTGTTGATGAATAGTAGTGACGATATCATCTACAGTGTATCTGTCCCTGAGCACTATTTTATAAAGTGCACCAGGGACAAGGAGTCATGCACGTCACGTACACACTCTCATGGGCATGGTGCCCCATGCCCACTTGCCCCCACGCCACTACCTAGCTTACATACTAAGCTACCATACCCACTCCACACTATATATAGCCATCCATCTATCCATCCATCCACAAGGTGACTCACATATGAGCACACCGATCCATTCGGCCACAAGCCATGGGCATAGCCGGCCACTAGAGCATGCCACATACATACATATACGAGATCAGGTGCCCATGGCACTGATCTCAGATATAGCTCCAGTAGCACTTTGTACTGCCCGATGTACTTCCCACATATATATTTAGACATGCAGGAGTAGGGGTATTATCTCTCCGGAGAGCCTCGAACCTGGGTAAACTAGCGCATGCTACTCGCATACCCGTCCCCGGATATTCCGGCAGCAGTCTTGCCCTCACCTTAAGCCATCCTATGGCATCTGACGTCTCGCAATGCCCCCGTGAGAATACCACGACACTGCTCGAACCATTTGGTCAAGTGCATGGGTTCTCAAACAATAACAAAGGATGAGAGGTGTTTAACTTCTAATTTTTCACCTTATAGATGAGGTGTATTAGGTCCATGTCCAGAGCTGCAAGCGTATCCAACATATGTCATTAATGAATCTCTGTTTCCATCTTTATGGTAATTAAATTAGATGCAAAATGGGCAATGAAAAAAAATAACTAAAGCATGCTTTGCATTAGCATAACAAAGGCTTTCTTTAGTATGAATGTGCAGTCGGCTACCCTTGCACAATGATTCTTGCAGTGCATACAAAGAGCAGAAAAGCTCGGGCGACCGTTGCATAATAGTTTTTTGAATCTTTCTTATCTAGCACAAGATCAAGCTTATGAATGTTCACTACGACTTCCTCTACTTTGCACATTTAATATCGTTACATCTATTTGTTTAAACCTAAGATATCTAGAAGGAAATGATGAACTCCTTGACCTGAACATCAGAAATCACAAACAAAAAAATTTGGGCTAAAAGTTGCGCCTAATCAACAAAATTCTTCATAAACACGGAGAATGGTTAATAGAGCAAGCTTACGTCATATAAAAATAAATTAAGATATTATAAGGAAGAATACCAGATAAGCTATCAATCACGATCTGTGAATATTCTGGCCTATAATGCAAAATTTCAAGAAATAACATTTTCCCTGTTATTTAAAAGCAAGAGTATAAATAGAAAGCTTGACTTGATAGCACCATCTTCCATACAAGTTCTAATTACACATGGATAAAGACTGATAGGGCCAATTACCTGATAGATATTTGTTGTGGTTATATTGTTGTCCATCCAATAGAAAAGCTGCATTAGTACTTGGAAAGGGCATCCTTTCTGTCGTACAAATTTGGGAGGCAGAGGTTCCAAGCTGACCTGACCTTGTGCAGCACCAAGTGAAAGAAGCAAGACCAAACGAAAAATAGAGATGAAGATGCAATTAGTACCTGCCTTATGAATCATGCCCTCTTCCCGGAGGACGCAGGGCCTTAACACAGAGCCAACTTTGTCGGTGTTGACAGACAAAGGCCACATGCATCGTCTGGTTTCTTGTGATCACGAGCGAGCGCCATCTGTACATGGGCGTGAGAGGCCCTTGATGTTGTGGACATTGACAAAGGACGCAGGGCGCTACCTCTGCAGTACGCCTCGATGCTCGGTGTCAACCCTTGGGTAGAACAACAAGATGTTGTTCTGCACCACGGGCAAGTACGTCGCCAAACACGCCTTGCTATTCATGTGCACCTGCTGAAGGACAAAATAGCTTAACAATAAATATTTTTGTTGATATGAGCACTCAAAATATTTGAAAGCAAACACGGGGATGATAATAGGGTAAAGCCATAAGAAATAGCTTGTTCTAACTGCGAACTATAAAATAAATATGTAACCTTAGTAGCCTTAGAATATTGTAAATAAATGAAGATCTATAATTATAAGAGGAATCATGTAGCCAGAAAGAAATCTAATTTAATAGGCAACCTAAAATATTATTGGTAAGCATACTAATGAAAGGAAAACATCTGATTTATCACTAACAATCTCATAGCAAAACAACCAGAAAAGCAAGGTACTCTGCAAATCGTGGTATGTGTTTATTAGCCCCAGTAAAATTACTTGCTCACTTAGAATCCTTCACATAAATTCATGAACCATAGTCCAATACATTTTTTATTTCTCTGATACACCTCTCATTAAATAAATGGATCCGGCTCTGAAAAATATATACTAATGGTCAACAAAAAGTAGAGCAGTCCCTTTGGGAAGGGCAAAAGGGAATAAAAGCACGGCTAAATATATACCATTCATGCCCTGTCTCAACAATTTCTGCACCTCATCATAACTAAGACCTGATTCGCATCTTACCAGAATTAAAAAATAGTTAACACCTCGATCAATGCCAGCATTTAAAATCTGAACACTCTACAATCCTGTAATGCAACAACAAAGAAATCTGAATAGTGGCAAGTACTACTTACATTTGGCCTCCTTCATTCTTCATCATGTCCTCTCTTCTGCCTCCCTATCCTACAATACAACAACCAAGAAATAGAGCAATTAATCATAAGCGCGTAGCAACAAGACCAAAAAGATTGGGTCAGTTGAACTAATACTAAGCAGGAGACACCATGACGATCACGAATTTACAGACATCCTGTGCACACATGCAACATAGCATCATTGCAGTACTACTGCAAGTATCGACCACTAATTACAATATCATGCCAGAATGCTTGTGTGGCCATTCTTATCCCAAGATATGCCACCTTCTATGTGGCATGTTCTAATACAAGTATGGACCAAGATATGTTCTAATTACATGCTAGCACTCCAAGATAATTAGAGAACATGCAAGTATGGGCCAGCGAATCGATTATATGTGCAGGCACAAAAGATAAAGTGGATACTCAGCCAATTAGCTAAAATTGTAAAAAAAAGCAATTAAACACCTGACTATACTTCCACTGAAACTATTGCAGCATAAGTAGTATTTATCTCTTGGTCTGCACCAATGGACCCAAGGTATCATGCTCTTGTGTTAGAGAATACAAGGTTTTCTTTTCTTATTCTTTGTTTATCTTGGCATGCAATTCACCACTTTCTACTTTGACCAGTTTTGCCCATACACCAAAAGCACCAGAAGGCTAACATAAACAAAAAACAGGACGCAACAATGAATTAAAAAATAGAGGATATGCTAACGAATTAGAAGTAAACATTTGTAAATATCCCTAATGGTAAATCTATCACGAGAAGTTTCTTATGAATCTTTGTAGCATTTTTTGGAGAGCATCAAACAAGTAATCAAATAATTCTTTGTAAAATTCATACAAACAAGGGGGCAGCAGATCAACACCCCCTACAGTAAACAAACAGCCACCCCTGGCAGTGCTGCAAAAGAAATCAAGTACTGAGATAAGCACTAAAATAGACATAGAATATATGAACAATTAGCATGGCAAACATGCTCATTTCAGAAAGTACATCCTACAATCTAGTTGTGCACCACAATGGCCAATCTCAAGTCCCAACTCATGCAATCCTACAATCTAGGTCTGCACAAAAAAAACAATCATCATCAACAAAAGGAAATGAAAACAGGAACGCGGCAAGGTCGATTAGTTAATCAATACAACTATACATTAGCCCACTCGGGCGTATACATCGCTAACAAGCATAGCAATATACTTGTAAAAAAGAAACATAACAATAGATCAATAATTCTTTCTTCGCCCTTCATGACTTCTATGCGTGTGTCCTTCATGGGATTATCTAACAGAACAGAGGTATAAATGGCTCTCTTTGTTAGTTCATTTGTTACCATGAGTTTGAGTTCTTCAAAATACCTGTTGCCAAACAATCAGTTAGGAAACCACTCTGCAAGATGTGAGTACAAAGAAACCAGGCTATCAGATTTAGTGGCCACTATATTCCTGCCAATGCGCTCCATGAGCTAATGAGAAGGTCGGTTCAATTGAAGGAAGCTTCCTAGTTGCAAGCACACGGGATTGCTAGGTACAGATCAATTGAACAGTTCTTCAAATCCCCTAATTAATTTAACCCTGCAATAAAGAACGCCTCTCTTTGGCTTGCCGGTAATGAAACTAAGCTAAACAAAATCCCTTGGTTAATCCGACACAGCCACCAACCCAGCGCAATCCAAAGTTCCAACAAAAAACAACAAAAGGAGACATAGAGAGAAAGAGGTAGGTGGTTTGAGTCGGGCAAGACAAGTATAGGATCAGCCTTTTAGGTGAGATCATAGGATCATAGGATCAGCTTTTGACACTATTCACATCAGATTTTGTCTTTTTTGGTTCTTTGAGTGTAGTTCGAATAAGGAGCTGAAACTTTTTGAGCTTGTACATCAAAGATGGATGAGTGTCTCCAAAAAAATTCATAATTTTTGAACATGTTTTGTATCTTCAAAATGATTGATCTCATTGATCTCACCTAGGACAAGATCCTATACAAGTCCTCCTCGGTTTGAGTCCTCACCAAGTCACCATGAACTGGCCGAGCTTGTAGCATCGTTTTCGGTGGCGCAGACGGAGCACTTGGCGATGACTCCCTGCGATTGCTCGTCGCTGCGAGGGACCACGCCACCTCCAAATCCTCGACCATGCTGCCTTCCCTGCCCAACGCCTCCCGCGCCCATCCACTGCACACCTGCCAACCCGTTGCTACGGGAGCTCTGCCTGGAGCTCTGTCTCCGCTCCTCCTTTGCTCCGTCACAGGCTTCTCCTCCAACCCGCTACCACTAACCCACATCACCCTAGCCCAACTGGTGCAGTGCAGCTCGCCCTGGCCCACTACCGTGCAGTGCAGCTGCGACCCCGTCTCCTCCTGTTGAGCACGGAGGCGGTGGGAGAGGTGGCGCAGCAGCAGAGGAGAGGCGCGGATCTTGGGGAGCTCCGGGGCGTGCGGCGGCTGCCGAAACCGGCCGGCGTGGTAGGGGCGATGGGGAGAGAGAGGGGTTAGGAAGAGAGAGAGAGAGAGAGAGAGAGAGAGAGAGAGAGGAGGGCCACAAGGAGGGGGAGGCGAGTGGGACGGGAGGCGGCGGCGAGGGTTTCTCCATGGCAGCGCTCCGATTTATACCCCTGCACATGAAATTACTAAAATGCCTTCGGCGGGGCAAAAAATTTACAGGCGGTGGCAGCAACACTGTTCATGGCGATTTAGGGGCGACGTGGCTGGCTTCGTCCTGCCTACGACTTCTTGAGGGTTTATATGTTCAATTAATTAAAATTGATGAACATATGTGGCAGTACTGATCCGTAGCAAATTCGAATTAAAACATCATTAACAGTGGGAAATTGACATCAACATAAAAAACAGTAGCAATCAAAGTTGATCTACTGATCATGATATAGGGATCTAATGCAATCATGTAGGCGACTGATACCATTGTTGGATCTAATGCATCACTAGGATGCAAGCAACATGATGAAAATTGCATCTAGATCACCCAAAACAACATGAACAAGGATGGGTTTAGAGATCCTTCATATGTCACGGAGTCGACATGATCGCCTGCTCAGTGCAGGGGTGATGTAGTCGAGGTAGAGGACCTCCTCAACGACCTGATGCCCTCAAGACGCCACCGGCACTGGCCTAGGACAGCGGTGGCGGCTGGCTTAGGTCTTCCTGTCGCTGCAGCGCTCCCATGATCGGATGGGGTGAGAATATCGGGAGGAGAGCAAACCGTACATGAATTGTGATCATCTCTCTCCTGTTAACAGGGGACCCAAAACCTGAGTTGTTTTTTCGGCGCCTGTCGTGGTTCTAAGACTAGCAGTAGAAAGGGGGGTAAGTATGCAGAGGCAAGATCTCAGCTATGGTGAAGATGTACACACGGGATTTACGAGTTCAGGCCCTTAGCGGAGGAAGTAATAGACCTACGTCTCGGTGCCCGGAGGCGGTCGACTGGATTATATGTGTGTGATGTTACAAGGGGTGCGGACCCTTGTCCCAGAGGAGGGGGGTGGCTTATATAGAGTGTGCCAGGACCCCAGCCATCCTCCATTACAAGGGGCTTAATGTACATAAAGTAGGGGCGTTACTAATAACGCCAGTCATAAGTGCTATTAATGACCTTAAAGACTACGGAGTGAATGTCCGACCATTGCAGTGTTGAGTGACTCCTGGCCTTCAGTAGGTCGAGTGATTCCTCACATGGTCGAGAGACAACAGGTAGGAGGGGCACCCGAGTGATATGATTGGTCGAGTGGATTGCACTCGATACCTTTGACTGGGGGTTATTCGTTGCCTCTTGGACTTCTTATCTTCTAGGGTAGTGAACTTGGGTAGGACGTATAGGTCAGGCCTATGACCCTACCCCGGGTCTGTATCGTTATCAGTAGCCCCCAAATTGATTAAGGTTCGAGTGGAAAGTAGGTTGAAGTTGAACTTGTTCCGAGCTTTGCGTCTCGCGAGTGTTTTGCGCAGGATGGAAGACTTACGTTGGTACTTCAGCATCGATTCAGTCGCCTTGATCCATTCAGAGAGTTGCCAACTGAACTTGTAGCATCATCTGCCGAGTGTTGTCTTGGGGTGCAGAATCTTTGGCGCGATTGATAGCAGTGTATCCCGGATTTCACGGGATACGAAATTTCGGGGAAGCACGCAGGACGGGCGTGCCGAAGTAAGCGGGGCGGATAAACAGTAGCGCCTCGATCTCCACACCACCTTCTTCGCCACGTACATTGCGCGCGACTGTTGCGGGATTTGACAGGGTCGCCTGGTCCCACACGTCAGACACTCGGAAGCGGCCCTTTATAAGGCGACGGAGCCGAGGCGCCTGCACTGTGTGCGTCTGTTTTTCTTTCTTCTTCCTCTGCTTCTCCACTGCATCCGGCTCCTCCACTCTCGACGCCGCCGCTCTGCCACCATGGTGAAGGACAAGACGGCGGCGCTGGAGCGTGCGAAGAAGGCGACAGGGGCGGCGAAGGGCAAGAAGCAGAACCACAGGTCGTCATTGCGCTCGGGGCTGCTGCCAGGCGGGATCCAGGGCGATTGGATCCGGTCTTCGCTCTAGTAGGAAGATCTGGATGAGCTGGTGGAGTCCGGGCTGATCGCCAAGGGTGCAACAAGGCTTCTTGAGGGGGATATGGAGCTGCATCCTCGACCGGGTGAGTGTGTACTACTCGCCACCCACATCGACCGGGGCTTCTCGCTTCCTCCACACCCCTTCTTTCAAGGCTTCTTGAACTTGTTCGGTGCCTAACTCCATCATTTTTCTCCCAATACCATCACGTACTTTGCCGCGTTCGTGTCGATGTGTGAAAATTTTTTGGGGTGTCGACCGCACTGGGGTCTTTTCAAACATATTTTCACCATCCGTTCCTAGTCGGTGAAGAAGGTGAAAACGATTGATGAGAAAACCCATGTCACTCAGATGTGTGGGGGTTTGGGTATCCAGAAGAGGCAGAGGAGTTCTTTCCCTTCCATGACTCTCCCTGAGTCGGTTAGGGGCTGGCAGTCGACCTGGTTCTACTGCCAAGACCTCCCAACTCCAGGTCAGTCGACCGGCCTTCCCCACTTCACTTTTGACCGTGTCTGATACGTCTCCAACGTATCTATAATTTTTGATTGTTCCATGCTATTATATTACCCCTTTTGGATGTTTATGGGCTTTATTTTACACATTTATATCATTTTTTGGACTAACCTACTAACCGGAGGCCCAACCCGTATTGCTGTTTTTTTGCCTATTTCAGTATTTCGAAGAAAAGGAATATCAAACGGAGTCCAAACGGAATGAAACCTTTGGGAGCGTGATTTTTGGAACGAACATGATCCAGAGGACTTGGGGTGCAAGTCAAGAAGCAGCCGATGCTCCCACGAGATAGGAGGGCGCGCCCCCCTATAGGGCGCGCCCCCTGTCTCGTGGGCCCCTCGGGCGTCCATCGACGTACTTCTTCCTCCTATATAAGCCTACGTACCCCGAAAACATCCAGGGAGCAGACAAAACACAATTTCCACCACCGTAACCTTCTGTATCCGCGAGATCCCATCTTGGAGCCTTCGCCGGTGTTCTGCCGGAGGGGGAATCGACCACGGAGGGCTTCTACATCAACACCATAGCCCCTCCGATGAGTTGTGAGTAGTTTATCTCAGACCTATGGGTCCATAGTTATTAGCTAGATGGCTTCGTCTCTCTTTTTGGATCTCAATACAATGTTCTCCCCCTCTCTTGTGGAGATCTATTCGATGTAAACTCTTTTTGCGGTGTGTTTGTCGAGATCCGATGAATTGTGGGTTTATGATCAAGTTTATCTATGAATAATATTTGAATCTTCTCTGAATTCTTTTATGTATGATTGAGTTATCTTTGCAAGTCTCTTCGAATTATCAGTTTGGTTTGGCCTACTAGATTGATCTTTCTTGCCATGTGAGAAGTGCTTAGCTTTGGGTTCAATCTTGCGGTGTCCTTACCCAGTGACAGAAAGGGTTGCAAGGCACGTATTGTATTGTTGCCATCGAGGATAACAAGATGGGGTTTATATCATATTGCTTGAGTTTATCCCTCTACATCATGTCATCTTGCTTAAAGCGTTACTCTGTTCTTATGAACTTAATACTCTAGATGCAGGCAGGAGTCGGTCGATGTGTGGAGTAATAGTAGTAGATGCAGGCAGGAGTCGGTCTACTTGTTGCGGACGTGATGCCTATATACATGATCATGCCAAGATAATCTCATAATTATTCGCTTTTCTATCAATTGCTCGACAGTAATTTGTTCACCCACCGTAATACTTATGCTATCTTGAGAGAAGACACTAGTGAAACCTATGGCCCCCGGGTCTATCTCTTATCATATTTGCTTCCAATCTACTTTTATTTGCATCTTTACTTTTTGCATCTATATTATAAAATACCAAAAATATATTTATCTTATCATACTATCTCTATCAGATCTCACTTTTGCAAGTGGCCGTGAAGGGATTGACAACCCCTTTATTGCATTGGTTGCGAGTTCTTTGTTTGTTTGTGTAGGTGCGTGGGACTTTTGAGGAGCCTCCTACTGGATTGATACCTTGGTTCTCAAAAACTAAGGGAAATACTTACGCTACTATTGCTGCATTAGCCTTTCCTCTTCAAGGAAAACCAACGCAATCTCAAGACATAGCAAGAAGGATTTCTAGCGCCGTTGCCGGGAAGGTCTTCGCTCAAGTCAAGACATACCAAGTGCCCATCAGAAACTCATCTCCCTCGCATTTACATTATTTGCCATTTGCCTCTCATTTTCCTCTCCCCCACTTCACCCTTGCCGTTTTATTCGCCCTCTTTTTCCCAATCTCCTCCTCTCCTTTTCCGTTTGCCTTCCCATTGCCATGGCCGAATCAAAAAGAACTAAGGGCTCTTTCCTAGGTTCTAGTACCTTGGATAATCCCTCTATCCTCTCTAAGCTCATAAATAATGATGCTATAGAAAGTCCCACCGGGGTCACCAATGAGAGCTTGAATAATTTTGATGAGGATAACTCTGGAATTTTTCGCTATTTACTTGATGAGTGTTTAAAATATGCTTGGGATAGGTTATTAAGGATTCGGGCTAGCTATGTGCCACAATATCAAATTGAAGTTTACTTAAAAAGTTTCTATGTTGGCTTGCCCGCTTCTTTCAAACAAGTTTTAGATTCTATCTTTGAAGAAGGTTTTATTGAAGGGGATGCTATAGATACCTATGAAAAAATGAAAACCATATTTGGGCACCCCATGAATGATAAGGTGGAATCAACTACTCTCTTGTGCTTTTCTCAAAATGAAATTATTAAAGAGATGAAGTCTAGTTTAGAGGCAAACTTCCGTAATGTGCTTAATCTTACTTATTCCATTAATGGCCATGTGCTTACCTTAAATAGAAGAATGAATGCCATAGAAAGAAGATCCTCCCCTCCGAGTTCCAAAGATGGCACTCGTTAGATCTATCTTCGCTTTTATGCCTAGCTAGGGGCGTTAAACGATAGCGCTAGTTGGGAGGCAACCCAATTTTCTTTATGTTTTTTGTTTTTCCTGTTTAGTAATAAATTTTTCATCTACCTTCTGTTTAGATGATTTTTTATCTTTTAATTAGTGTTTGTGCCAAGTAGAACCTATAGGATAACCTATGATGATAGTTGATTTGATTCTGCTGAAAAACAGAAACTTTGCACGCACGAATATAATTTTGTTAAATCAGAGAAACGTGCTTTTGCGTTGATTCTTTTTTCTGATGATCAATAAACAAATTTTCCAGGACTTCCTATTTTGGTAGGATTTTTAGAGGTCCATAAGTTTGCGTTAGTTACAGATTTCTACAGACTGTTCTGTTTTTGACAGATTATGTTTTACGTGTGTTGTTTGCTTATTTTTATGCATCTATGGCTAGTAAAATAGTTTATAAACCATAGAGAAGTTGGAATACAGTAGGTTTAACACCAAAATAAATAAATAATGAGTTCATTACAGTATCTTATGTGGTGGTTTTGTTTTCTTTCACTAACGGAGCTTATAAGATTTCCTGTTGAGTTTTGTGTTGTGAAGTTTTCAAGTTTTGGGTAAAGCTTTTATGGACTATGGAATAAGGAGTGGCAATAGCCTAAGCTTGGGGATGCCCAAGGCACCCCAAGATATTCAATGATAGCCAAAAGCCTAAGCTTGGGGATGCCCCGGGAAGGCATCCCCTCTTTCGTCTTCGTTCATTGGTAACTTTACTTGGAGCTATATTTTTATTCGCCACATGATATGTGTTTTTCTTGGAGTGTCGTGTATTATATAAGTCTTTGCTTTTTAGTTTACCACAATCCTCCTTGCTGTACACACCTTTTGGGAGAAGCCTACTTGATTAGAATTTGCTAGAATACTCTATGTGCTTCACTTATATCTTTTGAGCTTGATAGTTTTCACTCTAGTGCTTCACTTATATCTTTTAGAGCACGGTGGTGTCTTAATTTTGAAGAAATTGCTAGTCTCTCATGCTTCACTTATATCTTTTTGAGAGTCTTTTAGAACAGCATGGTATTTGCTATGGTTACAAAGTTGGTCCTAGAATGATGAGCATCCAAGTTGGGTATAATAAAAACTATCATAGAAAAGTGAATTGGATGATATGATCAGTATGATGCTTGATAATTGTTTTGAGATATGGAGGTAGTGATATTAGAGTCATGCTAGTTGAGGTGATTATGAAAAATACTTGTGTTAAGGGTTGTGATTCTCGTAGCATGCACGTATGGTGAACCGCTTTGTGATGAAGTTGGAGCACAATTTTATTTATTGATTGTCTTCCTTATGAGTGGCGGTCGGGGACGAGCGATGGTATTTTCCTACCAATCTATCCCCCTAGGAGCATGTGCATAGTGCTTTGGTTTTTGATGACTTCTAGATTTTTAAAACAAGTATATGAGTTCTTTTGATTAATGTTGAGTCCATGGATTATACGCACCTCACCCTTCCACCATTGCTAGCCTCTCTTGTGTCGTGCAACTTTCGCCGGTACCATACACCCACCATATACCTTCCTCAAAACAGCCACCATACCTACCAACTATGGCATCTCCATAGCCATTCTGAGATATATTGCCATGCAACTTTCCACCGTTCCGTTCATATGACACGCATTACTTTTGTCATATTGCTCTTTGCATGATCATGTAGTTGACATTGTATTTGTGGCAAGGCGACCTTCATAATTTTCATACATGTCGCTCTTGATTCATTGCATATCCCGGTACACCGCTGGAGGCATTCATATAGAGTCATATCTTGTTCTAGCTTTGAGTTGTAATTCTTGAGTTGTAAATCGATAAAAGTGTGATGATCTTCATTATTAGAGCATTGTCCTAGTGAGGAAAGGATGATGAAGACTATGATTCCCCCACAAGTCGGGATGAGACTTCGGACTTTACAAAAAAAAGAAAAAAAGAGAAAAAGAGAAAGGCCAAAAAGAAAAAAAAGAAGGCCAAAGAAAAAAAGAAAAAAGTAAAAAAATAAAATGAGAGAAAAAGAGAGAAGGGACAATGCTACTATCTCTTTTTCCACACTTGTGCTTCAAAATAGCACCATGATCTTCATGATAGAGAGTCTCATATGTTGTCACTTTCATATACTAGTGGGAATTTTTCATTATAGAACTTGGCTTGTATATTCCAATGATGGGCTTCCTCAAAAATGCCCTAGGTCTTCATGAGCAAGCAAGTTGGATGCACACCCACTTAGTTTCTTTTGTTGAGCTTTCATATATTTATACCTCTAGTGCATCCGTTGCATGGCAATCCCTACTCACTCACATTGATATCTATTAATGGGCATCTCCATAGCCCGTTGATACGCCTAGTTGATGTGAGACTATCTTCTCCTTTTTGTCTTCTCCACAACCACCATTCTATCCCACATATAGTGCTATGTCATGGCTCACGCTCATGTATTGCGTGAAAGTTGAAAGAGTTTGAGATTATTAAAGTATGAAACAATTGCTTGGCTTTTCATCGGGGTTGTGCATGATTAAATACTTTGTGTGATGAAGATGGAGCAACAGCCAGACTGTATGATTTTGTAGCGATAACTTTCTTTGGCCATGTTATTTAGAGAAGACATGATTACTTTGATTAGTATGCTTAAAGTATCACCATTTTCATGTTAATATGAACTTTTATTTTGTATCTTTTGGATCTGAGCATTCATGCCATAACAAAGAAAATTACATTGAGAATTATGCTAGGTAGCATTCCACATCAAAAATTTCTTTTTTATCATTTACCTACTCGAGGACGAGCAGGAATTAAGCTTGGGGATGCTTGATACGTCTCCAACGTATCTATAATTTTTTATTGCTCCATGCTATTATATTACCCCTTTTGGATGTTTATGGGCTTTATTTTACACATTTATATCATTTTTGGGACTAACCTACTAACCGGAGGCCCAGCCCGTATTGCTGTTTTTTTGCCTATTTCAGTATTTCGAAGAAAAGGAATATCAAACGGAGTCCAAACGGAATGAAACCTTCGGGAGCGTGATTTTTGGAACGAACGTGATCCAGAGGACTTGGAGTGCAAGTCAAGAAGCAGCCGAGGCTCCACGAGATAGGAGGGCGCCCCCCCTATAGGGCGCGCCCCCTGTCTCGTGGGCCCCTCGGGCGTCCATCGACGTACTTCTTCCTCCTATATAAGCCTACGTACCCCGAAAACATCCAGGGAGCAGACGAAACACAATTTCCACCACCGTAACCTTCTGTATCCGCGAGATCCCATCTTGGAGCCTTCGCCGGTGTTCTGCCGGAGGGGGAATCGACCACGGAGGGCTTCTACATCAACACCATAGCCCCTCCGATGAGTTGTGAGTAGTTTACCTCAGACCTATGGGTCCATAGTTATTAGCTAGATGGCTTCTTCTCTCTTTTTGGATCTCAATACAATGTTCTCCCCCTCTCATGTGGAGATCTATTCGATGTAAACTCTTTTTGCGGTGTGTTTGTCGAGATCCGATGAATTGTGGGTTTATGATCAAGTTTATCTATGAATAATATTTGAATCTTCTCTGAATTCTTTTATGTATGATTGAGTTATCTTTGCAAGTCTCTTCGAATTATCAGTTTGGTTTGGCCTACTAGATTGATCTTTCTTGCCATGGGAGAAGTGCTTAGCTTTGGGTTCAATCTTGCGGTGTCCTTACCCAGTGACAGAAAGGGTTGCAAGGAACATATTGTATTGTTGCCATCGAGGATAACAAGATGGGGTTTATATCATATTGCTTGAGTTTATCCCTCTACATCATGTCATCTTGCTTAAAGCGTTACTCTGTTCTTATGAACTTAATACTCTAGATGCAGGCAGGAGTCGGTCGATGTGTGGAGTAATAGTAGTAGATGCAGGCAGGAGTCGGTCTACTTGTTGCGGACGTGATGCCTATATACATGATCATGCCTAGATAATCTCATAATTATTCGCTTTTCTATCAATTGCTCGACAATAATTTGTTCACCCACCGTAATACTTATGCTATCTTGAGAGAAGCCACTAGTGAAACCTATGGCCCCCGGGTCTATCTCTTATCTTATTTGCTTCCAATCTACTTTTATTTGCATCTTTACTTTCTGCATCTATATTATAAAATACCAAAAATATATTTATCTTATCATACTATCTCTATCAGATCTCACTTTCGCAAGTGGTCGTGAAGGGATTGACAACCCCTTTATTGCGTTGGTTGCGAGTTCTTTGTTTGTTTGTGTAGGTGCGTGGGACTTTTGAGGAGCCTCCTACTGGATTGATACCTTGGTTCTCAAAAACTGAGGGAAATACTTATGCTACTATTGTTGCATCACCCTTTCCTCTTCAAGGAAAACCAACGCAAGCTCCAGATGTAACAGTGTCCAGACTCCTTCCTCACTGAAAGTGACTGCTGCTGAGAACATGGAGACGAAGATGCTGGTGGAGAAAGTGGTCCAACTGATCAATGAGGGTGTCACTGGCATGGACCTGCTGGAAGTATTCCTCAGTCGATGCATGCAGCCTCTTCAGGCCCGTGACCATCCCATGTGGATCTACTCTGGGGCTGACGACACCACTCATGTTCATCCAGAGGAAGTGCCAGCCAAGACCGTGGCCATGTGGTTGAAGAGCGTTATAGGCAACCAGGAAAACCCTAGAGGAGCCAGGGGAGTCGTCCCCTTCAGTGACGACAATCAGCCCGACAAGGTATGTTCTTTATTCCGACTGTCTTTGCATACACATTCCGACTGTCCTTGAGCTTGACTGACTTTTACTCCACTTCTTGCCTTGTAGGTTTTCACTGACATGTATTCGATGCCCAACGGTGAACAAGTTCTAGAGCAGGACCAGGAGGGAGAGTCCAGCGCGGAGGAGAGCGGTGAATGGGAATCTTAGGATGAAGACAAGGAGGAGTAAAGCGAGGAGTCAGAAAATGAGGAAGCGGTCAACTCACCGCCGCGCTCTGAACGCTGATCCAAGCAACACCATGACCCGATGGGCGGGCGGGGAAAGAACGTGGCCCCAAGTACCCACACGCAGAAGCGGACTCGGACGTCGACTCCGGAGCCGACAGAGAAGGTCGCCAAGCAGCCCAAGGTTGCTCCTCCAAAGACTCGGAAGACTTTGCCAAGGATCAAGATGGACGTCCCTGTTGCTTTAGGGTGAGTATCTTTCTTGCATTTATCTAGGCTGACTGAAGCTTTTGTTCTGACCAAATGGATCATGTATCTTTCTAGCCCAACCTCAGCTGCGACTGACATGGATATCGACAAAGCTCCAGGAGACGAGGAGAGCGACGACGCGGCCACCTCCCGAGCTGGTAAGTCCGTTCGACCAGAACTCATTAGTCGATTGAGTTATCGGTCGGCTGAATTTCCGATGTTTTGCTTTCACTGCAGTTCCGCGAGACATCATCGTGCTTCCCGATGATGATGAAGAAGAAGTGCCTCTATAGGAGAGGAGGAGGAGAGGCGGGGGCTCAAGAAAGAGAGGGCTTGAAGTTCAAGTCCCTCAGTCGACGCTGATGCTTGAGGCGGTGGTCGAGCGTTCCAGAGATCCGATTTGGACCAACGTCACATTCGCCAACCCGATGACGACTGATCGTCTGTCGGGGTCGACTGCTCCAGCTCCAGCTGCTCCAGTGCAACTCCACGCATCCGACCCATTAACTGCCTCGGCCGCCTTGGAGCCATCACTTTTTGCTACATACCAGACCCCAGATGATTCACCAAGTGCTGCCAGGGAGGCTCTTCGCTAGGTGAACCTTGTTATGGAGCAGGTGAAGGTGATGCACGAGGCCAGCCAGGTGGCCTATAATGCCAGCACCGCTCTGCAGACCAATGTTAAGGTCAGTGAACTCCCAACTGAACTTTTGAATGTTGTTTTATATCTGATCACCCACTGGGGTGTGCCTGTTTTTAGAGTTTAGGAAGTCTTCCACTCCACTCGACTCGTGCTGAGTCTTAGTATTCTGTCTGGACCAATGGGGGCACGCCGAGTGCACCCACTTGGTGTAGTCTCCGAGACCACGGTCGACTGTTGGCAGTCGGCTGAGGTCTTAGAATCTTCTTTTTTACCTTGTTTTTTTACTCACGCAGGGCAGACCATGCTGAGTGTTGATCTAGATCAGTGGGGGCACGCTAAGTGCACCCACTGGGTGTAGTCCCTGAGACTACTGTTGAATATTTGATTCGGGAGTAGTCTTAGAGTAACTTTCACTGTCATTGTCTTTTATTTCTGTCGACTGATATATCTCTCTCGCTGACTGCAAAGGTCTTGTGATCTTGGAGCTCGGCTTTCTGAGTTAAACAAGAAGCACATCAGCCTCGAACTTGATCTTGAACTTGCAAAGAAGAACCTCAAGACTCCTCAATAAGAAAAAACCATCATGGGAGGTAATCAATCGACACTTGTCCACCTAGTAGCTCACGCCTTTCAGTGTTTTTTCTTTCAGTCTCTTTGAACCGAGTGACTTCACACAAGCAGATGTGCGTAGTGAAAACCGCCAGCTTCAGGCTCGTCTGAAGAGTGTTGTTATTTTAGAGAGAATGAAGGAAGCTCTGGAGAAGAAGGATTGGGACCTTGCTGCTGCTCAGAAGGAAGCACGAGAGAAGACAGTGCTTGCGGACAAGAAGCTGGCTTCGGTCGGCAAGTTGGAAGAGGAGAACACGAAGCTAAAGACCGCCATCTCTGAAGCCAATCGGGAAGTTGAGCAACTAAATAAGGACAAGGAGAACCTGACCAATGAAGTTGGAGGCCTCAGAGCCAGGACAGGCGAGCTAGAGTCCTATCCGGGACAACTTGCCACAAAACTAGTTCTGAAGCTTGAAGGTACTGCCGCTCGACTGGTTAGTTGTCGTCGATTCAAGTATGTTGTTATATTGTCGACTCACTATTTTTCATGATTCTGCAAAACTTTGTCAGGATTTTGAAGCTGAGACCGGGCGGGTCGAGACAGGTCTCGACCCCATCAATTGCCCTGTGAAAGATGACGTTGAGATGAACTTGCTGCGGTTGGAATCATGCTTGGACGACACCGTTGCTTATCTGGCTCGACTGAAGGCAGCAATGACTCGGGTTGACGCTGAACTCTGGCCTCAGGAAGAACTTTCGGAAGATCTCGAGTCGTTGATGACTCAACTAAATCAGATCCCTGCTCGAGTGCAGGAATGGAAGAAGTCGTCCGCTCGCTGTGGCGCCGACATCGCCCTGTCATTGGTCCGAGTGCACTGCAAGGACGCTAGAGAAGACAAGTTGGCAGCTCTCAAGGTTGTGAATACTAAGAAGCACACCTTACAGTCCTTCATGGACACCTTCCTTGAGGCTGCCACTCGTATTGCAGACAGTATTGATCTTGACAGCTTCTGTGATCCAGCCAGCCCTTCTCCTGACGAGTGATCGAAAAACATTATGCTTCACCTTTATTTGCCTCGGAATGCCGAGTGATTTTGTAATAGTTGAAACTCCTTCGGGCCTGACTCCCGAGCACTTTAATCCGTGGTTTGGAACCTTTGGATTTATCTGAACTTGGTTTATCTTTGAATATGTTGTGTTTGCCTTCGAGCGGAACTCGTTCTTCACTCTGATTGGTTCTTGTACTTTTGATGCAGCTTTTGAGGAAGAGGTCGCAGTCGACCTGTTGGATGAGCCCTGAGCAGCATTGATCATCTCATCAGCGAGGCACTCAGCAATGGCCTTGACGTTCCTGAAAGCCGCTCGTCATGGCACTAGCTATTGGGTGAGCCTTTGGCAGCATTGATCAGCTCATCAGCGAGGCATTTAGCAATGGTCTTGACGTTCCTGAAAGCAGCTCACCTTGGCACCAGCTGTTGAATAAGCCTTTGGCAGCACACACAATCTCGTCCTTCTTCTTGATGGTGCAGCCCCGGGGGGGGTCGTGGTCGACCCGCACCACTCGGTAAGATTTTTTTCACTTAGGTGAGTACTGGACTGCAACTAAGCCTCCGAGTGGGAGGATCGCTCACCACTCGGTAGGATTTTTTACACTTAGGCGAGTACTGGACTGCAGCTAAGCCCCTGAGTGCGAGGATCGCTCCCCACTCGGTAGGATTTTTTACACTTAGGCGAGTACTGGACTGCAGCTAAGCCCCCGAGTGGGAGGATCACTCACCACTCAGTAGGATTTTTTACACTTAGGCGAGTACTGGACTGCAGCTAAGCCCCCGAGTGGGAGGATCGCTCACCACTCGGTAGGATTTTTAAAACTTAGGCGAGTACTGGACTGCAGCTAAGCCCCCGAGTGGGAGGATCACTCGCCACTCAGTAGGATTTTTTAAACTTAGGCGAGTATTGGATTGTAGCTAAGTCCCCGAGTGGGAGGATCGCTCGCACAATCTCGTCCTTCTTCTTGACGGTGCAACCTTGATGTCTACTACACAACCTTCTTCTTGTAGACATTGTTGGGCCTGCAAGTGCACAGGTTTGTAGGACAGTAGCAAATTTCCCTCAAGTGGATGACCTAAGGTTTATCAATCCGTAGGAGGAGTAGGATGAAGATGGTCTCTCTCAAACAACCCTGCAACCAAATAACAAAGAGTCTCTTGTGTCCCCAACACACCCAATACAATGGTAAATTGTATAGGTGCACTAGTTCGGCGAAGAGATGGTGATACAAGTGCAAAATGGATGGTAGATAAAGGTATTTGTAATCTGAAATAATAAAAACAGAAGGTAACAAGTGGTGAAAGTGAGCGTAAACGGTATTGCAATGATAGGAAAGAAGGCCTAGGGTTCATACTTTCACTAGTGAAAGTTCTCTCAACAATAATAACATAGATAGATCATATAACAATCCCTCAACATGCAACAAAGAGTCACTCCAAAGCCACTAATAGCGGAGAACAAACGTAGAGATTATGGTAGGGTACGAAACCACCTCAAAGTTATTCTTTCGGATCGATCTATTAAAGAGTTCGTACTAGAATAACACCTTAAGACACAAATCAATCAAAACCCTAATGTCACCTAGATACTCCATTGTCACTTCAAGTATCCGCAGGCATGATTATACGATATGCATCACACAATCTCAGATTCATCCAACCAACACAAAAATACTTCAAAGAGTGCCCCAAAGTTTCTGCCGGAGAGTCAAGAACGTGTGCAAACCCCTATGCATAGTTCATGGGCGGAACCCGCAAGTTGGTCACCAAAACATACATCAAGAGGCACATGATATCCCATTGTCACCACAGATAAACACGGCAAGACATACATCAAGTGTTCTCATAAAAGACTCAATCCGATAAGATAACTTCAAAGGGGAAACTATATTCATCACAAGAGAGTAGAGGGGGAGAAACATCATAAGATCCAACTACAGTAGCAAAGCTCGGGATACATCAAGATCGTGCCATAGAGGGAACACGAGAGAGAACACGAGAGAGAGAGATCAAACACATAGCTACTAGTACATACCCTCAGCCCCGAGGGTGAACTACTCCCTGCTCGTCATGGATAGCACCGGGATGATGAAGATGGCCACCGGTGATGGGTTCCCCCTCCGGTAGGGTGTCGGAACGGGCTCCCGAGAGGTTTTTGGTGGCTACAGAGGCTTCTAGCGGCGGAACTCCCGATCTATCTTGATATTCGATGGTTTTAGGGTACGTAGGCTTATATAGGCGAAATAAGTTGGTCGGGGGGTGATGGGGTTGTGTACCTAGGGTAGGATCATGGACCTGATCCAAGTAACTTACCCTAGGACATCCTTAGAAGAGGTCGCCTTCCAGTCGACCAACGAGGATTCACTCGACTGGCCTGAAGGACTCGACCACGAAGACTCACTCGACCACCAGGAGGTCAAGAGGCACTCTGCACTGCAACGGCCTGTAATCAAGTAGACTTTATGATAGTAAAGGCACTTTATGTGGGGCGTTACCAGTAACGCCCCAGACTTAACTCACCTTAAACCCTCTCCTGTGTGGGCTGGCTAGGGTCCTGGCGCACTCTATATAAGCCACCCTCCTCCACAGGCAGAGGGGTTCGGCACCTTGTAATTCATACATTCATAATCCACTCGACCGCCTCCGGGCTCCGAGACATAGGGCTGTTACTTCTTCCGAGAAGGGCCTGAACTCGTACATCCTTTGTGCTTACAACCTCTCCATAGCTAGGACCTTGCCTCTCCATACCTACCCCCCACTCTACTGTCAGGCTTAGAACCACGACAGTTGGCGCCCACCTTGGGGCCGGTGTTTTAGCGATTTTGTGGAGACGTTGCGATTCTTCCGAGTACTCTCATCATGATGTCTGCTGGAGTTTTGGTCAAGGGTCAAGAGATCCGTCTCGGCACTCTCACCTTCATCGCCGACGACTCCGCATGGCTCCAGGAGGCTCCACTCGACGTAGACGCGCTCCCCGTCCGCGGTGCGACGCATTTTCGCGCATGTGTCCGCGGCGTTCTGCTGCGGCAACCGTCGACCCAGTATCGGTCGGCTCCTCCATCGTCCACCCTCCCGGTCTCCCGCCAGCGCAAGCGCTCAGGCCGATCGAGGCTTCAGCGATGGGTGAGTCACGCGGTGGCTCGCCAATCGGCCACTACACAAGTTGCGGCAATCGAGCCCAACGAATCTCTCTACGGCTTGTTCGATCAGTCGACTGGCTCCGAAGAGACTGCATCCGAGTGCGGAAGCAGTGATCCAGCGGCGGAAATCTTGATGGTCGACGGGCCCCACAGCCCTCCTGGCTTCGCCCGTGGTGGTGGAGCAGGTGACGGCGGCGACCCTGCACGAGACTACGAAGAGTACCAGCCCGAGCCACTCGACTCTCTGCAAAGAGAAGAGCTTCGCCGCAGGAACGAGGATCCCCTGCGTATTCCCATCGCAGGAGAAACCCCCGAGGCTCGTGCCTTGGAGGAGGCGCGTCTGGCCAATTTGGCCGAGCACACTCGACTGGAGAACCTTCAGCGAGCACTCGACGAGCGCGCGCGGCAACGAGTTCCCGACACCAGTCGACGTCAACTCTTCCCACAGACTCAGGTATATCGAACCCCAATTCAGAATTTAGCAGCTGCGACCCGTATAGCAGAGTCCATTCAGCCTTCGCAGTCGGAAGCTGGCAGAGGTTTGCTGCAGATCAGGGATCTGCTCCGGGCAGCAGGAGATCAGAATTCAGCCGTGTCTCAGTCGCGCAACAGAATTCACAGTCGATCTGTCACTGTGAATACGGTTCAGTCGGCTCACAGCCCCAGATCACCTCCGCGGCGCGAAGGGCGTGAGAATCGGCGAGATCAATATGGCGACAGACTCGACCGAGATGATAGGCGTCGAGTGCCCTATTCCCCTCCGAGGGGTGGGTCTTACGCTCCTCGGCAGCCAGATGATAGGCGTCGGTACAGTACAGGGCGTAGGGTTCCAGTTGACCCCAGAGAGCCAGGCTTCGACGCGCGATCCATTATCGTGCAAGGGTTGGTCGACCGGAACAGAGCCCATCGAGGCGCACTCGACAGAGATGTACCCACGAGCAGTCGAGTACATGTTTCTGGTCCTGAATGTTTCAGCAGAGCTATCAGAGCCGCAGTTATCCCCCCCAATTTCAGGTTGGCAACAGGAGTCAACAAGTTCACTGGTGAGTCTAAGCCTGAAACTTGGCTTGAAGACTACCGAGTGGCAGTTCAGATCGGTGGTGGGAACGACGAGGTGGCCATGAAGCATTTGCCCCTCATGTTGGAAGGTTCTGCCAGGGCATGGTTGACTCAATTACCTCCTAGCAGCATTTACACTTGGGAAGATCTGTCCCGAGTGTTCGTCAGAACGTTTGAAGAGACTTGCAAGCGACCAGCGGGATTGACAGAGTTGCAAGTCTGCGTGCAGAAAACTAATGAGACTCTCAGAGAGTATATTCAGAGGTGGATCACTTTGCACCACACTGTGGAAAATGTCTCTGATCATCAGGCAGTATGCGCCTTCAAAGACGGCGTCAAGAACAGAGAACTGAGTTTGAAATTTGGTCGAACCGGTGACATGACCTTGAGTCGGATGATGGAGATTGCTACCAAGTACGCCAACGGCGAAGAAGAATACCGACTCCGAAGCGGCAAGCACAAGCCAAGTCAGTCGGAAAAAGGAAACACCAGTCGGAAACAGAAGCGGAAGGCTGAACCGGCAGCTCCTGGAGAGGCTCTGGCCGTGACTCAAGGAAAGTTTAAGGGGAAACCAAAAGGATCCTGGAACCCCAAGAAGGTAAAGGATAAAGAAGGGAACGACGTGATGGATATGCCGTGTCACATTCACACGAAGAAAGATGAAGAGGGGAATATCATTTACCCAAAGCACACCACTCGCCAATGTCGACTCCTGATCCAGCAGTTTCAGGGAAAACAGTCTAAGGACAAGGAGAAGGAGTCGGACAAGGCCGAAGACAAAGAGGACAGTGAGGGAGGATATCCGCATATCAACTCCACTCTGATGATCTTTGCAGATGTGGAAAGCAGAAGTCGACTGAAAGTGATTAACCGAGAGGTGAACATGGTTGCCCCAGCAAAGGCAAATTATCTGAAGTGGTCTCAAACACCCATCACATTCGACCAATCTGATCACCCGACTCATATTGCCACCCCCGGGAGGCAAGCTTTGGTGGTCGATCCAGTTGTCGAAGGCACTCGACTGACAAAGGTGCTGATGGATGGTGGATGTGGGCTGAACTTATTGTATGCAGACACATTGAAAGGTATGGGCATTCCGATGTCCCGACTGAGCACTAGTAACATGAGCTTCCATGGAGTTATACCAGGGAAGAAGGCCGAGTCACTCGGCCAGATAGCTTTGGACGTAGTGTTTGGTGATTCGAAGCATTTTCGCAAAGAAAAGTTGACGTTTGAGGTCGTGGATTTTCAAAGTGCATATCATGCCATTTTGGGGAGACCAGCCTATGCACGGTTCATGGCTCGACCATGTTACGTGTACCTCAAATTGAAGATGCCCGGTCCCAAAGGTGTGATCACTGTCACCGGTGATAGGAAAAAGGCAGAGGAGTGCTTTCAGAAGGGCTCCAAGATTGCCGATTCCCAAGTGACAGCGGTCGAGTTCGAAGAATACAAGCAAAACGCAGATCCGAGTGACTTGCTGCGATCCAAGAAGCCCGCCACAGAGTCTGCATTCCAGTCGTCCGGTGAGACGAAGCCTGTTCACATTCACCCGACCGACCCCGAAGCAGCTCCGACCCGCATCTCCACAACACTCGACCCAAAATAGGAAGAAGCGCTCATCCAGTTCCTCCGTGAGAACTGGGACATTTTTTCATGGAAGCCCGCTGACATGCCAGGTGTTCCCAGGGGACTGGCTGAGCATCGCCTAAGAGTCGACTCGTCTGCAAAACCAGTCAAAGAGCATCTTCGGCGGTCCGCCGTCCAGAAGAGAAAGGCCATCGGTGAAGAAGTGGCTCGACTGTTGGCGGCAGGATTTATCCGAGAGATATACCACTCCGAGTGGCTCGCTAATGTCGTCATGGTTCCTAAGAAGGACAAGTCGCTCCGAATGTGCATTGATTTCAAGCACATCAACCGGGCCTGCCCGAAAGATCACTTTCCTCTCCCTCGCATAGATCAAATTGTTGACTCGACCGCGGGATGCGAGAGGTTGTCTTTTTTAGATGCTTACTCCGGGTACCACCAGATTCGTCTGTACGGGCCCGATGAGGTAAAAACGGCTTTCATCACTCCATTCGGGTGCTTCTGCTATATCACCATGCCATTCGGCCTCAAGAATGCCGGAGCCACATTTATGCGAATGATTCAGAAGTGTCTACTCACCCAAATCAGTCGGAATGTGGAAGCTTATATGGATGATATTGTTGTCAAGTCACGAAAAGGTTCCGACCTGCTCGCTGACCTCGCCGAAACATTTGCCAACCTCAGAAGGTATGATATCAAGCTCAATCCATCAAAGTGCACATTTGGAGTTCCTGGTGGCAAGTTACTCGGTTTTCTCGTTTCCGAACGGGGAATCGACGCTAACCCAGAGAAGATTGGCACTATTCTCCGAATGAAACGCCCTGTGCGAGTGCACGATGTCCAGAAGCTTACTGGATGCTTGGCCGCATTAAGTCGATTCATCTCACGACTCGGTGAAAAGGCACTGCCTCTTTACCGACTGATGAAGAAGGCTGACAAGTTCGAGTGGACTCCAGAAGCTGATGCAGCGTTTGCCGAGCTAAAAGCTCTGCTCTCCACCCAGCCAGTGCTTGCTGCTCCAATCAGCAAAGAGCCTCTGTTGCTCTACATCGCAGCCACAGGACAAGTCGTCAGTACTGTGCTAACGGTCGAGCGGGAAGAAGAAGGAAAAGCTCTCAAAGTTCAGCGCCCAGTGTATTATTTGTCTGAAGTCTTGACTCCATCCAAGCAGAGATATCCTCATTATCAGAAGCTTGTGTATGGAATATACATGACCACAAAGAAGGTTGCTCATTATTTCTCTGACCATTCCATCACAGTCGTCAGCGACGCTCCACTATCAGAGATTTTGCACAACAGAGATGCAACTGGTCGAGTGGCCAAATGGGCGATTGAACTTCTTCCCCTTGATATCAAGTTTGAGGCAAAGAAAGCCATTAAGTCCCAGGCGATAGCAGATTTCCTCGCCGAGTGGATTGAACAACAGCAGCCGACTGAAGTTCACTCGGAGCATTGGACCATGTTTTTCGATGGCTCTAAGATGTTGAATGGTTCCGGTGCTGGGGTTGTCCTGGTTTCCCCCAGAGGAGATAAGCTCAGATATGTGCTCCAGATTCACTTTGATTCCTCCAACAATGAGGCAGAATATGAGGCCCTCCTATATGGGTTGCGCATGGCCATTTCACTCGGCGTCCGTCGCCTAATGGTCTATGGCGACTCGGATTTAGTGGTCAATCAGGTGATGAAAGAGTGGGACGTGAGAAGCCCAGCCATGACTGGATACTGCAGTGCAGTGAGGAAGCTGGAGAAGAAGTTCGAGGGGTTGGAGCTCCATCATATACCCCGACTGAAAAATCAAGCAGCTGATGATCTAGCAAAGATAGGTTCCAAGAGAGAAGCCATTCCGAGTGGTGTGTTCTTGGAGCATATACACACTCCGTCAGTCAAAGAAGATCCTTTCACCGAAGAAACTCCGCAGCCCAAGAGCGCCACAGATCCGACTGAAGTTGAAGTCCCAGCGGTGGTCGACTTGATCATGGAGGTTTTGGTGGTCATTCCCGACTGGACGATTCCGTATGTCGCATATATCTTGAGGAAAGAGCTTCCGGAGGATGAGGAAGAGGCTCGACAGATCGTCCGTCGATCTAAGGCCTTTACCATAATCAAAGGACAATTATACAGAGAAAGCGCGACTGGAGTCGGTCAGAAGTGCATAACACCAGAAGAAGGTCGACTCATCCTCAATGATATTCACTCGGGGACCTGTGGTCATCATGCGTCCTCTCGGACCATCGTGGCCAAAGCATACCGAGCCGGATTTTACTGGCCCAAGGCGAATGAGATGGCAAAAGAGATAGTAGATAAGTGCGAGGGATGTCAGTTGTACTCGAATATGTCGCACAAGCCTGCGTCAGCTTTGAAGACCATCCCACTCGTCTGGCCTTTTGCAGTTTGGGGGCTGGACATGATCGGTCCTTTGAGAACAGGACGAAGTGGCTTCACGCATGTACTGGTGGCAGTCGACAAGTTCACCAAGTGGATCGAGGCTAAACCAATCAAGAGCCTTGACACCGGTACTGCTGTTAGCTTCATCAGGGAACTAATATTCAGATATGGAGTCCCGCACAGCATCATTACGGATAATGGGTCGAACTTTGACTCAGAGGAATTCAGAGCTTTCTGCGACTCCCAGGGCACACGGGTCGACTACGCATCAGTCGCCCATCCGCAGTCGAATGGACAAGCAGAGCGAGCTAATGGACTGATTCTCAAGGGACTGAAGCCTTGACTATTGCGTGATCTCAAACACGCGGCTGGAGCTTGGGTCGACGAACTTCCATCTGTACTCTGGGGACTGCGGACCACGCCTAATCGGTCGACCGGAAGAACTCCATTCTTCTTGGTCTATGGAGCTGAAGCAGTCTTGCCGAGTGATCTTCTCCACAATGCTCCTCGAGTTGAAATCTACAACGAAGCAGAAGCTGAACAAGCGCGGCAGGACGCAGTCGACCTTTTAGAGGAAGAAAGGGAGATGGCTCTGATCCGATCGACCATCTACCAACAAGTTCTGCGCCGTTTCCACGCCCGAAATGTGAGAGGTCGAGCCTTCCAGGAAGGGGATTTGGTTCTCCGAGTGGATCAGCACAAACCTCACAAGCTTGCTCCTTCTTGGGAAGGCCCCTTCATCGTCACCAAGGTTCTCCACAACGGGCGTACCGTCTTTACAACGTCGAGCATAATATCGACGAGCCCCGAGCTTGGAACGCGGAGCTACTCCGCCCATTTTACACTTAAGTTTTATCACTCGGATGAGTTGCAATAAAGTACTTTTGTAGTTCATGGACCTCAAAATAATAGTGTCATAGTTCCTCCACAATATCTGTCACTTTTTATTTTTATTTTCCAATAAAATTCCCCTCAGTGGGTGACTTAGTTGCGAATCCGTTTCGCCTAAGTTTGTAAAAATCCTACCGAGTGGTGAGCCAGACTCCCACTCAGAGGCTTAGCTGCGAATCCGTTTCGCCTAAGTTATAAAAATCCTACCGAGTGAAGAGCAACCCTCTCACTCGGGGGCTTAGCTGCAGTCCAAGCACTCGCCTAAGTTGTAAAAATCCTACCGAGTGGTGAGCCAGGCTCCCACTCGGAGGCTTAGCTGCGAATCCGTTTCGCCTAAGTTATCAAAATCCTACCGAGTGGTAAGCCAGCCTTCCACTCGGAGGCTTAGCTGCAGCCTTGTGCTCGCCTAAGTTATCAAAATCCTGCCGAGTGAAGAGCAATCCTCTCACTCGGAGGCTTAGCTGCAGCCTCGTGCTTGCCTAAGTTATCAAAATCCTGCCGAGTGAAGAGCAATCCTCTCACTCGGGGGCTTAGCTGCAGCCATGTGCTCGTCTAAGTTATCAAAATCCTACCGAGTGGTAAGCCAGCCTTCCACTCGGAGGCTTAGCTGCAGCCTCGTGCTCGCCTAAGTTATAAAAATCCTACCGAGTGAAGAGCAACCCTCTCACTCGGGGGCTTAGCTGCAGTCCAAGCACTCGCCTAAGTTGTGAAAATCCTACCGAGTGAAGAGCAATCCTCCCACTCGGAGGCTTAGCTGCAGCCTCGTGCTCGCCTAAGTTATCAAAATCCTACCGAGTGGTAAGCCAGCCTTCCACTCGGAGGCTTAGCTGCAGCCTCGTGCTCGCATAAGTTATAAAAATCCTACCGAGTGAAGAGCAACCCTCTCACTCGGGGGCTTAGCTGCAGTCCAAGCACTCGCCTAAGTTGTGAAAATCCTACCGAGTGAAGAGCAACCCTCTCACTCGGGGGCTTAGCTGCAGCCCTGTGCTCGCCTAAGTTACAAAAATCCTACCGAGTGAAGAGCAACCCTCTCACTCGGGGGCTTAGCTGCAGTCCAAGCGCTCGCCTAAGGTATAAAAACCCTGCCAAGTGGAGAGCAACCCTCTCATTCGGAGGGCTTAGCTGCAGCCCAGTGCTCGTCTAAGTGGACTAAAGAATAAGTCGATTGCAGCACAGGCACCTTGCTTTGAACCTGCAAAAGACATTCCGAGCCGAAGGCAATCGTATTCAAGCACCAAATCCAAGTTTGAATCGACATCTAAAGGAACCGAAAGTGCTCAGGCGTCAAGCCTGTTAAGGTTTGTCGGTTACAATTTCACTCGGCATACCGAGGCAAATTTAAAGCGTCGAGCCAGAAGAAGTTTTTTACCCCTCCTGTGGAGGGCTGGAAGGTGCAACAAATTCATCAAGGTCAATCCCGTCGGCGATCCGAGTGGCAGCTGCAAGGAAAGTTTCCATAAAGGATTTGAAGTCGTGCTTCTTGGTATTGGCCACCCGAAGGGCCGCCAGCTTCTCTTCTCGCGCATCTTTGCAGTGGACTCGGGCCAGACACAGAGCGACATCTGCACCACACCGAGCCGAGGACTTCTTCCACTCCTGCACTCGACCAGGGATCGTGTTCAAGCGGGCCATCAGCGACTCAAGGTCATTCTGAAGTGTCTCCTCAGGCCAGAGCGTCGAGTCGATGCGAGATGTGGCGGCCTTCAGCCTTGCGAGATAGTCCACGACAGCTGCAACACGAGACTCCAGTCGGAAAACATCCATGGCAACTTCGTCGTTCACCAGAGAATTGACGGGGTCAAGGTTTGGCTCCAGTCGGCTGGTTTCTTCTTCAAAGTTTTGACAAAATTCTGCAAGGGTGATCACTAAGTCAAGGAGATAGTCGAATGGAAAAAGCCACAATTGTAAATATTTGCCAAACATGGAGGTCTACCTTCAAGCATAAGGAACAACTTCTTGGCAAGGCCACTCAGGAAGGTCTCCAGTTCAGTTTTCTTCTCAGTCAATTTGCTGACTTGGTCGGTCAGGGCAGCTTTGTCAGTTTTCAGTCGACTGACCTCCTTGTTGGCAATCCCAAGAGCAGCTTTCAGATTGGTATTGTCTTGTTCGAGCTTGGTGACTGAAGCTAACTTCTCGTCAGCAAGCTTGATCTTCTCAGCTAGCTCAAGGTCTTTCTTCTGCTGGGCCTCCCTTACCTTACCTGCAAGTTACAGCAAGATCAGATGTTGAAGCAAGCAAGGGGAAAAGCAGTCGTCAGGGTCTCACCAAACATACCTTCGGTCTCCTCCTTTGCCTTTGTCAGCTTCTCCTGAACCAGCTTCAAGCTCAGCTCGACTTGAGTATGTTTTTGTTCCAGCTCTGAGTAGCGAGCCACAAGATCACAGGAGTTCTGTGAAGAACCAATCGACTAAATGTCAAATATAATTCACTTCCGAGTGAAAAAGGGATAAACACACGTTTCTAAGACTACAGCCAAATACAAGCATTCGACCGTAGTCTCGGGGACTACACCCAGTGGGTGCACTCAGCGTGCCCCCACTAATCCTGTTGAAGACAAAGTCGACCAGTCGACCTCAAAAAAAAAAGAGAGATGCATTCTCTAAGACTGTGATCAACTGCAAGCAGTCGACCACAGTCTCGGGGACTACACCCAGTGGGTGCACTCAGCGTGCCCCCACCGGTTTGTGAAGTCCAGTCGACCAGTCGACTGACAGAAAGATTGACATCATAAAGCCTAAGGCCGACTGCCAGCAGTCGACCTTAGCCTTGGGGACTACACCCAGCGGGTGCACTCAGCGTGCCCCCGCTAACACGGAGTTTATTCGACACACCCAGTGGGTGACTAATATAAATTCCGGAAAAGAAAAGTTTTTGGTAGCATATCCAACAGAACAAACAGCAGTCGACTGACCTGGACATTGCTTTGGAGGGCAGAACTGGCGTCATAAGCTGCCTGGCTCGCGTCCCGGATGGTCTTCAGCTGCTCCATCATGAGTCCCGCCTGGCGTATTGCCTCCTTCGCTGCGCCAGCTTGGTCCTCTGGGACGTGGTGCGTCGTAAAGAGGGAGGGCTGCTGAGCACTCGTCAGTGGATTTGCGAAGGACACCGTGTGTCGAGTGGTGTTCCCTTCCTCCACAGTCAGAATCTCAGGCGCCGTCACATCCTGAGGTACCTTACTGGCGGACGCTTTCCGACTCCTCCTGCGTGTCAGTGGTTCTTCATCCTCGTCGTCGTCAGGGAGATTGATAACAGTGTTGGGTGGAGCTGCGGAGAAGGATCAGGATCAGAGATCGCGAGTCAGTCGACTAAGAACGGTGTTAAGAACACAGTACCTGGATTCGAAGTTGCTGCATCCTCCATCTCGTGGTCATCAGCCCGGGCCGAGGTCTCAGAAGTAGCAGCACTGCAACTCCAAAGGATCAGTCGACTAACTTCAGCGTCGACCAGAGATAAAGTTCGCACAGAATAAGAAAATATGAGCAGCACAATTACCCAGATATGGTGGGGATGGACACCTTCATCTTCGGCAGGAGCTTGGTCGGCTTTGGCGGAGCCCCCCTAGGCTGCTTCGGCGCCTTTTCAGTCGGCGCTGGAGAAGTGGTCCTAGGGCGCTTGGTCGACTGCGTCGCAACCCCCTTGCCACGTTCAGTCGAAGGGTCGTGGACGAGCTTCGACCGCCTTTCCGAGCGCGGTGGCACGACCTCCTCCTCTTCCTCCTTGTCTTCGGCGTCATCATCATCGCCGTCGTCATCATCATCGTCGTCGTCGTCCCCTGCAACGTCCGAGTCCCATTCCTCCTCGTCCTGGCTCTCGCCCCCACTCGCCTCACCCTCCTCAGTCGGAGTTTGTGCCCCATTGGGCATCGAGTACAGCTCGGTGAGGGCCTAGCAGATATCAAGACAATGATCAGTCGACCAGTTGGCAGAGTAAACAGAGATGAATGCGACAAGAATGCAGTGGAGAGCAGGGCAAGTGTACCTTATTTGGATCACTGTTGTGGTCGAGTGGAGGAATCCTTCTGGCTCCGCGTGGGTTGTCCTTGTTTCCGGTGACGGCTACCATCCATCTTTCCAGAGTGACATCGTCGACTGCTTCTGGATGGACTCTAGTCTCGTCTTCGGTCCCACAGTACAACCACATGCAGTGGCTCCGGAACTGGAGAGGCTGGATGCGACGCCTGAGGAAAACCTCCAGGAGGTCCATGCCCGTCACTCCCTCCCGAACCAACTGCACCACGCGCTCCATCAACATCTTCACGTCAGCTTTCTCCTCCGGAATCAGCTTCAGAGGGGAAGGCTTGCTCACTCGGTCCATGGTGAACGGAGGGAGTCCACTCGACTGCCCTGGCGTCGACTGGACCTGGCAGTAGAACCAAGTCGACTGCCAGCCTCTGACGGACTCGGGAAAGGTCATGGGCGGGAAGGTGCTCTTATTCCTCACCTGAATCCCCTGGCCTCCGCACATTTGGACGACTCGGGTTCTCTCATCACCTGGGCTCGCCTTCTTCACGGTCTGAGATCGACACGTGAATATATGTTTGAACAAACCCCAGTGCGGTCGACAGCCCAAGAAACCCTCACACATGGACACGAACGCGGCAAGATAGGCAATGGAGTTTGGGGTAAAGTGGTGGAGCTGCGCTCCGAAGAAGTTCAAAAAGCCACGAAAGAAAACACTCGGTGGCAAGGAAAACCCGCGATCAACATGGGTGGCCAAAAGCACACACTCACCCTCTTCTGGCTGGGGCTGCCACTCCTTCCCCGGAAGCCTCGCAGCTCCGTGGGGGATCAAGCCCTCGTTGACCATGTCGAGGAGGTCATTCTCCGTGATGGTCGACTGGATCCAGTCTCCTTGGACCCAGCCCTTCGGCAGGCGGGATCTGGACGAGGACCCTCCGCGGCTGGTGGATCTTCCTTTCGCCTTCTCCGATGCCGATGCCTTCTTTGCGCGCTCCAGCGCCGCCGTCTTCTCCTTGGCCATGGTCGCCGGCGAGATGCGCAAAGGGAAGTGGTGCGGGGGCGAGAGCGAGCACGCTGAGCAGGGAGGAAGGAAGCAGAGAGAGGGGAAGAATGCTAAGGCGCAGCACAGAAATCCTCGCCGGGCACATTTATAAGGTCCCTTCCGAGTGGATGACAGGTGGGCCCGGGCGATCTAATCATATCTGGAACAGTTATGCAGCCGGGATACGTGGCGAAAAAGGTGGCGCGGAGATCGAGGCGTCCATGCCCCGTCCCATCCGAACGCCGCGGTCCGCCCCGCTTCGCGCGCGCCCCAAAATTTCGCATCCCGCGGAATCCGCGAGCAACAAATCAGTCTGTCAGGCGCGGTGTTTCCGGCGATCCGTCGCTCGGAGATCGTCGAAGCCTGAAAGATCACTCGACGCAAAAACAGAATGGATCAAGTTGACTGAAGGCAATTTGTTTCCTGTCGACAAAGGGATTCTTTGGTCCAGAACAGCGCACAACCGGAGCGCAAAGGTTAATCGGAAACGACATCAACTCCTTCTTCACTCGAAGCCTCGATCCATTCGGGGGCTAATGATGGGGTTGTGTACCTAGGGTAGGATCATGGACCTGATCCAAGTAACTTACCCTAGGACATCCTTAGAAGAGGTCGCCTTCCAGTCGACCAACGAGGATTCACTCGACTGGCCTGAAGGACTCGACCACGAAGACTCACTCGACCACCAGGAGGTCAAGAGGCACTCTGCACTGCAACGGCCTGTAATCAAGTAGACTTTATGATAGTAAAGGCACTTTATGTGGGGCGTTACCAGTAACGCCCCAGACTTAACTCACCTTAAACCCTCTCCTGCGTGGGCTGGCTAGGGTCCTGGCGCACTCTATATAAGCCACCCTCCTCCACAGGCAGAGGGGTTCGGCACCTTGTAATTCATACATTCATAATCCACTCGACCGCCTCCGGGCTCCGAGACGTAGGGCTGTTACTTCTTCCGAGAAGGGCCTGAACTCGTACATCCTTTGTGCTTACAACCTCTCCATAGCTAGGACCTTGCCTCTCCATACCTACCCCCCACTCTACTGTCAGGCTTAGAACCACGACAGGGGGTGCTCGAGGGGTCCATGAGACAGGGGGCCGCGCCCTGTAGGGGGGGACGCGCCCCCTATCTCCTGGGCTCCTCGAGGGTCTTCTGACTTGATCTCCAAGCCTCCAGGATGATATTCTTCCAAAAAATCACGATGCCGAAGGTTTCATTCCGTTTGGACTCCGTTTGATATTCCTTTTCTTCGAAATACTGAAACAGGCAATAAAACAGCAATATGGGCTGGGCCTCCGTTTAATAGGTTAGTCCCAAAAGTAATATAAAAGTGTATAATAAAGCCCATAATCATTCAAAACAGGTAATAAAATAGCATGAATGCTTCATAAATTATAGATACGTTGGAGACGTATCAGCATCCCCAAGCTTAATTCCTACTCGTCCTCGAGTAGGTAAAAGATAAAAGAAAGAATTTATGAAGTGTGAATGCTAGAAGGTGCACAAGTTTGATCAATGATTTCAATCACCTTTTCTAGCATGATAATATGTCATAACAGTAGTTCATCTCATAAAACTTTTCACGAACTAGTAACAAGCAATTCACATGTTAAAGCATAGACCATAAACTTTCTTGAAAACTAGCAAACTTCATTCTTAGTCATCAAACAATTGCAGTTCATGTTACTTTCAGGAAGAGTCTATGTCAGAGCTTTGATTTAGCAAACTTCACATACTCAACCATCATATAGTCTTCTACAATAGCTAACACTCACGCAATACTTGTGGTTACGAAGTTTTAATCAGACACAAAGAAAGATTGGGGCTTATAATGTTGCCTCCAAACGTATTCACCTTTGGGTGATGCCAACAATAATAGTTCATGCTAACGTACATCCAATTGGATATATATATATCAGGATCACCCCAACACAAAGTGCTTGCTAAAGGATAAAATTAAAAAGGGAAAGGTGAAGATCACCTTGACTCTTGCATAAAGTAAAAGACATAAAGTAAAACATAGGCCCTTCACAGAGGGAAGCAGAGGTTGTCATGCGCTTTGAGGGTTGGATACACAAAATCTTAATGCGGAAGAACATCACTTTATATTGCCCCTTGTATATGGACCTTTATTATGCAGTCCGTCGCTTTTATTGCTTCCATAACAAGTTCGTACAAAGCTTATTTTCTCCGCACTAATAAGTCATGCATATTTAGAGAGCATTTTTTATTGCTTGCACCGATGAAAACTTACTTGAAGGATCTTACTCAATCCATAGGTAGATATGTGGACTCTCATGACAAAACTGGGTTTAAGGATATTTGGAAGCACAAGTAGTATCTCTACTTAGTGCTAGGAATTTTTGGCTAGCATGAGGGGAAAGTCAAGCTCAACATGTTTGAATGATCCATGACAATATACTTTAACTGAGATGCGAGAAAACATAACACATTACATTGTCTTCCTTGTCCAACATCAACTCTTTAGCATGTCATACTTAATGAGTGCTCACAATTATAAAAGATGTCTATGATAATATATTTATATGTGAAATCTCTCTTCCTTCAATATTCTTTCATGAATTGTTCAAATGACTAATACAATGCTTGCTAATCGTCAATAAATTTACAACCTATACTTCTTATATGTGAAGTCATTACTCCCTATGGGATAAGCAAATGAAATATATATAAATTAAGATTTATTACATTCAACTCATTCAACAATTTACTCATAGGATATAAGTGAAGCACACGAGTAAATGACAAACTACTCCAAAAAGATATAAGTGAAGATCAATGAGTAGCAAAATAATTATGTAGATATATGAAGACTCTCTTTCATTTAAGAATTTCAGATCTTGGTATCTTATTCAAGCAGCAAGCAAAACAAAATAAAATGGCATTGCAAGGATAGCACAACTCATGTGAAGAAGCAAAAACTTAGGCTCAACCGATACTAACCGATAGTTGTTGAAGAAGAAAGGTGGGATGCCTACCGGGGCATCCCCAAGCTTAGATGCTTGAGACTTCTTGAAATATTATCTTGGAGTGCCTTGGTCATCCCCAAGCTTGAGCTTTTATGTCTCCTTAATTCCTCTCATATCATGGTTTCTCTTTTTATCAAAAGCTTCATTCACAACAAACTCAACAAGAACTCGTGAGATAGGTTAGTATAAACCAATGCAAAACCTTATCATTTTCTACTGTAACAAATTACTTAAATTATTATTCAACATTGCATACTAAATGCCTCTGCATATTTAATACTCCTATCCTCAAATAGAATCATTAAACAAGCAAACATATGCAAACAATGCAACCATAACAGCAATCTGCCAAAACAGTACAGTCTGTAAAGAATGCAAGAGTATCAATACTTCCCTAACTCCAAAAATTATGAACTAAAATTCCCACTTTAATAAATTTATCAGAGCTTAATATGAAAAAATATTCAATGTTATACCATTCTATGACTTTTCTAGGGGATTTTTGCAACAGCGGTAAACTTTCTGTTTTCAAACAGCAACATTTATACTAGCAGAATAAGCATGGTAAAGGCTATCCTTGACTTTTTATTGAAACTAAAGGTGCAAAACATTGTTATAACTAACAGAAAGCAAAAACTAACAAAAAAATTAACACTCCAAGCAAAACACATATCATGTGGTGAATAAAAATATAGCTCCAAGTAAAGTTACCGATGAACGAAGACGAAAGAGGGGATGCCTTCCGGGGCATCCCCAAGCTTAGGCTCTTGGTTGTCCTTGAATATTACCTTGAGGTGACTTGGGCATCCCCAATCTTAGGCTCTTTCCACTCCTTATTCCATAGTCCATCGAATCTTTACCCAAAACTTGAAAACTTCAACCACTCAAAACTCAACACAAAACTCGTAAGCTCCGTTAGTATAAGAAAATAAAACCACCACTTAGGTTCTGTAATGAACTCATTCTAAATTCATATTGGTGTAATATCTACTGTATTCTAACTTCTCTATGGTTCATACCCTCCAATACTACTCATAGATTCATCAAAATAAGCAAACAACACAATGAAAACAGAATCTGTCAAAAACAGAACAGTCTGTAGTAATCTGTATCAAACTTGTACTTATGGAACTCAAAAAATTCTGAAATAAATTGCTAGACCTGAGGAGTTTGTCTATTAATCATCTTCAAAAAGAATCAACCTAAAAGCACCCTTCAGTAAAAAATGGGAGCTAATCCTGTAAGAGCTAAAGTTTCTGTTTTTTACAGCAAGATCATATAAACTTCACCCAAGTCTTCCCAAAGGTTCTACTTGGCACTTTATTGAAACAAAAGCTATAAAACATGATTACTACAGTAGCATAATCATGTGGACACACAAAAACAGTAAGGGTAAATATTGGGTTGTCTCCCAACAAGCGCTTTTCTTTAATGCCTTTTTAGCTAGGCATGATGATGGCAATGATGCTCACATAAAAGATAAGAATTGAAACATAAAGAGAGCATCATGAAGAATATGACTAGCACATTTAAGTCTAACCCACTTCCTATGCATAGGGATTTTGTGAGCAAACAACTTATGGGAACAATAATCAACTAGCATAGGAAGGAAAAACAAGCATAGCTTCAAAATTTTCAGCACATAGGGAGGAAACTTGATATTATTGCAATTCCTACAAGCATACTAGTGGTTGGGGCGCGCCTTTGCGCGTCTCTTAGGCATTCTTGTGCGCCCCTATCTTTTCTCAGCACATTGGGCCGCCTTATTTGGTTCTCAATGTCGCTCCAGAGCGATTTTAGTTAGAAATATTAGTTTAAATGTTAGACCGATCAATCCAGAATTTAAAGATAAGGTCATCTGCGTATGTTGTAAGAGTTCAGTATCATGCTTGATAAACCATATTTAGAAACTGAATTGTGCTTAGAGTGTAATTTAAAAATCTTACGGAGATTCATTAGGCCCCTTCTCACTTCTAGAGACAAGTTATAAGTGTAGATTCAGTCATACTAAAATGATTCGGTCATACAAATTTTTCGCATCATATGTATTCTTGGAAGTACCAATTTACCTGCTATTTTCAATCATGATAGTGGACAAACAAGGAAGGCTTGAACATATGATCTCAAAGATTTTCTATGAGTGTGTGAGGACCTGAAGGACCCAAAATATAACATCAGCTAGTTAATCAAAGAGGCCTGAATAGAATATGTCATGGGTGGCCTTGAGAAGCTGGAAAAGGCTATCTGCAAATCTATTTCCCCATCGACCCCTTCCATAGCGCTATAGCACTGCCTTGTTCTGCTACCTTTTCCATTCTTGAAATCGCATCACAGAGGAATTTGGCAGTGTCCAACATGGCAATGACCACACTGCAGGAAGATGCCTAACTTTGTCCGTACATGAAAGCCATATGACCAAAAACAAATCAAGAAGACAAGATAGAAGAGGTACATAAGAATGACAACAAGATGTCAGTATAAAACATGCTGGGAATTTCTTAACAGAACATTTTTTGTACTTCGAATTACATTATTCCTCTTGCAGTTATTGTCTTTGATTATTAGCCAAGACATTAACATTACTCATCATGATCTATCCCCAGTTCAAATTGACTCACATGATTTGTTTTCTCAAATATACGGTATCGTATCGTAGGCTTATGGTCACTGTAACTTCGATTATTGAGCAAATAAAGTCCTCGGATTACGAGAGCATGCTAACTTGAACTGTTTAATGTGTTCATGCTAACTTGAACTGGATCTCACCCATTATCAGTCATAAGCAATCCATTAGTGCACAAAACTAATTAAGAATGATCTTACTAAAGGTAAGACTGTCAAGGGATACTACTGATTTGGGTAATGAAGAAAAATAACAAGCAGACCTTGGACCATCTTCTGCGGTGCCTCAGTGGACGATGAGCTGGACATCACAAAAAATGGTCCCACGTCAACATTCGATTCATCAGGCCTGAGACCCTCTGCTATCACTCGATCCGATATGACTGCAAAAAAAACACAGATCCTTCATAAAACACACAACTCATCAATAGAATACTTGATGCTGATCATTAATCCCATCAAATTCCTACAGAAACCCCCAAACCTAAATTGTTTTACTTTTTGTAATATGTTTTGTTTAAACCCAGTCACTCTTTCTAGTTTGTCCTAAATACCGAAGCATGCTTGTCTCATACTTGGCATCCCAAGAAAAATTCAAGAGTAAGATTAGTCTTGATTTATCCAAGAATCAAATGACATAAATATCAACATATTCACTTTGAAACTCAAGGTAATTGGTGCAAAGGAGGCTAACGCAGATCATAATGAAAAGGTGCATGAGAAGGACCTCTTGACATATATGAGAATATACCATAGGTTGCAAACAAAGTAGCAATGGTCTGATAGTTTCTACAATCATCCTCGAAGAGGAACAAACTTGGTAGAGTAAACAATGATTTTATGATCTTTAGTCTTTACAACCTTAAAATATATTGATCTAAATATTCATAGACTGGAAGCCAAGTAGATTCCCTGCGACAAAATAAATAAAACATATTAGGCGCAGTGAGTGGACAAACACATTAGCATGGTCAAAAGGAACATCAACATTTTAACATGCCTACAAAAAAAATGGGAGGACACTATAATATCATGCAAACAAGAAATCACCTCAGATACTTATCCCTTTTCTAGAGAAGAAATGCATCAAACACCTGAGTTGACAAACAAAAATATGATATTAGTAACAACCGGTACTTCATTCACAATCACAACCTGCATCATTAACTCTTGCTAGTCCTTAGAGCTAAAATTACATATATTAGATTGGGAAGATAACATTCAGTTAATCCAAAATAATCAATGAACTATAAGAAAACAAATTCCTTGGGCAAAATGCACAGATAGTTTTAGAACTGACCAACAACCAACTAGTGGGAAATCTAAGATTATGAGATGGTTTTAGAAGTTTATGTACAACAACTCATGTTAAGGTTTTCTTGTATGCTCTTACACTAATATGCCTTTCTGGACATACTAATGAGAAAATTCAGAGGGAAAACACCGCAAACCACAAGCTCACTTTTGTTTTCGTTTTCTTAGTGTTGCACATGTTCGTACCATGCATGCACAACAATTCCAAACATGTTACCAATCAAGATCACTTGTGTTATCATCTCTTACTGAAACTCACACTGATGGCTCGCCTCCTAAACTACACATGCCATGTCAGGTTTTAGTGAGTACATGTAAATGAAGAAAAGGCAAAGAGCAAAGAAATAAGTGAACAGATGGCATTTCTTGAAGACACTTTTAACAAGGAACATGAAGGTATATATGTAGAAAGAAGTTTTGGGTCTATCCTCACAAATAACCTGCAACAATTATTTAGAGTAGTTGTTTTCAGCAAGCACTATATCATTGGTCGAACTTTTCAAATTTTCTTTTGCATCTGTATCAACCACCAAAGAACAATCCGAAAAGCTAACATGAATGCACACCACCAGGCAATAAATCATGAATTGCACAGAAAAATAAATGAGGGAACAACTTTTGTGCATGCATTGATCAGTGGAGCAAAGAATGTCCATTGCTCCATAGTTATCCACAGAACCTAAGAAGCATGAACTGGAAACCAATCTGACAAGCTCTGAAACCAGATGTCAAAAGGACACACTGTAATCCTTGTAAAAGAACAAATCTTATTTTCTGCTACCCAATTTGATGCTATATTTGTCTCCTGGCCAACGGTGGAAAAGAGCAAGGTACCAATAAAGCATGGAAGGCAAAAAAAACTACTTTGCAGGGACCAAGGACATGCCTAGAATCTATATCTATCCATCTCCTTGATACTAAGAATGCAAGAGCAGAATACGCTATCAACCAAGACAAAGCACCAGAAATATATTCTCTACGAACGACCAAGTAAACAGACAAACAGATGAGAGCTCACCCTGGATAAACGCGAATGGTAGAGCCATGAGAATGACAACCGCAAGGCCCGCAAATGAGTAGCAGATAACATCACAAGTGGCATGGATCTGTAAAGCATAACACCTATTAAAAAAGTAAGAAATTCTAGGAAATGGCAACAGAGGAATTAATACAAATAAACTGCCAGCTTTCTAATTTTCAGGTCAGCAGCTAAAGGCCCATCCTAAATATATCATTATCTAACCACATGAGTAATTGCTAGGATGTTTCACACACAACTTGAGATAAAATCATACCTACCCTACCTTTACTACATGCTCTCACTTCACTGCTTCATATACTGGACACTAAACTATTCAAAGATCTAGCATCAATATTGGCATTCAATAGTATGCATCTCAGATTTGATTGCAAATAATTTTATCTTCCATCTCTTTAATGGATTTTCAACAACAAAGTTATATCCTGGTATATGCCTCAAAAAGCAAAAATGAACAAATAATTTTCTGAACGCTAGCACATTCAGATTAGAAAAAAGAAATGATGCATTGTATACCAGTATCAATGTGCTTCAATATTACTGAAAAAAATACCTTCCATCGCTTGATTTGCCCAACGGTGAAAGCCATTCAAGATACAATATGTCTGAATCAACCGAATCATAGCAATAATCCAGTTCAATGTGGGAATATACCCGCGGAGAAGAATGAACATCCAAATATAAATGGCAATCTCAAATTATCCAAATATCTTTCTTGAAACACATAAACTAAACAGGAAATCTAATCCCACTTCTCACGAAGTCACATGAAGTGGAGCAACCAATCCATATTTAGAAGTATTGGACAACAAAGAGCAAACTATTAGCATTACTTAGTAGATATATGGTACATCCTTGATAACCGAAGTTTCATCAGTATAACCTGTACATCAATAGGAACAAAATACAGAGTAGCTCTCAGTAACTCATCGAAACAAATCAACCGGTGAAAGCAAGAAACACTAAAATATCTGTGCAAAGGTGTAACTAAACAGAATTACTCTGGGTGAAATAAGAAAATGCATTACTAATACAGATAGCACATTCAGCATGTCATTCTGACAAATCATGGTGGGCATGCTTCCAAAACATTAGTAGTGATGCTTCAAAAGAAAATCACTAATGCATCTAATTAGTCTCACCAACGCATTAGACAGCGAGATAGAAAAATGCCAGATAAGAGACGACGAAAAGTTCTAGGGAATCATTCACAAGGATCGACAAAGTAAATGGGTATTAAAGTTGTAATTGTAGTTCAATGCAAACAAATTTTAACAATTTTAGTGTTTAAGTACACTTCAGGGCTCTTGCCACTAATTTTCAGCATGCAAAAACTTACATCACTATCAGTCATGGCACCCCAATGAGTATCAAGAATTCGATTCATGGAGAAGCTTTCATAAGATTCACTGGATAACATCACCCTAGTAATAGCAACATAATAGTATATAAAACCAGCAACCTATCACTTGCCTTGTCGTGATAAGGAGATATGTGGAAGAAATTCAACATGGGGTATTTAAAGAGGACAATGACTACAGGCACCACAACAAAACTCTACTACAAACTTGCAGGTCGAACGCGTTGCCATTGACGTTGTCTCCTTGTAGCTGGGCAGCTTAACCCCGTCCTTCTCTTCAAAGTTATCAGACCTCGCCTGGCAAACTGGCCAGCCATCCGTCTATTGTGCAAACAACAGTGAGCAGATCAGATGAGATCTCACAAATAAAATGACCAATTCGATTTGGGCAATCGGCTTGTACCTTGACGACGGGGACCTGGCCGCCGAACATGAGGACATTTCCCATCTGGAGCTGTAGACGGAATGTGTCATGGATGTTGTTGGCGTTGAACTCCTTGAAGCTCCCGGCGCAGTCCCGCCCTGGAGGACGAAGGCGTGGCGGCCGGAGTAGCAGCGCCGAGCGACGGCCACGAGGCGCGCCCTTGGTCTCGCCGAGATGGACACGGACGGACGAGGTTGTGGCTGGTGGTGATGGCGGGATCCAGTCCGGACCACCAGGGGATTGCGCGCTTGTCTCGGGGGAGGGTGTATCTGGGGGACGGCTGCAGCGGTGAGACGGCGGCAGGTAGGAGGAGGAGGAGGAGGGGCACCAGCGAGGCGGCGGCAAGCATACAGGGGCGGCGACGCTAGAGAAGGGAGGAGGAGGCGCTCGAGGCGAAGGGAGGCGGAGGACGTGGGGTGAGAGGGTTTCCTAGAGAACTTTTCCACTCTTTCCCTTTTTTATCCCTTTTACTTTTCTGGCCAACCCATGCATTCGACGTGGCAAGCGCTAGGAGGCGCCATTCACGCGACTGTTAATGGGTTGTATGTTCCTCCCTCATAATAATTTTCAGTAGCATCATGAATGAATTCAACAATATAACCAGCACCTAAAGTATTCTTTTCATGATCTACAAGCATAGAAAATTTACTATTCTCCACATAAGAAAATTTCTTCTCATGAATAGTAGTGGGAGTAAACTCAACAAAATAATTATCATGTGAGGTATAATCCAATTGAAAACTAAAATCATGATGACAAGTTTCATGGTTATCATTATTCCTAATAGCATACAAGTCATCACAATAATCATCATAGATAGCAACTTTGTTCTCATAATCAATTGGAACCTCTTTCGAAATAGTGGAATCATCACTAAATAAAGTTGACACTCTTCCAAATCCACTTTCATGTTTATCACAATAAGATTCAACATCCTCCAAAATAGTGGGATCACTACTTCCTAAAGTTGACACTCTTCCAAACCTACTTTCATCAATATAATCATCATAAATAGGAGGCATGTTTTCATCATAATAAATATTCTCATGAAAACATGGGGGACTAGAAATATCATATTCATCAAACATAGCTTCCCCAAGCTTGTGGCTTTGCATATCATTAGCATCATGGATATTCAAAGAATTCATACTAACAACATTGCAATCATGCTCATCATTAAAAGATTTAGTATCAAACATTCTATAGATTTCTTCTTCTAGCACTTGAGCACAATTTTCCTTACCATCATTCTCACGAAAGATATTAAAGAGACGAAGCGTATGAGACAAACTTAATTCCATTTTTTGGTAGTTTTCTTTTATAAACTAAACTAGTGATAAAACAAGAAACAAAAAGATTCAATTGCAAGATCTAAAGATATACCTTCAAGCACTCACCTCCACGGCAACTGCGCCAGAAAAGAGCTTAGTTGACGGGGTGTGAGTGAGTGCCTTTTACCTAGCCTCCCCGGCAACGGCGCCAGAAAAGAGCTTGATGTCTACTACACAACCTTCTTCTTGTAGACGTTGTTGGGCCTGCAAGTGCACAGGTTTGTAGGACAGTAGCAAATTTCCCTCAAGTGGATGACCTAAGGTTTATCAATCCGTAGGAGGCGTAGGATGAAGATGGTCTCTCTCAAACAACCCTGCAACCAAATAACAAAGAGTCTCTTGTGTCCCCAACACACCCAATACAGTGGTAAATTGTATAGGTGCACTAATTCGGCGAAGAGATGGTGATACAAGTGCAAAATGGATGGTAGATAAAGGTATTTGTAATCTGAAATAATAAAAACAGAAGGTAACAAGTGGTGAAAGTGAGCGTAAACGGTATTGCAATGATAGGAAACAAGGCCTAGGGTTCATACTTTCACTAGTGCAAGTTCTCTCAACAATAATAACATAGATAGATCATATAAAAATCCCTCAACATGCAACAAAGAGTCACTCCAAAGCCACTAATAGCGGAGAACAAACGTAGAGATTATGGTAGGGTACGAAACCACCTCAAAGTTATTCTTTCAGATCGATCTATTAAAGAGTCCGTACTAGAATAACACCTTAAGACACAAATCAACCAAAACCCTAATGTCACCTAGATACTCCATTGTCACTTCAAGTATCCACAGGCATGATTATACGATATGCATCACACAATCTCAGATTCATCCAACCAACACAAAAATACTTCAAAGAGTGCCCCAAAGTTTCTGCCGGAGAGTCAAGAACGTGTGCAAACCCCTATGCATAGGTTCATGGGCGGAACCCGCAAGTTGGTCACCAAAACATACATCAAGAGGCACATGATATCCCATTGTCACCACAGATAAACACGGCAAGACATACATCAAGTGTTCTCATAAAAGACTCAATCCGATAAGATAACTTCAAAGGGGAAACTCAATTCATCACAAGCGAGTAGAGGGGGAGAAACATCATAAGATCCAACTACAATAGCAAAGCTCAGGATACATCAAGATCGTGCCATAGAGGGAACACAAGAGAGAACACGAGAGAGAGAGAGAGAGATCAAACACATAGCTACTGGTACATACCCTCAGCCCCGAGGGTGAACTACTCCTTCCTCGTCATGGATAGTACCGAGATGAGGAAGATGGCCACCGGTGATGGGTTCCCCCTCCGGCAGGGTGCTGGAACATGCTCCCGAGAGGTTTTTGGTGGCTACAGAGGCTTCTAGCGGCGGAACTCCCGATCTATCTTGATATTCGATGGTTTTAGGGTACGTAGGCTTATATAGGCGAAAGAAGTCGGTCGGGGGGGGTGCTCGAGGGGTCCACGAGACAAGGGGTCATGCCCTGTAGGGGGGGCTATCTCCTGGGCTCCTCGAGGGTCTTCTGACTTGATCTCCAAGCCTCCAAGATGATATTCTTCCAAAAAATCACGATGCCAAAGGTTTCATTCCGTTTGGACTCCATTTGATATTCCTTTTCTTCGAAATACTGAAACAGGCAATAAAACATCAATATGGGCTGGGCCTCCGGTTAATAGGTTAGTCCCAAAAGTAATATAAAAGTGTATAATAAATCCCATAATCATTCAAAACAGGTAATAAAATAGCATGAATGCTTCATAAATTATTGATACGTTGGAGACGTATCAAACCTCGGGGGGGGGGGGTCGTGGTCGACCTGCACTACTCGGTAGGATTTTTAAAACTTAGGCAAGTACTGGACTGCAGCTAAGCCCCCGAGTGAGAGACTGGCTCACCACTCGGTAGGATTTTTCAAACTTAGGCGAGTACTGGACTACAGCTAAGCCCCCGAGTGAGAAGCTGGCTCACCACTCGATAGGATTTTTCAAACTTAGGCGAGTACTGGACTGTAGCTAAGCCCCCGAGTGAGAGGCTGGCTCACCACTCGGTAGGATTTTTCAAACCTAGTGAGTACTAGACTGCAGCTAAGCCCCCGAGTGAGAGGCTGCCTCACCACTCAGTAGGATTTTTCAAACTTAGGCGAGTACTGGACTGCAGCTAAGCCCCCGAGTGAGAGGCTGGCTCACCACTCGGTAGGATTTTTCAAACTTAGGCGAGTACTGGACTGCAACTTAGGCGAAACGGATTCGCAGCTAAGCCCCCGAGTGGGAGGCTGGCTCACCACTCGGTAGGATTTTTCTTTTCAACTTAGGCGAAACAAATTCGCAGCTAAGCCCCCGAGTGAGAGGCTGGCTCACCACTCGGTAGGATTTTTCTTTTCAACTTAGGCGAAACGGATTCGCAGCTAAGGCACCCACTAGGGGATTTAGAACATGTAAAAAATGAACAACAATCATTCAGAAGACTGTAAAATTATGTCTTTGATAATAAAAAAAGGTATTTCTTATTACATTTCAACAGTCTGAATGCTTAAGAGTAAAAGGGGCGGAGCAGCTCCGCATTCCAAGCGCGTGGCTCGTCTTTATTGTGTTCGACATTGAAAAGATGACATGCTCCATTGTGGAGCACTCTGGTGACGATGAAGGGGCGAGCTTGTGTGGTTTCTGCTGGTCCACTCGAAGAACCAAGTCTCCTTCCTGAAATGCCCGACTCCTTACGTTTCTGGCATGGAATCAATGCAGGTCTTGCTGATAAATGTTCGACCGAATCAAGGCCATTTCTCTTTCCTCTTCCAGGAGATCGACTGCATCTTGCCGAGCCTGTTCCGCTTCTTCTTCTGAGAAAAGTTTGACTCGGGGTGCATTGTGAAGCAAATCACTCGGGAGTACAACTTTGGCTCCATAGACCAAGAAGAATGGAGTTCGTCCAGTCGACCTATTAGGAGTTGTCCTCAATCCCCAAAGTACGGATGGAAGTTCGTCGACCCAGGCACCTGCTGCATGCTTGAGGTCACGCATCAACCGGGGTTTCAGTCCTTTGAGAATCAATCCATTTGCTCTTTCTACCTGCCCATTTGACTGAGGATGGGCGACTGAAGCGTAGTCGACCCTCGTGCCTTGTGAAGCACAAAAAGCTCTGAACTCGTCAGAAGTTTGACCCATTATCAGTGATGATGATGTGCGGAACACCATATCTGAATGTCAATTCTCTGATGAAACTTACAGCTGTACTTGCTTCAAGGTTTTTAATGGGCTTGGCTTCAATCCATTTGGTAAACTTGTCGACTGCTACTAGCACATGGGTAAATCCACTCCTACCAGTCCTCAGAGGTCCAACCATATCCAATCCCCAGACAGCGAAAGGCCAGACGAGTGGAATAGTCTTCAGAGCTGACGCAGGCTTATGGGACATGTTGGAGTAAAACTGACAGCCTTCACATTTGTCTACTATTTCTTTCGCCTTCTCATTGGCATGTGGCCAGTAAAATCCGGCTCGGTATGCTTTGGCTATGATGGTCCGAGAGGACGCATGGTGACCACAGGTCCCTGAGTGAATATCATTGAGGATCATTCGGCCTTCTTCTGGCGTGATGCATTTCTGGCAGATTCCAGTTACACTTTCTCTGAACAACTAACTTTTTATCACAGTAAAGGCTTTAGATCGTCAGACGATCTGTCGAGCCTCTTCTTCATCCTCTGGAAGTTCATTCCTAAGAATGTATGCAATGTATGGCATTGTCCAGTCAGGAGTGACGACCACAACCTCCATGACTAAGTTGACCACGACTGGAATTTTGACTTCAGTCGGATCTGTGGCACTCTTAGGCTGTGGGGGCCTTCAGTGAAAGGATCTTCCTGAACTGAAGGTGAATGAATATGCCCCAAAAACACATTGCTAGGAATGGTCTCTCTCTTAGATCCTATCTTTGCCAATTCATCTGTAGCTTGATTTTTCAGTCGGGGTATATGGTGTAGCTCCGACCCTTCAAACTTCTTTTCTAGCTTTCTTACTGCGTTGCAATAACCAGTCATGGCCGGGATCCTGACATCCCACTCTTTCATCACTTGATTAACCACCAAATCCGAGTCCCCATAGACCATAAGGCGACGGACGCCGAGTGAAATGGCCATACGCAACCCGTATAAAAGTGCTTCATATTCAGCTTCATTGTTAGAGGAATCAAAATGAATCTGGAGAACATAGCTAAGCTTGTCTCCACTGGGGGACACCAATACTACCCCAGCACCGGAACCATTCAGCATCTTGGAGCCATCGAAGAACATGGTCTAATGCTCCGAGTGAACTTGAGTCGGCAGTTGCTGCTCAATCCACTCGGCAAGGAAATCTGTGATTGCTTGGGACTTGATAGCCTTCTTTGCCTCAAACTTGATATCCAATGGAAGGAGTTCAATCGCCCATTTTGCCACTCGACCAGTTGCATCTCTGCTGTTCAAAATTTCAGATAATGGTGTGTTGGTGACGACTGTAATGGAGTGATTAGAGAAATAGTGTGCAACCTTCTTCATGGTCATGTAGATTCCATAGACAAGCTTTTGATAATGTGGATATCTTTGCTTGGATGGAGTCAAAACTTCAGAGAGATAATACACTGGGCGTTGAACTTTGTAAGCTTTTCCTTCTTCTTCCCGCTCGGCCGTGAGTACTATACTGACAACTTGTCCAGTGGCTGCAATGTAAAGCAGTAAAGGCTCTTTGCTGATTGGTGCAGCAAGCACCGGTTGGGTGGAAAGCAGGGTTTTGAGCTCTGCAAACGCTGCGTCAGCTTCATCAGTCCACTTGAACTTATCAAATTTCTTCATCAATTGGTAAAGAGGTAAGGCCTTTTCACTGAGACGGGAAATGAATCGACTCAAGGCGGCCAAACAACCAGTAAGCTTTTGAACGTCATGCACACGCACAGGGCATTTCATTCGGAGGATGGTATTGACTTTTTCTGGATTTGCGTCGATCCCTTGTTCGGAAACGAGGAAACTGAGTAATTTTCCACATGGGACTCCGAATGTGCACTTTGACGGATTAAGCTTGATATCATACCTTCTTAGGTTGGCAAAGGTTTCTGCGAGGTCGGTCAGCAGGTCGGAACCTTTACGTGACTTGACCACAGTGTCATCCATGTATGCTTCCACATTCCGACTGATTTGAGTGACCAGGCACTTCTGAATCATCCTCATGAATGTGGCGCCGGCATTTTTAAGACCAAATGGCATGGTGACATAGCAAAAGCACCCGAATGGGGTGATGAAAGTTGTTTTTATTTCATCAGGACCATACAGTTGGATCTGATGATACCCGGAATATGCATCTAGAAAAGACAAGCGCTCACACCCCTTAGTCGAGTCAACAATCTGACCAATGCGGGGGAGAGGGAAACGATCTTTCGGGCAGGCCCGATTGATATGCTTGAAATCGATGCACATATGAAGTGAATCGTCTTTCTTAGGGACCATGACCACATTGGCAAGCCACTCGGAGTGGTAGATCTCTCGGATGAACTCTGCTGCTAGGAGCCGAGCCATTTCCTCGCCAATTGCCTTTCTCTTCTGCACGCCGGACCGCCGAAGATGCTCTTTGACGGGTTTTACCTTGGGATCGACACGCAGACGGTGCACAGCCAGTTCTCTGGGTACACTCGGCATGTCGGAAGGTTTCCATGCGAAGATGTCCCAATTCTCACGGAGGAACTGGATGAGCGCTTCTTCCTATTTGCTGTCAAGTGTCGTTGAGATATGAGTCGGTGCAACATTGGGATCGGTCAGGTGAATATGAATCGGCTTCGTTTCTCCAGATGACTGAAATGCAGAATCCGTGGCAGGCTTCTTAGCTCGGAGCAAATCACTTGGATCTGCATTCTTTTGATATTCTTGAAACTCAACTACTGCCATTTGTGCATCGGCAATTTTTGGAACCCTTCTAGAAGCATTCCTCTCCTTTATGTCGATTGCCAGTGACTGTGATCACATCTCTGGGGCCAGGCATCTTCAACTTGAGGTACACGTAACATGGTCGAGCCATAAAACGTGCATAGGCAGGCCTACCCAGAATAGCATGATAAGCACTCTGGAAATCCACAATTTCAAATGTCAACTTTTCCTTACGGTAGTTCTTGGAGTCACCAAAAACCAAAGGGTGATCTGGCCGAGTGATTCGGCTTTCTTTCCAGGGATAACGCCATGAAAACTCATATTGCTCTCGCTAAGTTTGGACATCGGAATGCCCATCCCCTTCAAGGTTTCATCATAAAGGATATTCAGGCCGCTACCACCATCCATTAGCACTTTGGTCAGTCGAGTGCCTTCGACCACTGGGTCGACCACCAACGCTTGCCTCCCAGGGGTGACTATGCGCGCCGGGTGATCAGACTGGTCAAATGTGATGGATGTTTACGACCATTTCAGGTATGTGGTCGTCGTCGCCGGAGCAACCATATTTACTTCTCTGTTGATAACTTTCAATCGACTTTTGCTCTCAACATCAGCAAAAATCATCAGGGTGGAATTGACTTTGGGATAACCATCATCTTCCTCTTCATCCTCGTCTTTGTCCGACTCTTTTTCCTTCTCACTGGGTTGTTTCTCTCGGAACTGCTAGACCAGGAGTCAACATTGTCGAGTGGTGTGTTTAGGATAAATCAGATTACCTTCTTCATCCTTCCTCGTATGAATGTGACATGGTAAATCCAACACATCATTTCCTGCTTGATCTTTTACCTTCTTAGGGGTCCAGGGCCCCTTAGGTTTTCCTTTAAACTTTCCTTGAACCACTGCTGCAATTTCACCGGGTGCTCCAGGCTCAGCCTTACGTTTCTGTTTCCGATTGGAATTACCCCCGCCGACGTCTTGACCGACTGGTTTACCCTTTCCGCTGCGGAGTCGATCCTATTCTTCCCCGTTAGCGTACCGGGTGGCTATTTCCATCATCTGAGTCAGAGTCATATCTCCAGTCCGACCGAACTTCAGGACCAGCTCTCGGTATTTAACGCATTCCTTGAAGGCACACACTGCTTGGTGCTCAGATACATTTTCCACTGTGTGGTGCAAAGTGATCCGCCTCTGAATGAAATCCCTTAGAGTCTCACTCGTTTTCTGCACACAATGCTGCAACTCTGTCAACCCTGCTGGTCGCTTGCAAGTGCCCTCAAAAGTTCTGAAGAACACTCGAGCAAGCTCTTCCCAACTATATATACTACATGGGGCTAACTGAGTCAACCACGCTCTGGCTGACCCTTCCAACATCAGAGGAAGATGCTTCATTGCCACTTCATCATTCCCGCCACCAATCTGCATAGCCACTCGGTAATCCTCAAGCCAAGTTTCAGGCTTGGACTCTCCAGTGAACTTGCTGACTCCAGTCGCCAACCTGAAGTTGGGAGGAATCACTGCAGCCCTGATGGCTCTGCTGAAACACTCTGGACCCGAAACATGAACTCTGCTGCCAGTCGGACGATCTCTGCCAAGGTCTTCCCTATGCGCTCTGTTCCGGTCAACTAGACCTTGAATGAGGATAGATCTTGCATCAAAGCATGGATCTCTTGGGTCGACAGGTGCTCTGCGCTCGCCACTGTGAAGGCGTCTATCATCGTACTGTTGAGGCACATATGATGCACTCCTCGGAGGAGGTGTGGGCACTCGAAGATGATTGTCGCGATCGAGTCGGTGATCATACTGCCCACGGCCTTCACGCCGCAGGGGCGATCTTGGACTGTGGGCCGACTGAACAGTATCTGCTACCACGGATCTGCTATGAATCCTATTCCGTGACTGAGACATTGCTGTGTTCTGTTCACCTACTGCCCCTGCCAGCCTCCGACTGGGAAGGTTGAATTGACTCTGCTATTCAGGCCGCAGCTGTGAGATTTTGAATCGGAGTGCGGTATACCTTAGGTGGAGGTGGGAAAAGCTGTCGTCGACTGGACTCAGGGATCCGTTCCCGAGCACGCTCGTCGAGTGCGCGCTGGAGGTTCTCCAGTCGAGTGTGCTCAGCCAAATTAGCCAAGCGCACCTCTTCCAAGGCCCGAGCCTCGGGGGTTTCTCCAACGATGGGCGTGTGGAGTGCATCCATGTTGCGGCAACGAAGTTCTTCCCTCTGCTGCGAAGAGAGGGGTTCAGGATGGTACTCCTCGTGGACGCGCGACGGATCGCCGCCACCATCTCCGCCATCTTCACGGCGGAAACCAGGCGGACTACGTGGTCTGTCGACCATCAGGACTTCAGCCACAGGGTTGCTGCTATCGCACTCGGATGCGGTCTCGACGGAGCCAGTCGCCAGATCGAACATGCTGTGGAGAGTTTCGTCGGGCTCGATTGCCGCGACTTAATGGGTGGCCGAATGTCGAGCCACCGCGTGTTTCACCCACCGCTGAAGCCGCGACCGACCGGATCGCTTGCGGCGGCGAACAACAGGGAGAGAAGACATCATCAGAGCCGACCGATACTGGGTCGACGGCTGCCGGAGAAGGACGCCCCGTATGCACGCGCGAAAGTGCGTCGCCCCTCGGACAGGGAGCGCCTCGACGTCAAGGGGAGCTTCCTGAAGCGAAGCGGAATCATCGGCGATGAAAACGAGCGCGCCGAGACGGATCTCGCGGCCTTCAGCCAATCCACCGCCGGAAACCATGATGATGGGGATCGAAAAAATTGCAACTTCGCCAATAAGTCGCTAAGACACCTGCCCCAAGGTGGGCGCCAACTGTCGTGGTTCTAAGACTGATAGTAGAAAGGGGGTAGGTATGGAGAGGCAAGATCTCAGCTATGGTGAAGATGTACACACGGGATTTACGAGTTCAGGCCCTTCGCGGAGGAAGTAATAGCCCTACATCTCGGTGCCCGGAGGCGGTCGACTGGATTATATGTGTGTGATGTTACAGGGGGTGCGAACCCTTGTCCCAGAGGAGGGGGTGGCTTATATAGTGTGTCAGGACCCCAGTCATCCTCCATTACAAGGGGCTTAATGTACATAAATTAGGGGCGTTACTGATAACGCCAGTCATAAGTGCTATTAATGACCTTAAAGACTACGGAGTGAATGTCCGACAGTTGCAGTGATGAGTGACTCCTGGCCTTCAGTAGGTCGAGTGATTCCTCACATGGTCGAGTGACAACAGGTAGGAGGGGCACCCGAGTGATATGGTTGGTCGAGTGGATTGCACTCGACACCTTTGACTGGGGGTTCTTCGTTCCCTCTTGGACTTCTTATCTTCTAAGGTAGTGACTTTGGATAGGACGTATAATTCAGGCCTATGACCCTACCCCGGGTCTGTATCCTCATCAGCGCCCCCGACCAGGGCACGTTAGTTCGATCGAGACTCATGTACGTTGGTGCATGGCCCCCTTCACTTAACGTTATCTGTTCCTTTTTTTGTTAGAGAATTAGATCTAACTGGCTTGTTTAGCCGTCAGATCAACCAACACCATGTTCCTCCGGAGTGTATTCGCTCGGAGGTGGAGGTAACGATCGAGAGGACCATGAACTATGAATAAATTGGCAATGTTTTCCCCTTAAAAAATAAATAATAAAACCGCGTCCTGCAAATTTCGTGGGCCCCCTGTAAAAAAAATTGTGTGAGGCCTCTGCGCAAAACAAATCCTCTAAACCCGTCCCGCAAGGAGGCCTCGCGGTATCGCAAAAAAATCATAGGGCAAATATTGACAAGTGCTTGCATATAGATGCACAAATTTTTTATATACATAGTCTCACTAGTTCATCGTATCCAAAATCATGCATAACATACGAGGTAACAAGTTTAGCTAGTTGCCCATTAGCTAAACTAAGACATCTGTATACAACAGGAACATCTGTATACAGCTAGTTTCGCTATCGCAAAACGTGTGTAGATACATCCGTATCTAGACAAATCTAAGACAAGCTTTTTGGGACAGAGTGAGTATGTTGGAAGCATGCTCTGTTTCTAGTATTAATTCCAGACCGACCATAACACAGCTGCTAGTCCAACCAGAACAAGGCACTTAGTGTTGCCAGTAAAAAGAATGAACCAAACTTGCCAACGGACTGAATAATGACAGTTATATTAGTAGCAAGAGAAATAGAGATACAACAATGGTGCTATCTAGGAGTATAAATCAGCTCTTAACACTTCCATGCCAAAGGGTTAGTAATTGGGCTGTTGGAGTCCATGATTCAACAAGGATTCATGGGAGGAATAATCTGAAGTGACAAGACATACGTGTTGGTGTTGGTGTGGTGTTTAGATCATTCAAACATGGGAAGCTCTGTTGCTGCTCCAATACTGATTCGGTTACTTTCATATAATAAGATGGTCAGTGAAGATCTACCACCTTACTGGGCTTCACCCTTCAAGAAGGGTCTTCTGAGACAGAACCACGAATACGCCGTCCAGTGATTATTTCTGCCCGTGCCCTCCATCTGCTCTCCGGGATATGGAATTTGTTGAAAAACATTTGACCCCAAGTCTAACACAATAGCCCAATCTTGATGCTTGACTGTATCGTGCTCTACAAAGTAGAGACAATTTCTCCTGATCATAGTGAAGTCCTTTGCACAGAGGGCAAACGCGTCACCGCGGCCCAAGAAGAGCGAGTACTCGCCGAGATCCGTGACCTTGTCCCGCAGCTCCAGGCGCTCCGCTGCCCAATCCGGGCGGTAAACTTCGACAGCCTTTATGTTGGGCGCACGGTACATCACAACAAGCAGCAACTCGCCATTGAATGCGACCACATACCACGTCGGCCTGCCACCGCCAGGGAACTGTCGAAATCCATGGCGCTCTCGCAGAGCACTGTAAAGGTACGTGCTCCGGACAAGCTTGGGAGGGGAGCGGTCAAGATCATAGACGTGAAGGGTCCACCCGATGTCGGTGAAGTAGAATTTCCCCTGATGGAATGCTGCGCTATCGATTCTGCCGTTTGGCCGCTCGAGCTGCATAGTCCATGCGGCATCTCCAGGCCGCCAGAAGAAGAGCGTCTGGCCCATGCAAGTGCCAGTGCTGTAGAGCTTCTGGCTTGCGATCGCCATCCAGTCAGGCGAGGTGAGCGGGTCTCCTGAGAGGAAGACTTGGACAACGGCGGGCAAACAGGGCAGAAAGATCTCAGCTTCAGAGAGGGGCTCCCAGAGGACAAACCGCGTTGGGGATTGCAGGTTGTCCATGAGAGCAAGCCAGCCAAGGGGCGTGCCGCAGCAATATGGTAGGCCCGCCGGCGTGGGCGTGCCCAAGTAGATCCGTCGGCCGCCAAGCGGTAGCCAAAACGAGTGTTCGCCGACCGGGCCAACCAGGCTCCATGGTTCGCGGCCGGCGATGATCCATGGACGGCAGGCGGCCAGCCGGGAAGTGGATGCGCGCCAGTGGGAGCATACCTGATGGATGTGGATCCGGTCCGCGTCGCCTGGCAGGCGGCCGGAGATTTCCGCGAGTAGCTCCGCCGGGATGGAGGTCCAGCCGGCCATCTTTTGAGGGGTAGAGAGGGGATGCGTTGGACGGTCGTGTGTGGTCTCTTGGTCTTTTTATTAGGGCGCGCGTGGTACGTCACATCCGAGTCAGAAACGCTGCCGATGTTGCGTTTCGATCATACGCTGGCTGGGCTTATCGCCAGACTGGTTAGGCTCGGCTTCTCTGAGCTGGTCTTTTTTCTTTTCTTTTCTTTCGAGGGTTGTCTGATTGGCCTTTTGCGCCGGTTGAGGATCCGGGCCCCCACTGCAGCCCGTTAGTGGGCCGGCCCATGAACACGCAGGGCACTGTGAAAAATGTATTTATGGCGCAAAAAATTAGACCCGGCTAAGATCAACTATGCCCAACTGAAAGATTACAATGCGAAACGTTTAAGAACTAAAGTTTATCTGCGGGCAAACCATATTCGGCGCCTTTAGCGCCGGTTATAGGCGTTTTTGCAAAGTGGCGCATACCCCCACTCTCCGCGCTGGGCCGGCCCATCAGCTTTTTTCCCTTCTGTTTTTGCTGTGTCCCAGCGGGAACAAAAAATGCGGCTGAGCTGACAGTCGAACCGGCGACCTCTTGCGTCGAACTAGCCCGCACTAGCCATCCCGCCACTTGCATCTTTTCCTTCTATTCTTCTTTCCACTTTTATATTTTACCTTTTCTTCTTCCTTGTTCGATGATTTTTTTTCTTAAATATCGATAAGCTTCTTAGCAAATTCGATAATCCTTTTTCAAAATGGCTGAACTTTTTTCAAATTCGATGAGATTTTCAAGTTTGATGAACTTTTCTTCAATTTTGATGAACTTTTTCTAAACTCAATGAACTTTTTAAAAAATCGGCGAACTTTTTTCAAACTCGATGCACTTTTCTTGTGATGAACTTTCTTCAAACTCTGTGAACTTTTTCTAAACTCGATGAACTTTTTGAAAAATCAGTGAACTTTTTTCAAACCCGCTGCACCATGCATGTGCTCATCCGCAGCCCCGCGCACCCCCAAGATGCCAAGGTGAAGCCTGGTAATTCAGGGTGAAGCTCCGTCGCAAGCAGCAGCCATGGCTGCAGACCAAGTGAAGCCTGGTGCCTGTCTGCTTATAAAAAACCTCGCGCCGATACAACAACATGAAACTAACTACTACCAAGTGGCTAGTGCTATGAATCATAGCCTAGACCACCAGGGATCAATTCGTAGTTTTGCCCAATTTGTTTGTATCTCTGATTTTTTTTGCCATGCTGGTGTTGAGCAGTTTGTGGGTGGTAAAAAGAATAGTAGGTAATGAGGATCATTTTGGCCCCGAGAAAAAAACTATTGACAATTACTGTGGTAACAATTTTGATCCCAGAAAAAAGAGTTGTTGAAAACATATCCACCGTCATTTTTTTGTATAAATAGTGTGGTAATATACGTAGACACACACCTGATAACTTACACACAAATTTCATGGTAACTTTTGACTTGAGAAAAGAGTTGTTGAAAAGCATAACTCGCTAACTTATTTTTGCGGAGAATAACCTCGCTAACTTATGCGTATATCATGGTAGTTTTATGCCTCATAGACTTGATAAATTATGTACGGACATTGATAACTTTGGACGATTTTGACCCAGAAAAAAGAGTTGCTGAAAACATATCCGCCATCATTTTTTGGATAAATAGTGTGATAACGTACGTAACACACACCTGATAACTTACACACCAATCTGGTGGTAACACTGTCTCCGGGAAAGAGTTGCTGAAAAGCATAACCTCGCTAACTTTTTTTTGCAGGGAATAACCTCTCTAACTTAAGCTCATATCATAGTATTTTATGCTTCACAGACTTGATAAATTATGTACAAACATCGATAACTTTGACCCAATGAAGTGTTGTTAAAAACGTGCCTCCGATAATTTGTGTAAATAATATGGTAATATAAACACCACATACCCGATAACTTACATACAAACACCTTGGTAACTTTTTGATACGGGAAAAAAGTTATTGAAATACATGCCCTGGCTAACTTACGTGTAAATACTATGGTAATATATATCCCCCATACCCAATACCTTGCATACAAATACCCCGATAACTTTAACCAATGATGTGAATAATTGTTGAAAAATATAACCACTCGATAACATATGTGAAAATAACACGATAATTTATAAACCGTATACCCGATAAGTTACCTACAAAAATCACGGTAACTTCAATCAAGAAGGTAAAAAATTGTTGAAAAACATATCCCCTAATAACTTCTACAAAATATCTATCTGGCACACCACATCGTTTTGACAAAACTGCCGAATGACCTGGCTGCCCTTTGATCCCGATCGTTAGATCCAAAACGATGTTCACTGCCTCCTCCATCCCCGCTCGATTCGTGGGGGAAACCCAACCACACACTTTCTTCATCCTCTCTTTCGATTTACTCCCCAACCCCAAACCAACAGCTATCGCTTACGCCGGCGACCTCACCGTCTTGCGCCGTCCTCCGCCGCTACCCCTAGCATCTCCACCTCCCCTTCCCTCACCCCATCATCCTATCTGAGGCCCCAAATCGAGCATCCAGGTCAGTCGGCGGCTAGATCCACCACGGCCACTGCGGTAGGTCCGGATCCGCGCCCTCGTGACGCGACGGAGGTGATCGAGGGTGGTCGCATCCACATGCGCCGAGAAGGGTTCGAGACGGCGGAAGGTTGACGACGGAAGTGGTAGAGGGCTCGCGAGCGGCCGTGGATGAACCATCTTGCCCAAGTCTGGACACGGCTGTTCAAGTACAATGATATCCAGATGGGGAAGTTGAGCATTGTTGCTGGAATGGCACCATCGTACCCATGTCTGGACGCGGCTCAAACAAATTCAGCGCTCGACAGGCAGGTGTTCAAGATGCCACTGGATACCAAACGAACAAAGTTATTTGAAAAACATACCCTTGTTAACATGGACAATAACTTACATACAAACACCTAGGTAAATTTCACCAAAGGGGGGAAAGTTGTTGAAAGCCATACCCCCGGTAACTTGTACGAAAATAGCACGGTAAAATATGAATTGTATACCTGATAACTTACGTACAAACGCCACAGTAAATTTGACCAAGGGAGAAAAGTTGTTGAAAAACATACCCTTGATAATTTCTATGTAAACTATATGGTAATAAACCAAATCCATACCTGATAACTTAAGTACAACCATTGTGGTAACATTTTTTACTATGGGGAGGGGGGAAGGAGTTGTTGAAAAATATACCACGAAAACTTGTATCTAAATAGCATGTAATATACGAACCGCATACCTAATAACTTAAGTACAAACGCCACGGTAATATTTGACCAAAAATATACCCCGGTAACTTCTATGTAATTAGCATGATAAAAGATGAACCCCATACATGATAAACGTGCAGTCACCATGGTATTTTGCATCTGAAAAGGAGGGAAAGGGACGCTCGGATTTGTGGACTCTGTCAACCGGTGTGAAACATGTAGAAAAATATATGGAACTAGGGTGTATAGTCCTAATACCCGAACTAGTGGGGCTGCCGGTTTGAATTTTAAGTTATTGTCTTTTTTGCTCAATCTTGTCTCAACAAGATACAATTAGTGTGTAAATTGTTTGTAATAAGTAGAGCTGAGTAGACCAACTGGATGTCGTTGCTAAATTTGCTATGTGGGTTGTGAGTTCGACCCCCCACCAATCCCTTATTTTTTACTCTTTCCAGGGAAAACATGGGGTACACGCGGGATCGAAGCACGGGGTTGTTCGGGAGGACGTGGTATCGAAGGGTAGGAGGTCGCCGTTTCTTTTACCTATTTTTGTGCGGGGATCAGGAGCAGCCCAGTAAAACGGGAAGGACGCGGGATCGAAGCAGCCCAGAAAATCGGGAAGGACGCGGGATCGAAGGAGGCGGACTGTTCGGGAGGACGTTGGATCGCAAGGTGGGAGGTGGGTTGGTATTTTTGCAATCTGTCACACGGTTGCCAAATATCACTGTCCTTTGAAAAATAGTTCACTGACTTTGAAAAAAAAGTTCATTGTTTTAAAAAATATAAAAAAATTTAAAAACAATAATTGATTTTGAAAAAATGTTCATCGATTTTGAAAGAAAATCATTAAGTTTAAAAAAGTTCATTATATTTGAAAAAAGTTGATCGAATTTGAAAAAAATCACTGATTTTACAATTTATAGGTTTTGAAAAAATAAATCATCGAATTTGATTTTTTTTTTACCAATTTCAAAAAAGATTCATAAAACATTGAACTTTTCTCATGGAATTAGAAAAATGAAAAAAGAATAGGAAAAAAGAAAAAGGAAAAGGAAATGAAGGAGTACAAAGGTGTGTAAAGGTTGTTGATAACGACATCGTTGTGATTGGTCTAGTTGGCTGTCGTAACTTGCTTGCATGACGAGGTCGTAGGTTAGAAACCTGTTGCTCGCTCTTTTTTTGCACCACTTTAAAACAGAAATGGGAGGCAATATGGGCCGGGCGCAGAGGGAGCCCTTTAGAGTTTGTCGTCCGGTTGGTGCGGTCGATCTCTGGAGACCTCCTCCCTGGCGCCTTTAGCGCCCGTTAGCCAAGTCAGCGCCCGTTGCGTCGCTTGCATGGGCCGGGCCCAGCAATGCTCGCTGGCTGCCGCTGCTTGCTCGCTGCTGGCTGGCTGGCCTTGCTCGATCGTGGGCTCCTGCGCTCGCTCGCTAGCTGTGTCGCTTGCTAAAAAAAAAGCTCCCTTCTCGATCACTTTTTTTCTTCACTCAAAAAATGCTACAGTACATACTGGTTTTCCCTTAAAAGAAGTACTAGTTTTCTTGGAAAAACGAACTGGTTCGCTACAGTACGAACTATTGTCCTTTGAAAACAGTTTATCAAATTCGAAAAAAGTTCACCGAATTCGGAAAAAGTTCACCAAATTCAGAAAAAAGTTCACCGAATTCAAAAAAAAGTTCACCGAATTCGGAAAAAGTTCACCGAATTTGAAAATAAATTCACCGAATCCCGAAAAAGTTCATCAAATTTGGAAAAAGTTCACCGAATTCGAAAATAAGTTCACCGAATTCAAAAAAAGTTCACTGAATTCGGAAAAAGTTCACCGAATCCCGAAAAAGTTCATCTAATTCGGAAAAAGTTCATCAAAATTGAAAAAAGTTCGTCGGATTTAAAACACGTTCATCAAATTTTCGAAAAAATCATCAAAATTCAAGAAAAAGTTCATCGATTTGCAAAAATGTTCATGAAGGAAGAAAGTTTCACGAATTTGGAAAAAGAAAGAAAAAAGGAAAATAAGAAGAACTAAAAGACGGGAAAATAAGTAAGCTATCACATAAGGTTATGTAGTACGTTGGTCGTGGTGTCGTACTCCAATCACACTAGTAGCGGGTTCGAGACCCAGTTCTCACGCACCTTTTTGCAGTTTAGAAATCAGAGAAAAAAGTAAAAACTGGGCCGGTTTTCCTGACTGGTTTTTTATTCCTATACCGGTTTTCATGTTTTTCCGGATTTTTCTTTTTCTTTTGTTTTTGTGTTTCTTGTTTTTTCTTTTTTTCCTTTTTCTTTTTCCTTTTCTTTTCATTTTCAGTTTTGTGTATGTTGTTTTCTATTCTTCTTTTTTCGAAAGGTTCATGTTTCGAAAATTGTTTGGACTTTTCAAAAAATGTTCATGATTTGAAACATTCAAAAATAAAAAATGTTTATAATTTCAGAAATTGTTCACAATTTCAAAAAATGTTCACATTTTTTAAATTTGTTCAGGAATTTGAAAAACATTCTTTTTTTTCAGCTCGGAATTTTTTATTCAAAATTTTCACAACTTTTCGAAAAATATTGGGATTTCAAAATATGTTTCTGTTTTCAAAATTTGTTCATAAATTCCAAAAATGTTCATGTTTTCTTTTTTAGATGTTTCAAAACATGTTCTAGTTTCAAAAATTATTCATGAATCAAAAAATGTTCATATTTTCAATTTTTGTTCTAGAATTTTATAAAATGTTCCCAGTTAAAAACAACTGGTCATGATTTTCAACAATTTCTAAAAAATCGGAGCATTTTTGAAATTTTGAAAACATGAACATTTTTTGAAACTCAGAACAAAATTCAAAAGAATGAACATTTTCCGGATCTATGAACAAAATTTGAATATGGGGTCATTTTTTGAAATTCCGAACAAAATTTAAAACCCGAACATTTTTTGAAACTCCCAAACCAAAATTTCAAAACGTGAACATTTTTTTAAAAAGTGAACATTTTTTGAATATGTGAATTTTTCGTGAAATCAGAAACATTTTTGAAACAACCGACCAAAAATTGAAAACACAAAACAATTTTTTGGAAAAAATAATTTACGTTTGGAGAAGAAAATGTTATTCGGTCCCACTAAACACGTTTTTTTGGGAAATTTTTGTGAGATATTCCTTTGTCTTTTGCCGCTGTTGCACGTTTCTTTAAGATCCGCGCTGCAAATCTTTAGTAGGAGGCGCCTGGTCTGACTGGCTAGCAAGGTGTGTGTGTAAGCAGGAGGTCGGTGGTTCGAATCCCACCAGGTGCAGGTATTTTTGTTGATTTTTAAACGCGTGTCACGCAAATGGGCCGGCCCAGGCCAGCGACCTCCCTGTGCGAAACCTCGTCAGTTCGCCGCAATACGCGGCATATAGGAGATCCCTAGGAATTGGCCGATCTCTGGGAGGTTGATCTTTGGGCATCTTTTGGGCTGGTCCGATGGAGCCATGGAGGGGAAGGGCGCGACAGGCACGTGCAGGCTTGTAAACGTTGTGACAAGTTATTAAGGCCCTGTTCGGGACACAGGTGAGTAAAGCATAGGAATATTAGCAAGCGCAGGAATGGAAAAGGATCACACCTGCAAAACAAAGGAACGAAAAAGCCATAGTAAAACATGGAAGCGTCCGTTCGGTTGGTTGCATGGAAACGTAATAATGCCTACTGAGTTCATGAATATTTTATTTGGCTTCCAAACTGATCTCTGCCACTGCCATGGAGTGCATGCACATCATCCTATTATTTTATTCGAAATTGCTTTGCGTCCGACTAACTTCATCGGATTTGCATACGGCATGGTGATCTGTATGGCACGTTCAGCAGTATGGCATTCACATGCATTGGTTCGGCCTGCGGCGCATCTTCAGGACAGGAGGAGAATGAGATACCTGGCGGCGGCTGACAAGGTGCTCGCCGGCAAGCGTGCTCCGGCGGCCACCTGGCGCGTGGGGTTGGGTCGGGGCGCTATGGTTTCCATGCCGTCGCCCCCCAGCAGTCAGTGGTGATGGGGAAGCAGTCGGGCGGCGACGGAGGCGGCTCGGGATCTGCATCTGCCGAGGTCTAAGAGCCCCTCGCTAAAGATCCAAGCCGGAACCACCCCTGCTGAGGACGATGGGTACTGCGCCACGCACGGCCACCGCCCAACTGCCTCGCGGCCATCCGCTGGTGGAGATCTCTGTGCCTTACCGATGGCGATGAACCATGCCTCTGTTCATGGTATGTATCACAGGGCACAGACACCAACAGATCCACATCTTTGTTTCTCTCATCTCTCTCTCTCTCTCTCTCTCTCTCTCTCAAAAGCAGTTCTGTACTTCTCAAGTCCGAATGACGTTTCCTTGTTGTGGGAGGAGACGACATTGGATCTGAGTTCGTGAAGGAGGAGCAAATGGATATTTGGATTTCTGTTGCTCCTGAATCCTGATGAATATATGTACAATCGACAGATGGTTTGACAAGTGAAATTGTTTGTCCATACCTGGTCTAAATGTTAAGTGAATTACAATGTGTTTTCTTCAGGTTATTACGGTTAACAGTGATGATCTAATCTTAGAAGTGCATGAAGGATAATAAAATTGGCGGCGTACAGTAGCAGAAGGTCCTAAGAGCATCTCCAACAGGCGCCCAACGCGCCGCGCGCTAAAAACTGATTTAGCACGCGCCCAACGCCTGGTTTGGCGCGCGCCCAACGCCTGGTTTGGCGCGGCGCGCGGCGTTTGCTCCAGCAGCCGCGCTGTAAAGCAGCGCGCGCGCGCAGCTCTAGCAGGCGCGGTAAAAATACAACGCGCGAACATTTTTTTTTGCATAGATAAAAAAAAACGATGCAAGATATTTTACATAGATAGATAGATAGTTCAACATACATAGATAGATAGTTCGACATACATAGATAGATAACCACTACTACGGCATAGATAGATAGATAGAAACTACTCCAAGTCGCTACCATCATCATCATCATCCTCGTCGGTGTCGTCCGAGGTTGAGAGCCATATGTCGTCCCAACGGTCATCGTCGGCCGTGAAGAACGACCTCCCACCTGCTGAAACTATGTCGCACTGCTCATTCGCCAATGCCTTCCGCTGACGCCGGTCAGCCCGCTCCGCACGGCGCCTTGCCGTCCTCTCCGCCCAGTAGGCGTGCTCGTCGGCGACGTCCTCCGAGTGGCGACGGCGCCACTCCGCATGGCTCGCTCGTCCTCCTCGGCGACGAGGAGGCGGCGCTGCCGCCGAGCATGGTCGGCACGGTCGAGGTCGGTGATGAGACGCGGCGGAGGGGCGACGCGCTGCGCCTGCTCGCGCGTGAAGACGTCCCGGAAGTTCATCTGCGACCGGGGCCTGTCCAAGCGCCACGCCGCCACGTCGTACGCGCGGGCCGCCTCGTGCGCGCTCCGGAATGTCCCGAGGCCGAGCCGCATGTCGCCGGACCGTATCTCGGCGGAGAACCAGCCGTTGGGCGCGCGCGGACGCCGCGATAGACCGAAGCACCCGGGCGGCGCGGCGGCATGGTGGCGCGGTGGTGGCGCGAAAAGCTGCGAAGCGGCGAGCTCGCGAGGGGAGGGCGCGTGGCTGTGTGCGGTGGGCGTGGTGGGCGCGGCAATTTATAGGCGCGCGGTAAGCGGCGCGCCAAATCTACCGCGCCGCGTGCCGCTTTCTCCCGCGCGCGGTAAGTTCCCGCCACCGCTGGAGCGCGCGGAATCAACCGGCGCACGCTAAAACGTAATTTTACCGCGCGCGTGCGCCTTTTGCCGCGCCTGTTGGAGATGCTCTAAGAGGAAACTTGCCGGTAGTGTGAGCATAAGGGATATTCGTTACCGTCTTGAAGTTCATGAAGGCTTACTCTTACTGATTCAAGGGGCACCTGCATTATTGGGTATTTTGGTAGTGCTTAAGTATAGGATATGCACCTGTCATTTGTCTATGCATAATTTTTCTGCTCATGTGCATAGTTCTGACTTACATATGATGTGTTCGGCGATGTCATTGGTGACTCATGTTAAGTTGCTGTTTTTGATTCAGGTGCAATGAGACCGTGGCAGCCATGGAGAATATATGCATGAAGCCGTGAGCAGTGAGCAGCTTAGCTTCTTATTATTGTTGGCCTTTTTCAGTTTGATAGCATAGCTGGATTACCTGCATCTTAGATGATGAATAGCTTGAGAACAACAAACCTTATCATTTCTAAAATGTGTTGTTTTTTCGCATACTTAATCTTCGTGTGCTTATACCAATTATACACTGCTAGATAGACATGCATAAGTATGCAGGTTGACAGTTGACACACAAGTCATTTTACAGTATGATGATGATGTCAATCAACTGAGCTCCAACGACTTATCTGGTATTTTCTTTCTTAACTATCACACTGAATATTTATGTTTGTTGGCTTATGTAAACAATTATAATTGGGAGGAGATTTGTTCTTCACAACTACATGGCAAGCGGTCGAATGCACGCCTTCCCACACCTCTGTTGATCCTTTTTTCTGGTATAAACAGAATCTCATTGTGCCATCTCACATTTCTAATATATGCCCAGCACCTCAAAGTAGTATTGTAGCCTCTATCACTCAAAGAACCGGATACAATTTGTCTCCTGTCATTTCAAATGTGATTGCCTTCTATTCCGCATTATTTATAGTTGTTGCTGAAACCTTCTCCATGCAGTGGCTTCCTTCATCATATGATCAGCCACTAGCCGCAGGCACTAGCTAATTTTTGTTCACACTTTCTTCCGTATAATTGTTCTCTCTGCTTTTACTTCGCGATCCTGCGGCTGTATATTAGGATGATATGCTGAGCAAATATAAGATCTTCACAAGCAAGATAGCTGGACTATGGAGTGCCTAGGGCAGTGGTAATTCATAAATTGCATGATGTTCAATGGGAAGCATCTGAGAGTACCAATGTCCAGTAGTAAGATTTGATTGTATAGGTGATCAAGCCAAGATAAGTGTACCTGCATCCCCTTTTAGTACAGGTTTGTAAAAAGTATGATGTAAGCTATGATATTTTCCAGAATAGTTTGGCCCTTGACCTTGAGACACTCATGTGTATTGCTTTTCTTCTCAGAGAAATGCATGTCTATTGATTATTATTGGAATTGGTTTGAACAAACAGTGCATGTGACTAATTTACTAATGTACTGACCGAACCTGATAATATGACAAATCCATATAGCTGATATGCACCAATGCTGAAATTTCAAAATATGAAGGATTCAACTTTTTTTGGTTTATGTTTGAAGTCGACTATGCCCATGGATCGCAAAAATATATAGTTCCAGTTAGTCGTAGGTATTGAAGTACTGATCTATGAACAAGACTCAAATAAGCGTTATTTTATCTTTGGAGCGAACTACAATTTGCAACCAATCATTTATTTATTTGTTTGTATAAGCTTTTTAACTTAAGCATATCGTGAGAATGTAGTGGATAAGACGGTTTTAGTTATCACTTTAGCTCTTAATGTGTTGTGATTCGCTTGATCTACCCCTCCTCCCTGACCAAAGGGTGCTCCATGAGCGGCGGCTGTAGGCGCCATGGTGCCGCGCCACTCTTTCCTCAAGGCGCTGCCATCCCGAGACGGCATATATCTGTTGCTGCTAGAGGTGACCGCCGTCGTGGTGGCCCTGGCTGGCTTGTCAGCTGCCGTTGGATGAGGTGGTGCCAGTGTCATACGCTGACACGGTAAGCATGTATTTTATTCTTATTCTAAATTAGCTGTGGAAGTATTCCATGCTACCATCTGTTGACCAGAACTGTCTACCAGGTTGGAGATTAGGGAATGGATGCTTGCGCCAAGAACAGGTGGTCAAGGTGTTGAACTGACAGCAGGAGGATGATGACTCCTTTAGGTACCAACATAGTCGACCACTGAAGAATTAAGTTGACCATTCGCTTTACTTGAAGCTCCAAATTGTAGTTATTTTATTTGTTCATTATTTTATTATTGTACTAATCTGGGAGATCACGTACGGAGTTTAGCAATGATAAAAGTCTCATGTTGAATGGGTATTTTTGGTAGTACAATTGTAAGATCTGTGATTCCGGCTTCGACCTTTGACTGGCAAGTACAAATTGGACATATAATTGTTGATTTATGCACGAACAAGATATTACGTTATTTTGAGTGCTTCAATCATGTTCGTCTAGACCAGGGGCGGCGCCAGCGTGGGGTCGTGTAGGGGCGGCCGCCCCGGGTAAATTTTGGGACCTACCTCTACTACTTTGGCTAGTGGCCGCCATGGAAGATGAGACGAGTTCCCTGAAACCTCTGTGTTCGGTCGTGGGATCAGCCGAGGAGGAAGACAAGAAGAGAAATAACGATTCGCTTTTGAGATGGACCAGCTAGTACGTCTTATAAGTTTGTAGTAAAGGCCCAATTAAGCAAGAGCCCATTTTTATGTACAGCTTTAAGCCTTAACGTTCCCCAATTTCTCTAACTTCCCATCACGATCGACACACTAAACAAATCTGGGCATTAGGCCATCACGTCTTCCACCGTCGGCTCGTCGCCTCACCGTGTTGCTGCCCAAGCCTGATAGATGGTGCTTAATGGAGATCTAAGAGCCGGGTCGCCGCCTCGCCGTTCCCAATTTCTGGCAACATCGCCACCGGAATAGCCATGCGCCGCGCTTACAAGTACAAGCAAGCAGCCATGGAGGAAACAAGCAGCAGGTTCTTCGGCTCTCCCTCGATCTTCTTTTCTTATCTTTTGTTGGAATAAGTGTCATATTATGCTACGATTTATAGTTTATTTTTTGTGCATTTCTTTTTGAGCAATCTATCCATGTTTTAGGTACCTGGACTTGAAGATTGGACATTTTTTGGGATGAAGAACGAAAGATTCAATCAGCGGGAGCCCAAGTTAGGCCTTATAATTGTTTTGGTTTATTTAATGCTTTTTTACCTAGTTCTTGAGATTGAAACTACTTTGAACAATTGTTTGTGTTGATTGTCTGATATGTATGCATACTGCTTGCTAAATTTATTGTGTTGATTGTCATGTTTGATAACATCATGGATTTGGATATTTTTTACTTTAAAAGTCTGCCCCCGGTAACTTCAAATCTTGGATCCGCCATTGGTCTAGACCTTTGCTGACTTTGTAATTGTTCTAACCTCTACCTCTCAAACTCAGGAATGATAGAAAATTATATGGTAACGCTGTCACCGACGAAGGTTTTTGCTACACAACAAAGGGGCTTGCTATCCAAAAACAGGGACGGATTCAAGGGGGGACGCGGGTGGGGGGGGGGATCCATAATATTTCTGCTTCGCCCCCCCTATTCCCCTTCGGCCTTCGTAATTAACGTGAACCTCATGCGTCAGCCCATGTATGGATACAGCCCAATAGTTATGAAGCACAAAAATGCCAACCAGGCCATCGTGGAAAGAAAAAGGCCCTGTTCGTTTCCAAGCCGCTGCCTGCTGCTGCGATCGAGACTGGATACCGGCTGGCGCTCAGATCAGATCTCTCCATCGCGCCGCCATCGAGAAGCGAAGATGGGAAGCGGACGCTGGGACATGCAAGCGCCGCTGCGCCGGATCCACGGAAAAGTTGCCGGCAGCCCGGACACACGGCGGTTGAGCGGCAACAATACAAAGGAAAAAAAGGTAATTTGTTTTCACATCAGATTAGTTTGTCCCTTTAAAAACTCTATATATATATATATATATATATATATATATATATATATATATATATATAAGTATAATCATACACAAACTAAAGGCATTAATCAAGAATTATAACATTCTCAGTTATTTATTTGTGTTTGTGTAGACATGAAGATGAAGAGAGATGAATCGATTCGTTATTTTTCCAAACCAGTTGGTTCAAGTTCTCAACCATCAGAAAATGACGCTACTGTGCAATCTAGTGAAGAGAACAAGCCCAATCCTAACTGAGGCTAAAGAATTCCATTGATGCCATGAGGTAAGCAAGAATTATTTAATTTCAGACATTTAAATTTTTTTGGTATCTAATAATTATTCTAAGAACCAAAGTAATCGCCTGACCATAATTAATTTAGTCGATATGCAAGCTTCTAATCAATAAATTGTATATGCACAAATAAAATTCCATGAATGTACATGAATTGTGTAGTTGTCTTTCTATCAGTGCTGAGAATCTATTAAGAACTTGGTGAAAAGCGGGTTAACCTAAAAAAATATCTCTTGTGCCAATGTCTTCGCCCCCCTATGGTTAAATCCTGGCTCCGTCCCTGTCCAAAACATCTTATATTTGTGAATGGAGGGGGTATTATTTACACATTTCATGTGATTTAATTTTTCTTTCACCCACACAAATACTATTTTTTGGTGAAACATATGCTGGTGAAAAACTACGTAAAACTAAAAATTGTTTTCATAAGAAAAAAGTCCATTTTACTACCCTGAATAAAGTGGGTGGTTCACTTTACCCCCGATCTATTTTTGGCTCCTTCTACCCCACAAACAAACCAAAACCGAACAAAACACCCCCCCGGCTGGTTTGTCTCCACTCGCTGCTGATGTGGCACTAGTCAACGGTGGTTTTGACCTCGGTGGGCCCCCCTTGTCAGGTCGGGCATGGGCATCCCCGTCGCTCCCTCGCGCTTCGCTCCGGCTCCAGCGCGACCCCGCCGACGAGCCGCGTCGCCACCTGCTCCACCCCGCGCTGGCCTGCCTCCTCCCGCGGCTACGCCAACCCGCCGTTCGCCGTGACGCTCTCGGTGAGCACCCCGCTCGGCCTTGCCTCGCTCCTCCGTGGCATTGGCTCCGACACCGTCCGCCCCGTCGCCGCTCCGGCCGCGCGCTTGCGCCGCCGCGCCTCCTCCCCGAGCTTGCGTTGTAGACCCCAGGCGCCCTCGCGCGCTGCTCGCGCCGTCGTCCCCGGACGCCTGCCGGCTCCGACCGCCCCCGCTCTGCCCACGCGCGCGCGGCCCTGTCCGCGCCCAAGCCGGTCCGCGCCGTTCTACCCTCGCGCGCGCGAACCCATCGTTGAGCCTAGCCACGCCCGGCCTCCCCCGCTCGACGCACACCGGCTCCGCTCGCCGGCTCCGACCACGCATGCTCTGCCCTCGCGCGCGCAGCCCAGTCCACGCCAAGCCGGTCCGTGTCGCCCTGCCCTCATGCGCGCAAACCCATCGCAACGCCTGGCCGCGCTCGGCCTCCCCCGTTCGGCGCGCGCCGGCTCCGCTCGCCACGGCCGCCTGCTGGCTCTGCGTGCACCGGGTGCCGCCGCTGTGGCCGGCTGCTACTGGAGTAGGGGGCCACCCCTTTTTTCTTTTTTCTGTTTCTTTGTTTTTTTAAAAAAACTAACGAGTGGGACCCACCGGCAGGTCAAATACCACCTTTGACTGTGTCCACGTCATCATCTGGTCTGGGTAAACCACCTAGGGTGCTTTTTTGTCCGGTATGAGATTGTTTAGGGGGGTATAGGAACCGAAAAATAAATCAGGGGGTAAAGTGAACTACCCACTTTATTCAGGGTAGTAAAATGGACTTTTTTCTTTTCATAATCATAATTATGTGATGGAGTTAAGACGTGCGTTGCACGTGCAAGCTTACAAGTATAATATAAAAATCTAAAGTTAAAGACAGAATTCGAACTCAGGTCATCGCGTTGCGAGCATCCGGCGCTAACCAGTCCAACACATGTTTGTTGTGGACGATGCTGGAGATATATCTCTATGTTTACTCTTATACTCCCCCCGTTCCTAAATATTTGTATTTTTCAGATTTCAAATGGACTACCACATACAGATGTGTATATAGACATATTTTAGAGTGTAGATTCACTCATTTTTCTTCGTATGTAGTCACTTGTTGAAATCTCTAAAAAGGCAAATATTTAGGAATGGAGGGAGTAGAAAACAGAGTTGGTGATGATGGTGTGCCTGCCATCCTGCAATATAGGCCATCGAATTTATATCTAACAGATAGGAAGGAAACTATGATAATTTTGCAAAAAGATACCCACACCCCAATCCACATTTGCAAATAAGGCTTTCCCTCGTTCATCCTTTCTCACAAGATAAATTACTCATACAAATGCATCTTGATGTTCCATGCAATGCACATGCATCTAGCTAGTTTCTTTTAAAATAGTTACTGCGATAATTCGGTTGAGGTGATATATTTTATGTCTGCCCCGAATGATCTCAGATTCACTAGTAGTAACAGAGAAAAGGTTGCCTTGTTAATTAACAGAAAATAGGGTGAAAACTATCACATGAGGCCGGTAAAAATAAGGTACACTGGGTTCAGCATCATCGTCACTACAGCTGTGCACGCGCGAGAAGTCTACATATCGAGGGGGCTACGGAGAGAAAGACGAATCGAGTGTGTGTGAGCGAGGCATTGAGACACAACTAGCGCGCGCGTGTGTGTGTGTGTGTGTGTGCGAGAGAGAGAGAGAGAGAGAGAGAGAGAGACCAATTGATAGATTAAGATCAAGATCGAGTTGTCACCCTTCTGCTGTCATTGTTGGGGGGGGAGAGGGGGGAGGGAGAGAAAGACGTATCTATCAAGATCGAGGTGCCACCCTACTCCTTCGGTGTCGGGTAGTGTGTGTGTGTGTGTGTGTGTGTTTGAGAGAGAAGCCAGTAGATAGATTAGTATCAAGATCGAGGTGTCACCCTACTCCTTCGGTGTCGGGAAGTGTGTGTGTGGGGGTGTTGGGGGGGCAGTGACACTTAGATATAGGGAGAAGGAGTTTGTGTGACACATATCTATATTAAGGGATAGGTAGATAGCATGTGTGCGAGGCATACTTAAAGCATCACGGAGATAAACAAGCGGTGTGCATGCAAGTGCCGAAAAAATGAAGAGAGAAACAATGTCTACGCGCGCGTGTGTGTGTGTGAGAGAGAGAGAGATAGATAGATAGATAGATAGATAGATAGAGAGAGAGAGAGAGAGTAATCTCAAAACAAAAGGTGCTCTCCCGGAATCCCATTGTATGTATTCATATGGTTCCGGGACTCGAGTTAACCTTAGGCATATGTGTGCGAGGCATAATTATACTTTGAGACATTAGTGGCGGTGGGTGGGCGGAATTAAAGGAGTGGGCGTGTTCGATAGAGAGAGCGTCTGTGTTTCTGTGTGAGAGACTTGTAGCATGTGGTAGAAAGACAAGTTCTAACCTTGACGGAGGGAGAGAAATACACGAAGTGCGCGTGTGTGATTCCGATGCCCACAGAGAAATGAGATATGTATGCTTGTGAGAGAGATTGCACAATTCATTCATGTATCACTATCTAGCGATCGTGTACGTGCATCGCTTGAACATAAATCAATATCTACTTCGTATCGTGGCCAAAGATACAATATCGATTCAACGCTATAAAGATTAGACACTCACATATCACATTTTTTTCCCAATAATCCTTTTCAATTGTGCATGCCAAAGTTACAATGATGTTTCTTCAAACAACCACTGTAGCTATCATGTACATGCACCATTGTTAGTGTTGCATTCAAATTCATTAGTCTTGGATGATTTAAGGTTCTATTATGAAGTAATATATGTAATATTCATATATGAATTCAATGGGTACGCAATTTATGAAATGGAGGCTATGTAATCATATGAGGTAACACTTTTAAGTAGCGGACTACAATATCCATTTCTTTTTGTGCGCCTCTACAATAACACGTCAATGCATTATGTTTAAAGTAAATAACCAATGGCACTAAATTATATATTTACACAAGAAATACATAGGCTGAGTGTTTGATTCTTTTTTGTGAACGTGCCTCTACACCGGTATGATTGGCTGCGCCCGTGTGAACGTCCAAGTTATCGGTGCATCATCCCGAGTTATTGTCTTTTTTCTGGGGTGGACGTCACACCAGTTATTAACTGCTGACGTGTGCCCCGTGTACACAGTCTCGCATGACCTTCCCGCTAGCACTGTCCAAAATTAGTTGAAACTAGATATGAACGATCCCGCGGGCGGCAAAATCTCTCGCCTCCTAAAATTTCTGCCATCTAGTCTTTAGCATGTGAAATTCCCCTTTTGTCCTTGGTGCACGGAGAACAATAGTTACAATACGGCCCTCATTTACATAATAGGTCGGGGCTGCTTTGGTAACTTCCGATTCCCCCCACCACACGGCACCCCCATTTCCTCTCCCCCTCCCGCAAAAATGACTAACTCCATAGCACGAGAGCATCTTACATCACGCCGTCCGTACTTCATCGGCCTTTCTACCCCTCCCCTCTCGAAACCCTAGACTGCTCATCCACCAGCGTACCAGAGCCCATTCACTGCCAGCGGAGTCCACCTCGCCGGATCTGCTTCTGTGGCCGCATCTACCCCCCACCTTCCCTAGAAACAAGTAGACTGCTCATCCGCCATTGTACCACAGCCCATTCAGTGTCGGCCTTGTCCACGGCGCCGGATCTGCTTCGCCGGTACTTTCGTCAACTCCAGCGCATCTGCAGCGGCTCCTTCATACTCCCCACCGAAGACGCTTCGTCCACACCCCCGGGGCCGCCCACCGACGCCCCTGTCAACGGCCTCTGATCCTCTTAGCCGACACCTTCCTCAACCCTACCGGAGCCGCTTCGCCAACACCATCGTCAACCCTACCGGAGTAGCTTTGCATGTACCATTCTCAACCCTACCGGGCCGCTTTGCCAACGCACAAGTCCACGGCCTCAGATCCACTTCCTCGCACCCTCGTCCAACCTACCGGAGCAACTTCTGATGCCCCGTCCAGGGCCACAGATCCGCATCGTCGACACCATCCTGAACCCAACCACCGGAGCAGCTTCACTGATGCCCTCGTCCACGGCCTCAGATCCGCTTCGACCACACCGTAGTCCGCCCTACCGGAGCCACTCCACAAACACCCTACTCGACGGTTCTAGATCTCCTTACTGGACCCCAACAGCCAGCACAACATAATCACCCTTGATGTTTCTAACCTGATTCCCACCGTCTGGCAAGATGCAAAGCACCCGCCATGGCCTAGGTACTTGTCACCTTTAAACCCGTCCAACATCCACTGGTACAGCGAGGTGCTATACAAATGGTTTTTAACCCCTTTCCACGATAGTGTTTTGAACCGTCACCTAGTGAGTGACTATGATAGGGGGTCCTTCCCACACGACCCAGAAACCATCGGGGATATGCCCTCCTAGCACACACGCTCGGCAAAATGAGGTCGTGTGCGACCGGCGAGCGATCAAATACGATTATACATACAGTAGTGCTAAAAAATACAATTATACATGCGAAATCATTTTCGGTCATAAGTACATCCCACACAGTCAGTCCCCGCTAAACGTTTCCGTCCGTATATACATCCCACACAGTCGCGCCAAGGAAAACGTTTCCGTTCGCAGGTACATCACACACAATTTTTCCCGTTAAATCGTTTGTGATAGCGTTGCCATTGCACACGATATTAACAATTTTATCATTTGCGTTATTGAATGCATCACACACAGTGCGTAGAAGAAACTATGTGGAAAAGGCTGTCCATCACACACAATTTTTATGTGGTAAACGTTTGCGCAAGGTGGCCTAACACAAACAGTTTTCAAGAGGATGTCGTGTGTGATTGTTCATTGATCCAACACGGTTTATTCCTAGAAACTGTGTCCGCTGCCTGAGGTCATCGCCCACGGTGTTTTCTTAATAACCGTTTGCAATAAACCCAATTAGCAGGCTAATTAGCCATTAGCAGGCTAATTGCCCTATTATTAATAATCCATTTATTAATCTAATTAACATTTGTATTAAGCACATAATATGTTTCATTTGCATATTAAGGAAGCATGATTTCATAATTGAAATACATCAGAGTACAACATGATATAGCTTCAGCACTCAGCTACCCCATTATACAACTGCACCAGCACCAAGTTTCATATGCAACATCTAGAACGTTTTGAAATTAGCATCATAGATGGTACATAGATAGATGCATCTCATATGGAAAACTGCTAAAGTGGAAGGCGAATATTGAGCCTTCATTCATGTTGAAGGTCTTTGCAACTTTAGGCCAATGCTTGTGGATGATTGACCGTCCATCCTTCGTCCTCTTCAGGAACACTTCAATATTGAACCGTGTGTGTTGTATGAAAACCTTCCTCGCCTCCTGACCATAGAGGTGGTTTGAGAGGTAATCATCAGTGAACTGCTTTGGAAAGGCCTGAAAATAAGGATGTGCATAAATATCTTCTCTATATTGGAAATGGGGCAAAGGAATAAAAAAAGGCAAGGTATAATAGTTAGTATCATCTTGTAGTGAACTGATGTCTTCTTCATTGTCCAGACAAAGATCTTGTTGTTTTTTGTCGCTAATTTCTTTATCTTAACAATCTTTATATGTTTCTTGACTTGATTGATATTCATGGACAACTCATTGCCCCATATGCAAAACAGGTCGAACAGTGGATCGAAACCTCTGATAGCAGGACCTTCATGTGCAAGACCAAATTGTTAAAAACCTAAATATTAGAATGGTTCCTGTAATTGCAAAATAATGTGCTATTAGACAACAGACGATCACTAGTAGAAAAAGGGCCATTTGTCCCTGTTCGTAAGGGCCTTCTGTCCCGGTTTAAGAACCGGGACTAAAAGGTCGGTACTAATGCCCTTGGCCTTTAGTCCCGGTTCTTACACGAACCGGGACATATGGGCCTCCACGTGGCCGCTGCGGCCAGCCCAGTCAGGGGGGCCTTTGGTCCCAGTTGGTGACATAAACCGGGACCAAAAGGCATCCACGCGTCAGCAGCTGGCTGGAGCTGAGGTTTTTTTTAAAGGGGCTGGTTTAGGGGTTTTGGGGGTTAATTTAGGTTGTTATTAGCTAGCTAATAGAGAGAAGTGTCCTCTCTTATATCTTCGTGCTTGGTTTACCAACGCTACTGCTATGTTCATTTCACCCACTGATATATAATAACTCTTCATGCTCGCATCATGCATCATCATATATAATAACAAGTCCTACTAATCATGCATCATCATACAACTTCTACTCGTTACTAATAACAAGTCATACGATCATCATCCTCATAGTCATCGAACCAACCCTACTTAATTGTTCTTAGCACATGATCATCAGTATCAGGTAGGACCTAAATACCCTTAAGGTAAAATAGCATAAAACAATATAGACCCTGACTCTCCATTATGGAGAATGGAGATCATCCTGTCTCCAATTCTTGTGCTTCGCTTCCTTTTGCTTCCAAGAACCTCCTTACGACTGTCCATACATTTTTCCATTCTTTGATTGTCATGTCTCCACTTCTTTTAGAAATCCGGTATGGACAATTGAGATTCATAGGATGACCTGGTTGTATGTTCAAAATATCAAGGCAACCATGCGTATACATGAGATGAGGCACACAATCATTTGGGATTATCTGTTGAAAAACATAGTAATAACTTTGTAGTTAGCAATGATGTACTAGTTTTAGAAGTATGCAAAAGATGCACAGATGTCGTAATAGTAAAAAATCTTACGAGGGTATCTCCATGGTAGTTACCGTAGTTCAACACGTGCACTAGTGGCACGTATTGACCATAATGTTGAGGAGTTTGATTGTAGATATTGTAATTCTCAAGATCAGTCCAAAATGCGATCAGATAATTTTTCTCCTTATAAGTTAATTCGGAGCCATCGGTGTAGTGGGTTTTGTCTACCATCTTCCGCACATTCTTTGAAGAATGAAAATAAGTTGTCAATGGAAATAAGTTGTCAACTATTTTGAAATAAACAATATAAATTACTTAATAACTATGTTTGAGAAGCTCACATAGGGGAAGAATTGGAAGCGTATCAACAACGACCCAAATGTCCATATTGTCTTGCTTGATTTTAGGATCACCCAGATCCATCGTGACAAGCATACCCTCATCAAAACCATACATCTTGCAAAATGCTTCCCAATTTTTGCAACCAAACTGGGTTACACTCTCAGAATTGTACAACTTTACTTCAAAATCCACACCATGATGGGTCCTTAGGTGAATTTTCTTTGTTTCCATACTTTCATGGTCTTCAAAACCCATCCTCTCCAAGACATAGCGTCTTGCATAGCATGGGATAAGCTAGTCGAATTGGAAAAGATGAAAAGTACACGTTAAAATAGTTGAAGTCGGGCTTAATTACAAAAAAAACTATTGTCGTCGTTGCGTACCGTTTCAACATCGAAGGTCTCCTCGAGCTTAATGCTGAAGCGCCGATCTTCATCTAGCTCAAGGAACCTGTCGCACATACCTCGGTCGCCGTGGCACCAGTCGCACTCCCCTGGGCGGTTTTCATCGTCCGAGTACGACATTTCCTATGTTCATAATTCAAATATTAAACTTGTACAATTACATATATGTACTAAAAAACCTAAATTAGATCATTATTATTCATCACGGGTTGACTATCGGTCTGTCGAGCCTTTTCTTGAAAACTCTCAGCTCATGTGGTGTACATATTCGACCGTCGGTGATGGTAGCTACTCCTTTCATTCCCGAGTGCATTATATTACACCAAATTGTCTAGCACACGGGAATGAAGGAGATGCTACCCCCACGACAACAGTCAGTATTCTTCGTCCTATCATATATATATATGGTTGGAGACTCTCCCTCACTGATTCCTCTCTGACATTTGCGACCGTCGGTGATGGTAGCTCCTCCTTTCGTTCTCGAGCGGTGGCTCACATCGTTCGACGGAGGGCGACGGCGTGGGCAGCGGAGGGCAACAGCGTGGGTGGCGGAGGGCGACGGTGACGGCGGCGGGCCGGGGGCGGAGGGCGACGGCGACGGCGGTGGGCCGGGGGCGGAGGGCGACGGCGACGGTGACGGGCGACGACTCAGGGGCGCGCGATGGAGGGCGACGACAACGTCGACGGGGGGCAGAGGGCGACGGCGACGGGTGACGGTGTGGGCTCGGGGGCACGGGCGACGGCGACGGCGGCGGGGCAGCCTGGTGGCGTGGATCGAGCTTGCGGCATCATCGGGCGGGGGGAAACTGGTTATGGAAATATGAGAATTTCCTAATTGCTGGCTTATATAGCAAAGGCTTTGGTCCTGGTTCGTTGCACCAACCGGGACCAATGCCCCTTTAGTCCTGGTTGGTGGCACCAACCGGGACCAAATGCCTCTTTTCAGCAGCCCAAAGGGCGGGAAGCAGAGGGCTTTGGTCCCGGTTGGTGGCACCAACCGGGACTAATGGATGGGCATTGGTACCAGTTGGTGCCATGAACCGGGACCAATGTCCTTCTGCCAAAGCCGCGGTGCGGTGGGATGTTTAGTCCCACCTCGCTAGCCGAGGAGCGGCACGACCGGTTTATAAGCCCTGCCCCACCAGCTCTGTTGAGCTCCTCTCAACCGCAGGCCTCTGGGCCTAATCTCGCACTGCTATGCCCGTGGGCCTGCCCGGCCTTCTGCGGGCCTGAATCCTGGCCCATGGATGGGTTTCTAGTCGTATTCAGGCCGTGGTGACCTAGTAGGTGGCATTTTTTAAATTTTTTCCCAATTTTTTATTTTCTTTTTTGCTTTATTTATTTTATTTTGTTTCTACTTACAACAAAATACTTACCGTTGCTATTTTATTTATTTCAGGAAAATTCTTTTTGCTTATAATGTTTTGAACAGAAAATACTTTGTTAATTTTAGGTCCATAAATTTTATTTATGTTATCAAAGTTTATTTTATTTTATTTTGTTCTACTTATATAATTTATTAAAATTTATTTTATTTTGTTTGGTTTCTACTTGCATAATTAATTTTCATCCCTTTCTGACTTTATTTGTTATTTGGCATGCATTTACTGATTATTTTGAGCTATAAGACCCTGAAATTGAAAAGCATTTCAAATGAACTCTGAAAAGGTTGAAAGTTGGCATGGTATCATCATTTCATCCACATACCATGTGCAAGAAAGTTGAGAGGGTTACGGTAAAAACTTGATGCACTTCGTGTACAAAACAGACAATCTCTTTTGAAGTATCAGGATTTCATACGGAAACTCGTCTGTTACAAAGGGATTTCATTTTTTTAAACTTATTTGAACTCTTGACTTTTTGTGTGTTCAAAATGCACCCAAAGCCACATCATCAATTTTCAACCCTTTTTGACTTCATTTGTTATTTTTCATGCATTTACTGATTATTTTGAGCTATAAGACCCTGAAATTGAAAAGCATTTCAAATGAACTCTGAAAAGGTTGGAAGTTGGCATGGTATCATCATTTCATCCACATAGCATGTGCAAGAAAGTTGAGAGGGTTATGGAAAAAACTGGATGCACTTCGTGTACAAAATGGACAATCTCTTTCGAAGTATCAGGATTTCATACGGAAACTCATGTGTTACAAAGGGATTTCATTTTTTAAAACTTATTTGAACTCCTGACTTTTTGTGCATTCAAAATGCATCATTCAAAGGCACATCATCAATTTTCAACCCTTTCTGACTTCATTTGTTATTTTGCATGCATTTACTGATTATTTTGAGCTATAAGACCCTGAAATTGAAAAGCATTTCAAATGAACCCTGAAAAGGTTGGAAGTTGGCATGGTATCATCATTTTATCCACATAGCATGTGCAAGAAAGTTGAGAGGGTTACGGCAAAAACTGGATGCACTTCATGTACAAAACGGACAATCTCTTTCGAAGTATCAGGATTTCATACGGAAACTTGTGTGTGACAACAGGCATTTCAAATGAACTACGAATAGGTTGAAAGTTTCCATGGTATCATCATAATAGTTGTGGAGAAAGTCTTTCACTTTTTCTTCACTTGTGTCCTTTACTTATTGCACCGTATCCATGGATAATCCTCATCATTTATCAGGATGCTTGGGTCAGCCTTGACTTTGAAGGGAGGAATTTCATGAAACTTTTCATAATCTTCGGACATGTATGTCTTGCCCTCCACTCCCATGATGTCCCTTTTTCCTGAAAGAACTATGTGGCGCTTTGGCTCATCATATGATGTATTCTCTTCCTTACTTTTTCTTTTTCTCGGTTTGGTAGACATGTCCTTCACATAGATAACCTGTGCCACATCATTGGCTAGGACGAACGGTTCGTCAGTGTACCCAAGATTGTACAGATCCACTGTTGTCATTCCGTACTGTGGGTCTACCTGAACCCCGCCTCCTAACAGATTGACCCATTTGCATTTAAACAAAGGGACCTTAAAATCTATTCTGTAGTCAAGTTCCCATATGTCCACTATGTAACCATAATATGTGTCCTTTCCCCTCTCAGTTGTTGCATCAAAGCGGACACCATTGTTTTGGTTGGTGCTCTTTTGATCTTGGGCGATCGTGTAAAATGTATTCCCATTTATCTCGTATCCTTTGTAAGTCATTACAGTCGAAGATGGTCCCCTGGACAACGAGTACCACTCATCACAAACAGTGTTTCCACCTTTGAGACGTGTTTCCAACCAACTGCTGAAAGTCCTGATGTGTTCACATGTAATCCAGTCGTCGCACTGCTCCGGGTGTTTGGAGCGCAGACTGTTCTTGTGTTCATCGACATACGGGGTCACCAAGGTAGAGTTCTGTAGAACTGTGTAGTGTGCTTGAGACCAAGAATATATGTCCTTGCATATTATTGAGTCCCCTCCAAGCGTGCCTTTTCCAGTCAGTCTCCCCTCATACCGCGAATTAGGAAGACCTATCTTCTTAAGGCCAGGAATGAAGTGAACACAAAACCCAATGACATCCTCTATTTGATGGCCCATGGAGATGCTTCGTTTTGGCCTAGCGCGGTTACAGACATATTTCTTTAGGACTCCCATGAACCTCTCAAAGGGGTACATATTGTGTAGAAATATGGGGCCCAGAATGACAATCTCGTCAACTAGATGAACTAGGACGTGCGTCATGATATTGAAGAAGGATGGTGGTAACACCAGCTCGAAACTGACAAGACATTGCACCGCATCACTCCTTAGCCTTGGTATGATTTCTGGATCGATCACCTTATGAGAGATTTCATTGAGGAATGCACATAGCTTCACAATGGCTAATCGGACGTTTTCCGGTAGAAGCCCCCTCAATGCAACCGGAAGCAGTTGCGTCATAATCACGTGGCAGTCATGAGACTTTAGCTTCTGGAACTTTTTCTCTGGCATATTTATTATTCCCTTTATATTCGACGAGAAGCCAGTCGGGATCTTCATACTAAGCAGGCATTCAAAGAAGGTTTCCTTCTCTTATTTGGTAAGAGCGTAGCTGGCAGGACCTTCATACTGCTTTGGAGGCATGCTGTCTTTTTCGTGCAAACGTTACAGGTCCTCCCGTGCCTCAGCTGTATCTTTTGTCTTCCCATACACGCCCGAGAAGCCTAGCAGGTTCGCGCAAAGGTTCTTCATCACGTGCATCACGTTGATCGAAGAGCGGACCTCTAGGTCTTTCCAGTACGGTAGGTCCCAAAATATAGATTTATTCTTCCACATGGGTGCGCGTACCTCAACGTCACTCGGAACAGCTAGTCCGCCGGGACCCTTTCCAAAGATTACGTGTAAATCATTGACCATAGCAAGTACGTGATCACCGGCACGCATGGCAGGCTTCTTCCGGTGATCTGCCTTGCCTTTGAAATGCTTGCCTTTCTTTCAACATTGATGGTTGGTCGGAAGAAATCGACGATGGCCCAGGTACACATTCTTCTTGCATTTGTCTAGGTATATACTTTTGGTGTCAGCTAAACAATGTGTGCATGCATGGTATCCCTTGTTTGTCTATCTTGAAAGGTTACTGAGAGCGGGCCAATTGTTGATGGTTACAAACAGCAACGCATGCAGGTTAAATTCCTCCTGTCTGTGCTCATCCCACGCACGTACACCATTTCCATTCCACAGCTGTAAAAGTTCTTCAACTAATGGCCTTAGGTACACATCAATGTCGTTACCGAGTTGCTTAGGGCCTCGGATGAGAACTGGCATCATAATGAACTTCCGCTTCATGCACATCCAAGGAGGAAGGTTATATATACATAGAGTCACGGGCCAGGTGCTGTGATTGCTGCTCTGCTCCCCGAAAGGATTAATGCCATCCGTGCTTAAACCAAACCATACGTTCCTTGGGTCACGTGCAAACTTAGCCTAGTACTCTCTCTCAATTTTTCTCCACTGCGACCCGTCAGCGGGTGCTCTCAACTTCCCATCTTTCTTACGGTCCTCACTGGCCATCGCATCAACTTGGCATGCTCTTTGTTTCTGAACAGTCATTTCAACCGTGGTATTATAGGAGCATACCACATCACCTTCGCAGGAACTCTCTTCCTGCGGGGCTCGCCGTCAACATCACAAGGGTCATCTCATGTGATCTTATACCGCAATGCACCGCATACCGGGCATGCGTTCAAATCCTCGTACGCACCGCGGTAGAGGATGCAGTCATTAGGGCATGCATGTGTCTTCTGCACCTCTAATCCTAGAGGGCATACGACCTTCTTTGCTGCGGACGTACTGTTGGGCAATTCGTTATCCTTTGGAAGCTTCTTCTTCAATATTTTCAGTAGCTTCTCAAATCCTTTGTTAGGCACAACATTCTCTGCCTTCCACTGCAGCAATTCCAGTACGGTACCCAGCTTTGTGTTGCCATCTTCACAATTGGGGTACAACCCTTTTTTGTGATCCTCTAACATGCGATCGAACTTCAGCTTCTCCTTTTGACTTCCGCATTGCGTCCTTGCATCGACAATGACCCGGCGGAGATCATCATCATCGGGCACATCATGTGGTTCCTCTTGATCTTCAGCAGCTTCCCCCATTGCAGCATCATCGGGCACATCGTCTGGTTCCTCTTGATCTTCAGCAGCTCCCCCCGTTGTAGCATCATCGTATTCAGGGGGCACATAGTTGTCATCGTCCTGTTCTTCTTCACCGTCTTCCATCATAACCCCTATTTCTCCGTGCCTCGTCCAAACATTATAGTGTGGCATGAAACCCTTGTAAAGTAGGTAGGTGTGAAGGATTTTCCGGTCAGAGTAAGACTTCGCATTCCCACATTTAGGGCTTTGGACAACACATAAAACCATTCTGCTTGTTTGCCTCAGCCACTTCGAGAAAATTATGCACGCCCTTAATGTACTCGGAGGTGTGTCTGTCACCATACATCCATTGCCGATTCATCTGCGTGCATTATATATAATTATGTGTGTCAAAAGTAAGAAAATCAGACAAATATCTATCTAAAGTAAGAAAATCAGACAAGTATCTATCTAAAGTAAGAAAATCAGAAAGAAGATAAGAACAAAAGGCTCACCACGGTGGTGTCGGTGACGAGATCGGCGCAGGTGATCAACGGCGGTGAAAACGGGGACGGGGCATGACGGACCGCTAAATCTAGACAAATCTCGCGAAAAATGGAGCTCCGAGGTCGAGCTTCAAGAGGAGAAAGCTTAACTAGTGTGGCTCGGGCATTTCATCGAACACCTCATGTGCATAGGAGGTGAACAAGAGCACCCAAATGCCCTCCCCTCGCCGGCTTGAAAAAAACATAGCACTGTGGAGTGCTCTGCCGCGGCGATGGGTATATATAGGCAAATTATTTGTCCCGGTTCATGGCATGAACCGGGACTAAAGCCCCCCCTTCTACACCGGTTCAAGGCATGAACTGGTACCAATGGCTGTGGGCCAGGAGCGCGGCCCATTGGTCCCGGTTCGTGCCTAAAACCGGGACAAATGGATCCAGACGAACCGGGAGCAATGCCCACGAGGCCCCGGCCGGCCCCCTGGGCTCATGAACCGGGTCTAATCCCCCCCATGGGTCCCGGTTCGTGAAGAACCGGGACTAATGGGCTGGCCAGGCCCGAACGAAAGCCCTGTTTTCTACTAGTGCATGCACGTGCTAACCTTGATTATAAACCTCAGTGCTTCCCATTGTTTCCCTGCAACACATATAAGGTAGTTAGTCATCAGGTTAAGTGAGGGTTCGCATGCTATCAGTAAAATATGTTGATGAAAAATAAGCACATTGCAGATTCATCAGATTAATTCAAAGCCACATGGAAAACCCATTTATCCAAACCAAGCATGATTAAGAACTAGGAAATATAGCACTTGTATATGTTTCTCATGTATTAAGTGCAGCCAAATTCGATTTATTCCTCACATGCACAACAATACAAAATTCTACCCATGACAATTGGACATCGCATTGTAGAATTGAACCAAGCAGTTAACTAAACACCACAACAAATGAACCAAACATAGCACCTCATTGCACAATATAACATACTCCTAATAGAAGATCAGACAGCTAACCAAACCAAGCATGCTTAACAACTTGGAAATATAGCAATTGTATTTGTTTCTCATGTATTTAGTACAACCAAATTCAATTTATTCCTCACATGGTATACAATAACACAATGCACCCATAACAACTGAACATCGCATTGTAGAATTGAACCAAACCGTTAACTAAATACCACAACAAATGAACCAAACGTTAACTGAGCACTACATTGCACAATATAACATACTCCTAATAGAAGATCAGACAGTTAACCAAACCAAGCATGCTTAACAACTTGGAAATATAGCAATTGTATTTGTTTCTCATGTATTTAGTACAACCAAATTCGATTTACTTCTCACATGGTATACAATAATAGAATGCACCCACAACTATTGAACATTGCATTGCAGAATTGAACCAAACAGTTAACTAAATAGCACAACAAATGAACCAAACGTTAATTGAGCACCACATTGCACAATGTATACCATACTAGAAGATCATACAGCTAACCAAACCAAGCATGCTTGACAACTTGGAAATATAGCAATTGTATTCATTTCTCATGTATTTTGTAAAGATAAATTCGATTTATTTCTCACATGGAAGATAATACAAAATTGCAGCCTGAAGAATTGAACATCACATTTGCAGAATTCAACCAAACAGTAATCTGAAGACGACAACTAATTAACCAAACAGTTAATAAGTGAGCACCACACTGCACGACATATAGAACATATACACTAGAGCAACATATTGCATGGTAAAATTAGATAGCACAGTTCACTAGAATTGTTAAGGAAAGGCAGGAGCAACACACGCAACGGGTAAACCGAGCATGCTTAACCGGCGTGGCTAGCAAATGGCAAGGTGATCCTCCAAGATCTGGGGGTTGGCACGAATGGCAGCCATCGCGACCTCATCCATGTGTGCGACCGCGATTTGCATCTCCGCTGCCAAATGCTCCTTGATCTCCTGACTATACTACGTGCACCATGGCTTAGGGCGGCACTTATTTGGTGGAGGGGTCAGTGATTTGGGTGGAAGGTGGCGTGCCGGCGGTTGGAGCATGTGGGATGTGGAAGGAGGATGAGGATGGGGGTAGGGTGTGGATTACCTGCCTGGGTAGATGAGTCCGAGTAGCGTGAAGAGGGTCGCCGAGGAGGCGGCGCTGCAAGCAAGGAGTGAAGGTTTCAACTTGGAAAGGAAGGCAAAAACAGGGGTAATGTTGCTTTTGGTAGGGGGCGGGGAGGTAGATATTTCCACGGAAGCCAATTTTTTTGAATCAGTTCAGTGAAAAAACTGGCGCGCAAAGTGTCATCAGACACGGTCCCTTATTCAGAACTGTGTATGATGTGTGAACATCACAAATGATTCACATAGCTTAACCCGTGTGTGATGAGTTTGAACGTCAAAAGTTTTGGTTCGAATTTCCCTGGTTACAATGGTCATCCACGTCATTGCATAATTTGGGCCCCATGCATCCATAGCACCATACTCGGCAAGCATCTCGCCATCCGCGTCCGCCATTTCTTTGGAAAAGGCCGCCACAAGCTGGGCATGACAGGCCGCTATCTGGGCTTGGACGGGCTCCGTCATGGCAAGGTATGCGGCAGAGGAACGAACAACTTCTCGAACGCTCTCGGTGATTGCCAACTCTACGGTCGTGGGTTGACAACCATTGTCGGAGAAGCTTCGTTCGATTTTCATGGTGACTGCCGCAAGCTAGGCGTGGGCAGCCTCAACAAGGTCGTGGGCGGCCTCCATCAAGGCTAAGGCCGCCACTGTGGAACAAACAGCTGCTGTGTCGCTCTCGCTAGTTGCTATCCCCGAGGCAGATGTTGCTGCCGCCACCTGAGAAGCAACAGCGGCCGTTTGGGTTGCCTTGGCCGCCCGATCGCAGATTGCGGCCGTGCTCATGCACCTTGTTAGCACGCGGATGGCGGCTGCGGCCGCGCCCTCGCCGGAGTGGGCCGCCAAAGTTTCCCTCACGACGCGGGTCCACGTCCCCATCTTTCACCGGCGATGATTGAACAGTGAAATGATATTTGGGGAGCGAGCTAGTGTGCTTGACACGCCGGCTGTGGACTGTAGCCGATGCACCTTCTCGTGTAAGCCACAGGCGTACTATACACCGATGGTGCTCCAGGATATTTTGTACTGCATCTCATACGGTTGGTGATAATAAATTGTGTGGAATCTACTTGATTTTTGATCTTGACTTGAATTACATAATGGGGTCACAGCGACAATGGATGGTGTTTGAATTGCTAGAACTTTTATCTGCAGTGAACATGCAACTATATGTGTGTCATAAAAAAATTGGAATTATTCAGGGTTTGTTTGGACATTTTATACATTAAATTGGTTTTGTAGCCATTTCAGGTGCACAATTAAAAATTAAACTACATGCACAAGCTCCGATGCACCAACATGGGTTGTATATATGTGTCCATGGGTTTATGCTTATGTCCCATGCAAGAAATGGGGCTGAATTTTGAACACCGCGGCACCGTGGCTCTCGGGCAAACGTTGAGGTACTTGCTTGTGTAATTCTAGCTAGTAAATCCAAAACCCGTCTGAAATTCATGAACCTTGGCATGCTATCATGGAACGGCATCAACATGCTGGGGTAAAAAATATTGTCCCATTTAGGGCAGGTTATGGTATAAGCTTCTCAGAAACCAGAGCTTCTCACAAGAAGCCTCGTAGTTCCGTTAGGGAAATGTGTCGCCTTTGTGAGCAAAACGATATTCGTCGCCTCTTCTTCCTTTCAATTTTTTTTCCTGGTGTCAACATAGAACAAAAGGAGTGTCGTGTTAAATTTTGGATTTTTTCGGGGATCGTTCGGGCATTTTTATACGTTAACTGAGTTTTCTTGGCATTTATGTGCATAATTCAAAATTGAATTACATGCACATGCTCCAGTCCATAAAAACGGGTTGCAAAATCAAATGTTTGTCCTTGGTTGCAAGCTTAGGTCACATGCAAGAAATGAGAATGAATGTCAATCACCTTGACACTGTCGCTCGGCCGCTAACATTGAGATACATGGTTTTAAAATTCTAGTAAGTAAAAAACTCATCGGAAATTCATGAAACTTGACATGATATCATGGAACGGCATCGACATGCTGTGGTAAAAATATTGTCCCATTTGGGGCAGGTTTGGGTATAAGCTTCTTGCAAACCAGAGCTTCTCTCACAACAAGTCTGTTGGTTTCGGTAGGGAACGTGCCACCTTTGGGGACGAAACGATATCTGTTGCCTCTTCTTACTTTCAAATTTTTTCTCGTGTCAACATAGAACAACACGAGTGTTGTGTCAATTTTTGGGATTTTTCAGGGTTCGCTTGGGCATTTTTATACATTAACTGAGTTTTCTATGCATTCATGTGCATAATTCAAATTTGAAATACATGCACATGCTCCAGTGCATATAAATGGGCTCAAAATTGGGATGTGTGTCCTTGGTTACATGCTTCAGTCCCATGCCAGAAATGAGAATGAATGTCAAACACCTTGCCACCTTCGCTCTGCCGCTAACATTGAGATACATGGTTTTTAAATTCTGGTAAATCAAAAACGCGTCTGAAATTTATGAAACTTGGCATGCTAGCATGGAACGGTGTCAACATGCAGTGGTAAAAACATTGTCCCATTTGGGGCAGGTTGGGGTATATAAGCTTCTCACAAATCAGAGCTTCTCACAACAATCCTAATGGTTACGATAGGGAATATTTCATCTTTCTGGACGAAGCGATATCCGTTGCCTCTTGTTGATTTCAATTTTTTCCAGTGTCAACATAGAACAACATGAGTGTTGTGTTAATTAAGGAATTTTTCGGGGCTCGTTTGGACATTTTTATACATTAACTTAGTTTTCTATGCATTTATGTGCATAATTCAAATTTGAACTATAGGCACATGTGTTAGGGAACGTTGCAGAAAATAAAAAATTTTCTACGCTTCACCAAGATCAATCTATGGAGTCATCTAGCAACGAGAGAGAGGAGTGCATCTACATACCCTTGTAGATCGCGAGCGGAAGTGTTCAAGAGAACGGAGTTGAGGGAGTCGTACTCGTCGAGATCCAAGTCACCGAAGATCCTAGTGCTGAACGGACATCACCTCCGCGCTCAACACACGTATGGTTGGGGAAGACGTCTCCTCCTTCTTGATCCAGCAAGGGGGAAGGAGAGGCTGATGGAGATCCAGCAGCACGACGGCGTGGTGGTGGAAGCAGTGGCGATCTTGGCAGGGCTTCGCCAAGCTCAGTGTGAGGGAGAGGTGGTACGGGGGGAGAGGGAGGCGCCAGGGACTAGGGTGCGGCTGCCCCCCTCCCCCTCTTTATATAGGGGGTCTAGGGGGTGCGCCGGCCCCTGGAGATCCCATCTCCAAGGGGGGCGGCGGCCTAGGGGCGGACTTGGCCCCCCAAGTCAAGTGGGGCGCCCCCCACCCCTAGGGTTTCCAACCCTAGGCGCAGGAGAGGCCCAAGGGCGGGCGCACCAGCCCACCAGGGGCTGGTTCCCTTCCCCTTTCAGCCCATGTGGCCCTCCGGGATAGGTGGCCCCACCCGGTGGACCCTCGGGACCCTTCCGGTGGTCCCGGTACAATACCGGTGACCCCCGAAACTTTCCCGGTGGCCGAAACTGGAATTCATATATAGAATTCTTTACCTCTGGACCATTCTGGAACTCCTCGTGATATCCGGGATCTCATCCGGGACTCTGAAAAACTTTCGGGTTTCCGCATACTAATATCTCTACAACCCTAGCGTCACCGAACCTTAAGTGTGTAGACCCTACGGGTTCGGGAATCACGCAGACATGACCGAGACAGCTCTCCGGCCAATAACCAATAACGAGATCTAGATACCCATGTTGGCTCCCACATGTTCCACGATGATCTCATCGAATGAACCACGATGTCGAGGATTCAAGTAACCCCGTATACAAATCCCTTTGTCAATCGGTACGTTACTTGCCCGAGATTCGATTGTCGGTATCCCAATACCTTGTTCAATCTCGTTACCGGCAAGTCACTTTACTCGTACCGTAATGCATGAACCCGTGACCAAACACTTGGTCACATTGAGCTCATTATGATGATGCATTACCGAGTGGGCCTAGAGATACCTCTCCGTCATACGGAGTGACAAATCCCAGTCTCGATCTGTGTCAACCCAACAGATACTTTCAGGGATACCCGTAGTATACCTTTATAGTCACCTAGTTACGTTGTGACGTTTTGTACACCCAAAGCACTCCTACGGTATCCGGGAGTTACACGATCTCATGGTCTAAGGAAAATATACTTGACATTAGAAAAGCTCTAGCAAACGAACTACACGATCTTGTGTTATGCTTAGGATTGGGTCTTGTCCATCACATCATTCTCCTAATGATGTGATCCGGTTATCAACGACATCCAATGTCCATAGTCAGGAAACCATGACTATCAGTTGATCAATGAGCTAGTCAACTAGAGGCTCACTAGGGACATGTTGTGGTCTATGTATTCACACATGTATTACGATTTCTGGATAACACAATTATAGCATGAATAATAGACAATTATCATGAACAAGGAAATATAATAATAACCATTTTATTATTGCCTCTAGGGCATATTTCCAAGAGTCTCCCACTTGCACTAGAGTCAATAATCTAGTTACATTGTGATGAATCAAACACCCACAGAGTTCTGGTGTTGATCATGTTTTGCTCATGGAAAAGGTTTAGTCAATGGATCTGTGACATTCAGATCCGTATGTACTTTGCAAATATCTATATCTCCATCTTGAACATTTTCACGAATGGAGTTGAAACGACGCTTGATGTGTCTGGTCTTCTTGTGAAACCTGGGCTCCTTGGCAAGGGCAATAGCTCCAGTGTTGTCACAGAAGAGAGTGATCGGCCCCGACGCATTGGGTATGACTCCTAGGTCGGTGATGAACTCCTTCATCCATATTGCTTCATGCGCTGCCTCCGAGGCTGCCATGTACTCCGCTTCACATGTAGATCCCGCCACGACGCTCTTCTTGCAACTGCACCAGCTTACTGCCCCACCTTTCAAAATATTCACGTATCCGGTTTGTGACTTAGAGTCATCCAGATCTGTGTCAAAGCTAGCATCGACGTAACCCTTTACGACGAGATCTTCGTCACCTCCATAAACGAGAAACATGTCCTTAGTCCTTTTCAGGTACTTCACGATATTCTTGACCGCTGTCCAGTGTTCCATGCCGGGATTACTTTGGTACCTTCCTACCAAACTTACGGCAAGGTTTACATCAGGTCTGGTACACAGCATGGCATACATAATAGACCCTATGGCCGAGGCATAGGGGATGACACTCATCTTTTCTCTATCTTCTGCCATGGTCGGGCATTGAGCCGAGCTCAATTTCACACCTTGCAACACAGGCAAGAACCCCTTCTTGGACTGATCCATATTGAACTTCTTCAATATCTTATCAAGGTATGTGCTTTGTGAAATACCTATGAGGCGTCTCGATCTATCCCTATAGATCTTGATGCCTAATATGTAAGCAGCTTCTCCACGGTCCTTCATTGAAAAACACTTATTCAAGTAGGCCTTAATGCTGTCCAAAAGTTCTATATCATTTCCCATCAAAAGTATGTCATCTACATATAATATGAGAAATGCTACAGAGCTCCCACTCACTTTCTTGTAAACGCAGGCTTCTCCATAAGTATGCATAAACCCAAACGCTTTGATCATCTCATCAAAGCAAATGTTCCAACTCCGAGATGCTTGCACCAGCCCATAAATGGATCGCTGGAGTTTGCATACCTTGTTAGCATTCTCAAGATCGAGGAAACCTTCCGGCTGCATCATATACAGTTCGTACTTAAGATAGCCGTTAAGGAATGCCGTTTTGACGTCCATTTGCCATATCTCATAATCATAGTATGTGTCAATTGCTAACATGATTCAGACGGACTTCAGCTTTGCTACGGGAGAGAAAGTCTCATCATAGTCAACCCCTTGAACTTGTCGATAACCCTTAGCAACAAGTCGAGCTTTATAGATGGTAACATTACCATCCGCGTCCGTCTTCTTCTTAAAGATCCATTTGTTTTCTATCACTCGCCGATCATCGGGCAAGTCTGTCAAAGTCGACACTTTGTTTTCATACATGGATCCTATCTCGGATTGCATGGCTTCAAGCCATTTGTTGGAATCTGGGCCCGCCATCGCTTCTTCATAGTTCGAAGGTTCACTGTTGTCTAACAGCATGATTTCCAGGACAAGGTTGCCATACCACTCTGGTGTGGAATGTGTCCTTGTGGAACTACGAAGTTCAGTAGCAACTTGATCCGAAGTACCTTGATCATGATCATTAATTTCCTCTTCAGTTGGTGTAGGCACCACAGGAACATCCTCTTGAGTTGCACTACTTTCCGGTTCAAGAGGTAGTACTTCATCGAGTTCTACTTTCCTCCCACTTACTTCTTTTGAGAGAAACTGTTTCTCCAGAAAGGACCCGTTCTTGGCAACAAAGATCTTGCCTTCGGATCTAAGGTAAAAGGTATACCCAATGGTTTCCTCAGGGTATCCTATGAAGACACATTTTTCTGACTTGGGTTCGAGCTTTTCAGGTTGAAGTTTCTTGACATAAGCATCGCATCCCCAAACTTTTAGAAACGATAGCTTAGGTTTCTTCCCAAACCATAATTCATACGGTGTTGTCTCAACGGATTTAGACGATGCCCTATTTAAAGTGAATGTAGCTGTCTCTAAAGCGTATCCCCAAAATGATAGCGGTAAATCGGTAAGAGACATCATAGACCGCACCATATCCAATAAAGTGCGATTACGACGTTCGGACACACCGTTACACTGAGTTGTTCCAGGCGGCGTGAGTTGTGAAACGATTCCACATTTCCTTAAGTGCATACCAAATTCGTGACTTATATATTCTCCTCCATGATCTGATCGTAAGAACTTTATTTTTCAGTCACGTTGACTCTCTACCTCATTCCGAAATTCCTTGAACTTTTCAAAGGTCTCAGACTTATGTTTCATCAAGTAGACATACCCATATCTACTTAAGTCACCAGTGAGAGTGAGAACATAACGATAGCCACCGCGAACCTCAACGCTCATTGGACCGCACACATCAGTATGTATAATTTCCAATAAGTTGGTTGCTCGCTTCATTGTTCCAGAGAACGGAGTCTTGGTCATTTTACCCATGAGGCATGGTTCGCACATGTCAAATGATTCGAAATCAAGAGACTCCAAAAGTCCATCTATATGGAGCTTCTTCATGCGTTTGACACCAATGTGACCAAGGCGGTAGTGCCACAGATATGTGGGACTATCATTATCAATCTTACATCTTTTAGTATTCACACTATGAATATGTGTAACATTACGTTCGAGATTCATTAAGAATAAACCATTGACCAGCGGGGCATGACCATAAAACATATCTCTCATATAAATAGAACAACCATTATTCTTGGATTTAAATTTGTATCCATCTCATATTAAACGAGATCCAGATACAATGTTCATGCTCAAAGCTGGCACTAAATAACAATTATTGAGGTTTAAAACTAATCCCGTTGGTAAATGTAGAGGTAGCGTGCCGACGGCGATCACATCGACCTTGGAACCATTCCCGACGCGCATCGTCATGTCGTCCTTCGCCGGTCTCCACTTATTCCGCAGCTCCTGCTTTGAGTTAAAATATGATCAACGGCACCGTTATCAAATACCCAGGAGCTACTACGAGTACTGGTAAGGTACACATCAATTACATGTATATCACATATACCTTTAGTGTTGCCGGCCTTCTTGTCTGCTAAGTATTTGGGGCAGTTCCGCTTCCAGTGACCCTTCCCTTTGCAATAAAAGCACTCAGTCTCAGGCTTGGGTCCATTCTTTGGCTTCTTCCCGGCAACTGGCTTACTGGGCGCGACAACTCCCTTGCCGTCCTTCTTGAAGTTCTTCTTACCCTTGACTTTCTTGAAACTAGCGGTTTTATTGACCATCAACACTTGATGCTCCTTTTTGATTTCCACCTCCGCTGATTTCAGCATTGAAAATACTTCAGGAATAGTTTTCACCATCCCCTGCATATTGTAGTTCATCACAAAGCTCTTGTAGCTAGGTGGGGGCGGCTGAAGGATTCTGTCAATGACCGCCTCGTCCGGGAGGTTAATGTCCAGCTGGGACAAGCGGTTGTGCAACCCAGACATTTTGAGTATGTGCTCACTGACAGAACTATTTTCCTCCACTCTTACAACTGTAGAACTTGTCGGAGACTTCATATCTCTCGACCCGGGCATGAGCTTGGAAAACCATTTTTAGCTCTTCGAACATCTCATATGCTCCGTGTTGCTCAAAACGCTTTTGGAGCCCCAGTTCTAAGCTGTAAAGCATGCCGCACTGAACGAGGGAGTAATCATCAGCATGTGACTGCCAAGCGTTCATAATGTCTTGGTTCTCTGGGATGGGTGCTTCACCTAGCGGTGCTTCTAGGACATATGCTTTCTTGGCATCTATGAGGATGATCCTCAGGTTCCGGACCCAGTCCGTATAGTTGCTGCCATCATCTTTCAGCTTGGTTTTCTCTAGGAACGCGTTGAAGTTGAGGTTGACATGAGCGTTGGCCATTTGATCTACAAGACATTTTGCAAAGGTTTTTAGACTAAGTTCATGATAATTAAGTTCATATAATCAAATTATTTAATGAACTCCCACTCAGATTAGACATCCCTCTAGTCATCTAAGTGATACATGATCCGAGTCAACTAGGCCGTGTCCGATCATCACGTGAGACGGACTAGTCATCATCGGTGAACATCTCTATGTTGATCGTATCTTCCATACGACTCATGTTCGACCTTTCGGTCTCTTGTGTTCCGAGGCCATGTCTGTACATGCTAGGCTCGTCAAGTTAACGTAAGTGTTTTGCATGTGTAAATCTGTCTTACACCCGTTGTATGTGGACGTTGGAATCTATCACACCCGATCATGACGTGGTGCTTCGAAACAACGAACTTTCGCAACGGCGCACAGTTAGGGGGAACACTTTCTTGAAATTATTATGAGGGGTCATCTTATTTACTACCGTCGTTCTAAGAAAATAAGATGCAAAAACATGATAAACATCACATGCAATCAAACAGTGACATGATATGGCCAATATCATATTGCTCCTTTTGATCTCCATCTTCGGGGTGCCATGATCATCTTCGTCACCGGCATGACACCATGATCTCCATCATCGTGTCTCCATGAAGTTGTTCACCAACTATTACTTCTACTACTATGGCTAATGGTTTAGCAATAAAGTAAAGTAATTACATGGCGTTTAATCATTCACACGCAGGTCATACAATAATTAAGACAACTCCTATGGCTCCTGCCGGTGGTCATACTCATCGACATGCAAGTCGTGATTCCTATTACAAGAACATGATCTCATACATCACATATATATCATTCATCACAAGTTTTGGCCATATCACATCACATAGCATATGCTACAAAAACAAGTTAGACGTCCTCTAATTGTTGTTGCATGTTTTTACGTGGCTGCAATAGGGTTCTAGCAAGAACGTTTTCTTACCTACGTGAAAGCCACAATGTGATATGCCAATTTCTATTAACCCATCATAAGGACCCTTTTCATCGAATCCGATCCGACTAAAGTGGGAGAGACAGACACCCACTAGCCACCTTATGCAACTAGTGCATGTCAGTCGGTGGGACCTGTCTCAGGTAAGCGTACGTGTAAGGTCGGTCCGGGCCACTTCATCCCACGATTCCGCCAAAACAAGATAAGACTAGTAGTGGCAATAAAATTGACAACATCTACACCCACAACAAATTTGTGTTCTACTCGTGCAAAGAAACTACACATAGACCTAGCTCATGATGCCACTGTTAGGGAACGTTGCAGAAAATAAAAAAATTTCTATGCTTCACCAAGATCAATCTATGGACTTATCTAGCAACGAGAGAGAGGAGTGCATCTACATACCCTTGTAGATCGCGAGCGGAAGCGTTCAAGAGATCGGGGTTGAGGGAGTCGTACTCGTCGTGATCCAAATCACCGAAGATCCTAGTGCTGAACCGACAGCACCTCCGTGTTCAACACACGTACAGTTGGCGAAGATGTCTCCTCCTTGTTGATCCAGCAAGGGGGAAGGAGAGGTTGATGGATGGAGATCCAGCAGCACGATGGCGTGGTGGTGGAAGCAGCGGCGATCTCGGCAGGGCTTCGCCAAGCTCAGTGAGAGGGAGAGGTGGTACGGGGGGAGAGGGAGGCGCCAGGGACTAGGGTGCGGCTGCCCTCCCTCCCCCCTCTTTATAGGGGGCCTATGGGGGTGCACCGGCCCCTGGAGATCCCATCTCCAAGGGGGGGGGGGCGGCAGCCTAGGGGGGGACTTGCCCCCCAAGTCAAGTGGGGCGCCCCCCCACCCCTAGGGTTTCCAACCCTAGGCGCAGGGGAGGCCCAAGGGGGGGGGTGCACCAGCCCACCAGGGGCTGGTTCCCTTCCCCTTTCAACCCACGTGGCCCTTCGGGATAGGAGGCCCCACCCGGTGGACCCCCGGGACCCTTCCGATGGTCCCGGTACAATACCGGTGACCCCTGAAACTTTCCCGGTGGCCGAAACTGGACTTCCTATATAGAATTCCTTACCTCCGGACCATTCCGGAACTCCTCGTGACGTCTGGGATCTCATCCGGGACTCCGAACAACTTTCGGGTTTCCGCATACTAATATCTCTACAACCCTAGTGCCACCGAACCTTAAGTGTGTAGACCCTACGGGTTCGGGAATCACGCAGACATGACCGAGACAGCTCTCCGGCCAATAACCAACAATGGGATCTGGATACCCATGTTGGCTCCCACATGTTCCACGATGATCTCATCGAATGAACCACGATGTCGAGGATTCAAGTAACCCCGTATACAATTCCCTTTGTCAATCGGTACGTTACTTGCCCGAGATTCGATCGTCGGTATCCCAATACCTCGTTCAATCTCGTTACCAGCAAGTCACTTTACTCGTACCGTAATGCATGATCTCGTGACCAAACACTTTGTCACATTGAGCTCATTATGATGATGCATTACCGAGGGGGCCCAGAGATACCTCTCCGTCATACGGAGTGACAAATCCCAATCTTGATCCGTGTCAACCCAACAGATACTTTCGGGGATACCTGTAGTATACCTTTATAGTCACCCAATTACGTTGTGACGTTTGGTACACCCAAAGCACTCCTACGGTATCCGGGAGTTACATGATCTCATGGTCTAAGGAAAAGATACTTGACATTGGAAAAGCTCTAGCAAACAAACTACATGATCTTGTGCTATGCTTAGGATTAGGTCTTATCCATCACATCATTCTCCTAATGATGTGATCCCGTTATCAACGACATCCAATGTCCATAGTCAGGAAACCATGACTATCAGTTGATCAATGAGCTAGTCAACTAGAGGCTCACTAGGGACATGTTGTGTTCGATGTATTCACACATGTATTACGATTTCCGGATAACACAATTATAGCATGAATAATAGACAATTATCATGAACAAGGAAATATAATAATAACCATTTTATTATTGCCTCTAGGGCATATTTCCAACAACATTCTCTAATGCATATAAATTGGTTGAAAATTCAAATCTGTGTCCTTGGTTGCATGCTTAGGTCCCATCAAGAAATGGGAATGAATTTCAAACACCCTACCACAGTCACTCGGCCGCAAACATTGAGATACCTGGTTTTTAAATTCTAGTAAATCGAAAACTCGTCTGAAATTCAAGAAACTTTGCATGCTATCCTGGAGCGGCATCAACATGCCGTCATAATTGTTTTGTCCCATTTGGGGCAGGTTCAGGTATAAGCTTCTCACAACAAGCCTGATAGTTTCGGTAGGGAACGTGCCACCTTTGGGGACAAAACGATATTCGTTGCCTCTTATTGCTTTCACAAAAAATTCTAGTGTCAACATAGAACAACAGGAGTGTTGTGTTAAATTTTGGAATTTTTCGAGGATTATTTGGACATTTTTATACATTAACAAGGTTTTATAGGCATTTCATGTGCATAATTCAAATTTGAACTACGCGCACATGATCCAGTGCATATAAATTGGTTGAAAAATCAAATCTGTGTCCTTGGGTGCATGCTTAGGTCCCATGCAAGAAATGGGAATGGATTTCAAACACCAGGGCACTGTTGATTGCCGGCAAAACATTGAGATACTTTGTTTTTAAATTCTAGTAAATCCAAAACTCGTTTGAAATTCATGAAACTTGGCATGCTATCATGGAATGGCAGCCGACATGCTGTGGTATTTTCTGTGTCCATTTTGAGAGAAGGCGCACTCGAATAACAGCCAACAAAGGCATTTTGAAAAAATAGCTGCTACTTTAATATCTCAAACATTTGTATAATTCAAATCATGTGCGTTCTGGTAACTATTCACGTGACACCATGTGTCTTGCTTTTAATGGCTATAGGAGGTGCCGCGCGGACAGCTTCTTGACTGAACGGGAGGTGTGCGAGTGCAGTCTGGTGCGCAGGCTGACGGAGAGGCGTGCAAGTTGTCCTCCAATGCGTAGGCTCACCGGGAAGTGTGCGAGCTGTACGCTACGCAGGCTCATTGGGAAGCGAGCCCTTTGACTTCCATGGCCGCCCGCCTTGCTCGCATCCTCTCCATTAATGGCGCCCAAGCCGCTATTTAATACAGGCAGCCTTACTATTCGTCTCCCATTCCCCTCCCCCCGCAGACCTCCACCAACGCCATGACGGAGAAGGATCATCTGCCACTAGTCTTCAACTTTGGTGAAGTCGACTCCGAGCCGGAGGAGAAAGAAAATAAGGAGGAATGGGGCCTCATGGACATGGCCCTGAACGAGCTGGCCGCGGCGGTTACTGCCCCCGCTCCCGTCCCAGATCCCATCCCCGCGCCCGCGCCAACGACCATCCCGGTAGCATTGACCGGCTGGTCGCCAAGCACTATCGTAGAGGTGGAAGCCACGGGCATCAGGGAGGTATCCGCGGACCCGCAAGAGCTCGTGTACATGCCAGCAGCAGCACCCGTGCTCATGCCCGTGCACGCCCCTCCACCCACCGCGGCACCGGTCCCCGTGCGTTTGGCTGCACCCACCGCGCTCGTGCCCATGCGCGCCCCCTCAGCGGCATGGGACGCCGCTGTCGACCGCTACATCTCATCGCTGCCAGTTGTCGTCCTCTGATAACCCACAAGTGTAGGGGATCGCAACAGCTTTCGAGGGTGAAGTACAACCCAAATTTATTGATTCGACACAAGGGGGCCAAAGAATATTCTTGAGCATTAGTAGTTGAGTTGTCAATTCAACCACACCTGGATAACTTAGTATCTGCAGCAAAGTGTTTAGTAGCAAAAATGGTATGCTAATAATGGTAACAGTAGCAACAGTAAAGATAAATGTTTTTGGGTTTTTGTAGTAGTTGTAGCAGTAGCAACGGAAAAGTAAATAGGCGAAGAACAATATGTGAAAAGCTCGTAGGCAATGGATCAGTGATGGATAATTATACCGGATGCGATTCCTCATGCAATAGTTATAACATAGGGTGATATAGAACTAGCTCCAGTTCATCAATGTAATGTAGGCATGTATTCCGTAAATAGTCATACATGCTTATGGAAAAGAACTTGTATGACGTCTTTTGTCCTACCCTCCCGTTGCAGCGGGGTCCTTACGGAAACTAAGGGATATTAAGGCCTCCTTTTAATAGAGAACCGGACCAAAGCATTAAAACATAGTGAATACATGAACTCCTCAAACTACGGTCATCACCGAGAAGTATCCCGATTATTGTCACTTCGGGGTTGTCGAATCATAACACATAATAGGTGACTGTAGACTTGCAAGATAGGATCAAGAACACACATATATTCATGAAAACATAGTAGGTTCATATCTGAAATCATGGCACTCGGGCCCTAGTGACAAGCATTGAGCATAGCAAAGTCATAGCAACATCAATCTCAGAACATAGTGGATACTAGGGATCAAACCCTAACAAAACTAACTTGATTACATGGTAAATCTCATCAAACCCATCACCGTCCAGCAAGCCTATGATGGAATTACTCACGACGGCGGTGAGCATCATGAATTGGTGATGGAGGATGGTTGATGATGACGACGGCGACAAATCCCCCTCTCCGGAGCCCCGAACGGACTCCAGATCAGCCCTCCCGAGAGAGATTAGGGCTTGGCGGCGGCTCCGTGTCGTAAAACGCGATGGAACTTTCTCTCTGATTTTTTTCTCCCTGAGACGGAATATATGGAGTTGGAGTTGAGGTCGGAGGAGGTCCAGGGGGACCACGAGATAGGAGGCCGCGCCCTAGAGGGGGCGTCCCCCTATCTCCTGGACAGCCTGTGGGCCCCCTGGCATGATTCTTTCGCCAAAAATTCTTATTAATTCCAAAAAGTGCCTCCGTGGATTTCCAGGACATTTCGAGAACTTTTCTTTTCTACACATAAAACAACATCATGGTAGTTTTGCTGAAAACAGCGTCAGTCCGGGTTAGTTTCATTCAAATCATGCAAGTTAGAGTCCAAGACAAGGGCAAAAGTGTTTGGAAAAGTAGATACGTTGGAGACGTATCAACTCCCCCAAGCTTAAACCTTTGCTTGTCCTCAAGCAATTCAGTTGATAAACTGAAAGTGATAAAGAAAAACTTTTACAAATTCTGTTTGCTCTTGTTGTTGTAAACATGAAAAGTCAGCATTCAAGTTTCAGCAAATATTATGAACTAACCATACTCACAATAACACTTAGCTACCACAATCACTCATATCAATAGCATAATCAGCTAGCGAGCCATAATAAAAAAACTCGGATGACAACACTTTCTCAAAATAATTATAACATGATATAACAAAATGGTATCTCACTAGCCCTTTCTGAGACTGCAAAACATAAATGCAGAGCACCTTTAAAGATCAAGGACTGACTAAACATTGTAATTCATGGTAAAAGAGATCCAGTCAAGTCATACCCAATATAAACCAATAATAATGAATGCAAATGACAGTGTGCTCTCCAGCGGGTGCTTTTAATAAGAAGGGCGATGACTCAACATAAAAGTAAATAGATAGACCCTTCGCAGAGGGAAGCAGGGATATGTAGAGGTGCCAGAGCTCGATTTTAAAATAGAGATTGAATAACATTTTGAGCGGCATACTTTCGTTATCAACGCAACAATTATGAGATGGATGTATCTTCCATACTACATGCATTATAGGCAGTTCCCAAACAGAATGGTAAAGGTTTATACTCCCCCAACCACCAACAAGCATCAATCCATGGCTTGCTCGAAACAACGAGTGCCTCCAACACACAACAGCCATAGGGGAGTTTAGTTTAATTATTTTGATTTGCTTTGATCTTTTTGGATCATGGGACTGGGCATCCCTGTTACCATCCCTTTCTCATGAATGAGGAGCGGAGTCCACTCCTCGTGAGAATAACCCACCTAGCATGAAGATATAGGCAGCCCTAGTTGTAACATGAGCTGCTCGAGCATACAAAACATAATTTCATTTGAAGGTTTGGAGTTTGGCACATACAAATTTACTTGGAACGGCAGGTAGATACCGCATATAGGAAGGTATAGTGGACTCATATGGAACAACTTTGGGGTTTAAGGAGTTTGGATGCACAAGCAGTATTCCCGCTTAGTACAGGTGAAGGCTAGCAAAAGACTGGGAAGCGACCAACTGAGAGAGCGACAACAGTCGTAAACATGCATTAAAATTAATTCACACCAAGTACAAGCATGAGTAGGATATAATCCACCATGAACATAAATATCGTGAAGGCTATGTTGATTTGTTTCAACTACATGCGTGAACATGTGCCAAGTCGAGTCACTCAATTCATTTAAAGGAGGATACCACCCCATCATATCACATCATAATCATTCTAATAGCATGTTGGCACGCAAGGTAAACCATTATAACTCATAGCTAATCAAGCATGGAACAAGTAACTATAATCTCTAAATGTCATTGCAAATATGTTTGCTTCATAATAGCTGACTCAGAAACGATGAATCATCATATTTACAAAAACAAGAGAGGTCGAGTTCATACCAGCTTTTCTCATCCCAATAAGTCCATCATATATCGTCATTATTGCCTTTCACTTGCACGACCGAACGATATAATAATAAGAGTGCACGTGCATTGGACTAAGTTGGAATCTACAAGCATTCAACTCAAGAGAGAAGACAAATAATATGGGCTCTAAATTAAATAAAAAATCATGCATATAAGAGCCACTAAGCATTTTCAATATGGTCTTCTCGACCCCCAAAGGAAACAAAAAGAAAATAAAACTATTTACACGGGAAAGCTCCCAACAAGTAAAAGAAGAAGAACTAGAAATCTTTTTGGGTTTTCATTTTAATTCCTACTACAGGCAAGGAAATTAAACTAACTAAATTTTTTTGGTTTTTCTTGAGGTTTATCAAACACACAAGAAGAAAACTAGAAAAAGAAATCTAAACTAGCATGTATAATACAATGAAAGAGTATGAGCACCGACGACTAGTGTGTGAACATGAATGTAAAGTCGGTGAGAAATACGTACTCCCCCAAGCTTAGGCTTTTGGCCTAAGTTGGTTTAATACCAAGGACCACCGCTACTCTCTCCGGTGTAATGAGAGGTATAATCAGGATAATACTGGCCGGTCATCTCCGAATCCCACTGGACAGATGATGCACGATAAGGGTCCAGCTCAGGTTCCGTCTCAGGTTCAGGTTCTGGAGTAAAAGCTTGGGCTCGATGGTTGTTCACCGCTTCCGGTGTGACAAGAAAATTTTCTGCAAGCAAATCAAACAACAGAGGCGGAGGCAAAATAATAATCTCAAAAAGTTTCTTATTGAATCTATGTTTATACAAAAGCATCTTTTCTTCGTTGTCAACAATAAACTTGTGTGCTACCATGCTCTTGTAATCTAAAATGTGAGGAGGCAATGTCGTCTCCTCTTCCTCATGGTGCCTAATGGGTATCTGAAAATGTCTAGCAAGACGTGCAACATAGATACCTCCAAATATGGGACCTTTTGTACGGTTCAGGGCTAGTCGTTTAGCAACAACGGCACCCATATTAAAAGTATTGTCCCCAAGCAAAGCATGTTGAAGAATGATAATATCTGGAACGCTCAAATTTCCACTATTTCCATGACCAATCAAGCATCTACTAGCAAATATAGGAAAATAGCGTAAAACAGGAAAGTGTATGCTAGAGACCTTCGCCCCGGAGCCCTTCTTTGGCTCATCTACAACAATGGTGTTAACAAAACCACCCACATCATCATGATGGGGTTCATCTAATTCTCCCTCATAAGGTATCCTACATACCGTGCAAAAATGACGTAAAGACATTTCTTTGAATTCATCATATAAATGAAATGATACTGCAGGCGGTGATTTCTTAGGATAATAATAAAAGTTTTGCATGAAAGTATTGGTAAGTAAGAGATACTGATCGATTCGGTCGTTGATGAAACCGGTGAGGCCTACAGTCTCGATTAAAGCATAAAAGTCTTCATGAGTTCCGGCTTCTTTCAAGAAATCCTCACATGGCCATTCGCACGACCGTACTTCCGCTAAGCGAGGAAGATTGCACTTGGTTTTTCCCTTCTCTTTGGCTTGTTTTTCTTGAGAGCTTTGGCTAGAAGAGCCTTTAAAAAGCCTCCTTAACATTTTCTGAAAATTTCTAAAATTTTAGTAACTTCAAAATAGAAGTGAATAAAACTAAACAAGATTGATAGCAACTACTCCTACAAGTGCCTAGAGCCTATATCATGCGTTGGAATTGCTTGGGACCTCAAAAATTTAACATGCAAGCTCAAGAACATGGTCACCTAAGCAGAAAAAATTTGCAATGAATAAAGCACTAGAACAAAAACTAATTGGACTAATGGAGGAGTCACATACCAAGCAACAATCTCCCAAAGCAGTTTTGTGAATGGAGCTTTGAGCTAAGAGATCGAAAATCGCAGCAAAACGAGCTAGAACTCGTGCTTGAGCTGGATGGGGATTTTTTGGGTAGAAGATGGAGTGTGTGGGTGCTGGCATAAGTGGAGGGGAGCCACCAGGGGCCCACGAGACAGGGGGCGCGCCCTACAGGGGGGGAGGGGCGCCCTCCTCTCTCGTGGCCTGGTGCTTGCCCCTCCTGCAGTGTTTTCAGTGCCTAAAATCCTCAAATATTCCAGAAAAAATCATACTAAATTTGCAGGGCATTTGGAGCACTTTTATTTTCGGACTATTTTTTAATGCACGGATAATTCAGGAAACAGACGGATAATACTATTTTTGCTTTATTTATTCTAAATAACAGAAAGTAAAAGAGGGTACAGAAGGTTGTGCCTTCTAGTTTCATCCATCTCGTGATCATCAAAATGAACCCGCTAACAAGGTTGATCAAGTCTTGTTAACAAACTCATTCCGAATAACACGGAACCGGAGAAATTTCGAATAACACTAAGTTACCTCAACGGGGATATGAAAATCCCCAACAATAAGAATATCATACTTTTTCTTGACAGTAGGGAGAGGAAATTCAAAACCTCCAAAAATGATAGTTGGAACTTTTTCAATAGAATTGATGCTATGAACTTGAGATTGTTTCCTCGGAAAGTGTACCGTATGCTCATTACCATTAACATGAAAAGTGACATTGCCTTTGTTGCAATCAATAACACCCCTGCAGTATTAAGAAAAGGTCTACCAAGGATAATAGACATACTATCGTCCTCGGGAATATCAAGAATAACAAAGTCCGTTAAGATAGTGACATTTGCAACCACAACAGGCACATCCTCACAAATACCGACAGGTATAGCAGTTGATTTATCAGCCATTTGCAAAGATATTTCAGTAGGTGTCAACTTATTCAATTCAAGTCTACGATATAAAGAGAGAGGCATAACACTAACACCGGCTCCAAGATCACATAAAGCAGTTCTAACATAATTTCTTTTAATGGAGCATGGTATAGTTGGAACACCCGGATCTCCAAGTTTCTTTGGTATTCCACCCTTAAAAGTGTAATTAGCAAGCATGGTGGAAATTTCAGCTTCCGGTATCTTTCTTTTATTTGTGATGATATCCTTCATATACTTAGCATAAGGATTTACTTTAAGCATATCAGTTAAGCGCATACGTAAGAAAATAGGTCTAATCATTTCAGCAAAGCGCTCAAAATCCTCATCATCCTTTGACTTGGATGGTTTAGGAGGAAAGGGCATGGGTTTCTGAACCCATGGTTCTCTTTCTTTACCGTGCTTCCTAGCAACAAAATCTCTCTTATCATAACGTTGATTCTTTGATTGTGGGTTATCAAGATCAACAACAGGTTCAATCTCTACATCATTATCTTTGCTAGGTTGAGCATCAACATGAACATTATAATTAACACTATCACTAGGTTCATGTTCATCACCTGATTGTATTTCAGCATCAGAAATAGAAATATCATTGGGATTCTCAGGTGTGTCTACAGTAGGTTCACTAGAAGCATGCAAGTTCTATCGTCTTTCTTCTTCTTCTTTTAGAAGAACTAGGTGCCTCTAAATTATTTCTCTGAGAATCTTGCTCGATTCTCTTAGGGTGGCCTTCAGGATACAAAGGTTCCTGAGTCATTCTACCAGTTCTAGTAGCCACTCTAACAGCAAAGTCATTTTTATTATTCAATTCATCAAGCAAATCATTTTGAGCTTTGAGTACTTGCTCAGCTTGAGTAGCAACCATAGAAGCATATTTGCTAACGCGGTGAAGTTCATCTTTAACTCTAGCCAGATTATCACCTACGCGTCCTATCTCGAAAGCATTATTCTTTAACTCTCTACCAACATAAGCATTAAAACTTTCTTGTCTAGCCATAAAGTCATCAAATTCATCTAAGCATGGGCTATGAAATTTAGTAGAGGGTATTTCAACTTTATCATATCTATAGAGAGAATTTACCTTTACTACCTGTGTCGGGTTATCAAGACAATGTGGTTCTTCAGGCGGTAAATTAAGACCATGTATTTCTTCAATAGGTGGTAAATTCTTAACATCTTCAGCTTTAATACCTTTTTCTTTCATTGATTTCTTTGCCTCTTGCATATCTTCAGGACTGAGAAATAAAACACCTCTCTTCTTCGGAGTGGGTTTAGGAATAGGCTCAGGAGTTGGCTCAATTGGTTCAGGAATTACTTCAGGAACTGGCTCAGGAAGAGTCCAATTATTTTCATTAGTCAACATATTATTCAATAATATTTCAGCTTCGTCGACTGTTCTTTCCCTGAAAACACAACCAGCACAACTATCCAAGTAGTCCTTGGAAGCATCGGTTAGTCCATTATAAAAGATATCAAGTATTTCATTTTTCTTAAGAGGATGATCAGGCAAAGCATTAAGTAACCGGAGAAGCCTCCCCCAAGCCCGTGGGAGACTCTCTTGATTTGCACAAAATTATATATTTCCCGCAAGGCAGCTTGTTTCTTATGAGTAGGGAAATACTTAGCAGAGAAGTAATAAATCATATCCTGGGGACTACGCACACAACCAGGAGCAAGAGAATTATACCAAGTCTTAGCATCACCCTTTAATGAGAACGGAAATATCTTAAGGATATATAAATAGCGAGACTTCTCATCATGAGTAAATAGGGTGGCTATATCATTCAACTTGGTAAGACGTGCCACAACAGTTTCAGTTTCCAGGCCATAAAAAGGATCAGATTCAACTAAAGTAAGAATCTCAGGATCAACAGAGAATTCATAATCCTTATCAGAAACACAGATAGGTGAAGTAGCAAAAACAGGTTCAGGTTTCATTCTAGCATTAAGAGACTGCTGCTTCCATTTAGCTAATAATTTCTTAAGATCAGATCTATCATTGCAAGCGAGAATTTCCATAGCAGCTTCTTCATTCATAACATAACCCTTAGGAACAACAGGCAATACATAATCATTGGGGGAACATTCATCATCACTATCATCAATAGCATCTTCAATATTTTCATTCCCCCTAACTCTATCAAGTTGTTCATCTAAAAATTCACCTAATGGCAAAGTAGTATCACGCACATAAGTAATTTCATCAGGCATATCAGAAGTGGCATCATCAATAACATGCGACATATCAGAATTCATAGCAGTAGCAGGTTTGGGTGACGCAAGCCTACTAATAACAGAAGGAGAATCTAGTGCAGAGCTAGATGGCAGTTCCTTACCTCCCCTCGTAGTTGAGGGCAAAATCTTGGTCTTAGCGTCTTTCAAGTTCTTCATAGTGATCAACAGATATAAATCCCAAGTGACTCAGAGAATAGAGCTATGCTCCCCGGCAATGGCACCAGAAATTAGTCTTGATAGCCCACAAGTGTAGGGGATCACAACAGCTTTCGAGGGTGAAGTACAACCCAAATTTATTGATTCGACACAAGGGGAGCCAAAGAATATTCTTGAGTATTAGCAGTTGAGTTGTCAATTCAACCACACCTGGATAACTTAGTATCTGCAGCAAAGTGTTTAGTAGCAAAAGTGGTATGATAATAATGGTAACGTAGCAACAGTAAAGATAAATGTTTTTGGGTTTTTGTAGTAGTTGTAACAGTAGCAACGGAAAAGTAAATAAGCGAAGAACAATATGTGAAAAGCTCGTAGGCAATGGATCAGTGATGGATAATTATGCCGGATGCGATTCCTCATGCAATAGTTATAACATAGGGTGATATAGAACTAGCTCCAATTCATCAATGTAATGTAGGCATGTATTCCGTAAATAGTCATACGTGCTTATGGAAAAGAACTTGCATGACATCTTTTGTCCTACCCTCCCGTTGCAGCGGGGTCCTACGGAAACTAAGGGATATTAAGGCCTCCTTTTAATAGAGAACCGGACCAAAGCATTAACACATAGTGAATACATGAACTCCTCAAACTACGGTCATCACCGAGAAGTATCCCGATTATTGTCACTTCGGGGTTGTCGGATCATAACACATAATAGGTGACTATAGACTTGCAAGATAGGATCAAGAACACACATATATTCATGAAAACATAATAGGTTCAGATCTGAAATCATGGCACTCGGGCCCTAGTGACAAGCATTAAGCATAGCAAAGTCATAGCAACATCAATCTCAGAACATAGTGGATACTAGGGATCAAACCCTAACAAAACTAACTTGATTACATGGTAAATCTCATCCAACCCATCACCGTCCAGCAAGCCTACGATGGAATTACTCACGCACGGCGGTGAGCATCATGAAATTGGTGATGGAGGATGGTTGATGATGACGACGGCGACGAATCCCCCTCTCCGGAGCCCCGAACGGACTCCAGATCAGCCCTCCCGAGAGAGATTAGGGCTTGGCGGCGGCTCCGTGTCGTAAAACGCGATGAAACTTTCTCTCTGATTTTTTTCTCCCCAAGACGGAATATATGGAGTTGGAGTTGAGGTCGGAGGAGGTCCAGGGGGCCCACGAGATAGGAGGCCGCGCCCTAGGGGGGGCGCCCCCCTGTCTCGTGGACAGCCTGTGGGCCCCCTGGCATTGATTCTTTCGCCAAAAATTCTTATTAATTCCAAAAAGTGCCTCCGTGGATTTCCAGGACATTCCGAGAACTTTTCTTTTCTACACATAAAACAACATCATGGTAGTTCTGCTGAAAACAGCGTCAGTCCGGGTTAGATTCATTCAAATCATGCAAGTTAGAGTCCAAAACAAGGGCAAAAGTGTTTGGAAAAGTAGATACGTTGGAGACGTATCATCCTCCTGCGCCCCGCCCGTCGATCGCGCGACGACTTGATGTTTGATTTCCAAGTGAAGAACATTCTATGCTGCCTTGAAGGCTTCAACAACGGCGTCCCGGAGGACGACAACGACAATGACGACACGATATGCCGCCTTCGCCGTCGCTGGAAATAGTTTTTTTTGGGGGTTTAATACTGTATCTCGATCATATGAATATAAATTCACATTGTGACTGAATGAAAGATATGGTTTGAATGAACTTGCGTTTTTCTCTTTTAATGTATAGACTTATCAAACAATTTTATTTTAAAAAAACATCAATGGTTTTGAAATATAAAACACTCATCACAAATGTTTTAGTTAGAAGACACGTATGCAAACCGACAGCTTCCCTAGGAAGCCATGAGAAAATGTGCCGAGCAGGATTTGTGCAGCTCTTGATCGCAAACGTTTTAGATAGAACACCCGTATGCAAAGTGAGAGCTATGGTCTCCCCCCTTAAGTCAAGGGAAAATTCGCAGCGCAGGATTTGTGCATCTCTTCAACGCAAACGGTTCAGATTGAATATGGCATGCAAAGCCAGACTTCGGCGCTAAGCCAAGAGAAAATGTGCCGAGCAGGATTTGTGCATCCGTTCAACGCAAACGGTTGTTTTTGATGACCCGTGTGCAATCGCATACAAACAATTTGGTAAGATTTGCATCTGTCATATTGGGTATGTTGCCATTCGTCAAACTGGAAAGATTGACATTTGTTGATCTAGTAAGATTGCCATTTGTCAACCTTGTAACACTGTGATTTGTCAAAATATGCAATCACTAGCACTATCTGAAATTTTGCAACTAAAATTGAGCAATTAAGCATAGATTTCATTCATAGATTAAGTAGTCGTTCTTTATACAAACATTTCAACTCGACAGCTGAACCGACCAAACTTATCCCCAATTGTAGCCAACCACGTACTGAAATAGCTAGTTCAACTATATATACTAGCTAATTTTAAGTACATTGTATAGTTCCACAACATCTATAGTCAGATGAAATGAACAAAATAGCCCCTAAATACTATTACTATGGAGGGGCTTTGTACTACTTCCGGGCGGAGGGGGTAGAGGAGGAGGAGCGGAGCCTACCGACGAGCTGGAAAACTGCAATACGGTGCCTGCTGCTGCTGCACCTTCAGTGACGCTCACATCAAACGCCCTCTGCCGCTCCAGACGACCCCTCTCGAAGTGGCGGTTCTCCTCGTAGATCTCCTGATTTCTCGCCTCTAAGGCGGTGTGTGTCGCGGCCATGGCGGCAGTAAGGCTCTTTGCATGCTTGACGAGGCGTCCTCCTCCTCCCGCAGGAACTCGGTGTAGCCCGCAAGGTCGCTGACGCACGTGCGGGCCTCAACCTCTGCCTCCCGCCTTTGGGCGGCGGTGGTAGAGCGGGTGATGACCCCGGCGGTCGATGGTGAGCTGGCGGCCATAGCGATCGACGATCAGGTGGCGGCCATGATCACCACCTCCCACCTTCGGGCCACGGTGGCGGAGCGGGTGATGGCCACTGTGGCCGGCAGTGGGGTGGCGGCCACGAGGGCCACCTCCCGCCTTTAGGCCACGACAGTGGAGTGGGCGATGGACCAGGCTTTTTACGGTGGTGTGGCGGCAACGGTGGCCGGCAACAGCTGCCGAGGGGCAGCGGCGGCGGAGCATGTTGTGGGTGTTCCGCGCACACCCAACAGGGACGCCACGTGCACTACACTATGCCGGGGACTGCGCCGCCACTGTGGTGTAGCCTCCCAGCTGGTGTTGTCCTCTGATGATGGCGGAGTGGTTGAGCGACAACGACGGACTGATGCCATTGGCGATTGTGGGAGAAGCAAATGAGATAAGCTACAGGGAGGGAGGGGAAAATGCGACGCAGGACTCACCGGCCGTGAGGGTTTATATAGCAGGCCGGTAAGCATTGGAATTTTGGGGGATTTCGCCGAGTCGGGCAAGAAGCTTGCGTGGGAACATGCGAGGTTGCATGGGAACGAGCTCACCGACGATTCATTAGCGCCACTTCGAGCCATCGTTTGGCCAAAAAGAACACCCCCGCGCGCTGCGAAAGCTTGCGGTGTAAGCCATCTGCGGCAGCAGGGTGACAAGACATGCGAGAGGAGGACGAAAGGCCACGTACACATACGGTTAATAAAAAACGTTTGCGATTTAATTACCTACTATACCCCCTTCCTGGTTTATAAGTAGGATTTAACTAATAAAATCGAATGCATGTCGCCAAATATTATATAGTTGGATTCGTATTTGAACATAGTTTTCAATTATATAATTTTTATAACATGCATTAACATTTTGTTGGTTAAAGTATGCCACAGAATATAAAGGGGACTATAGACCAAGACAGAGGTAGTATCATATGACCACTCTCTACGCAGCGACACAACTGTCAGCCGGCTTGTAGGCGACCATTTCTTGCCTGTTCAACTGCTCTATGTGTGTGGTTGCTTGCGGTTGAGGCGACCGCGGCGCACTCTGCTCGTGTCCCGTCGCGCGCGCTCTGCTCTCGCGTCCCTCTGGGTGCTTTGCCATCATCCCTCCACGCACACTGCCAGTTTGGGGCCGGCGCACGATCACGCACGTTCGTGTGCATGCGGTTGTGCCGGGCGCGGCACGACGATGTAGTTACCCGCTGTAAAAACTGCCATGATGACACGCCGAGAATCCAGGCCGCCCGGCCCCCATTTATTCGTGCGGTGCACCGACGACGACACATACAGAGAGGACATCCAGCAGTTCAAATGGCGCTCCTCATGGCTCCAATGGCGCTCCTAGCGGCCGACGAGGACAACGGCGGGCAGTTCACCATGCATCAGATAGTGGAAACCCACGTGAGGGGGAAGGCCCTCTCGGTGGTGTACATGAATGATCCGGTCTTGGTGGAGCGCTCCATCCAAACTATGGAGCAGTTCCTTACCGAGGACAAGTACCAAGTGGTCGGCTTCGACCTCAGGTCCACCATCGGTCGTGCCGGGCATGATCAGAAGGTTTCCGTCCCCCAGTTGTGTGTGCGACATGACGTCCTCGTCTACCACTATCACCTGGCCACAAGGCCTTGCGAGCGTTTCTCCAGGTTTATCAACAGCTCCGACTACAATTTCGCTACAGTGGACACCACCAACGATCTAAAAGCGCTCAAGGTTTCGGGCTTCAAATGCCGAAATCTTGTCAACATCCAGGACCACTACAAGGTCTGGTGCAGCAACAACAACAAACTGAACTCCCTGGTTGACCTCGCCTCGGCCATCATCAACACCTACTACATGAAGATGAAGGATGAGAGCAAGAAGGACAAGAATGTCTTGCACAGTGTTTGGCATGAGAGACAGGATGAACAACTGATAACTCGCAAGTATACGGGATAGTTGTAACCTCTTTCGATAAGTAAGAGTGTCGAACCCAATGAGGAGCTAAAGGTACAACAAATACTCTCTCAAGTCCTATCGGCCACTGATACGACTCTACGCACGCTTCACGTTCGCTTTACCTAGAACAAGTATAAAACTAGAAGTACTTTTCAGGTGATGTTGGATAACTTGGCAAGATAATAAAGAACACGTAAATAAAAAGTAGGGGCTGTTTTAGATAAAGATGCAATAAAGTAAATAACGCGAGTGTGGAAAAGTGGTGGTAGGAGTTGTGAAACTGTCCCTAGGCAATTGACTACTTTACTAGACCGATAGCAAGTATCATGTGGGAGAGGCCACAGCTAGCATGTCATCCCTGACTTGGAATTCTATGCACTTATGATTGGAACTATTAGCAAGCATCCGCAACTAGTAACGCTCATTAAGGTAAAACCCAACCATAGCATTACGATATATTGGTCCCCCTTCAATCCCGTATGCATCAATTTCTATGCTAGGTTGAAGCTTCTATTACTCTAGCCCTCCAATACATAGTCCTATTAACATACAACTAACCCTATGGTGTGATCCACGCACGCGCTCATATGATGGGCACCAAAGGACAACAACATAACCACAAGCAAATTAAATCAATCATAGCAATTCATCAACCACCAATAGGACAACGAAAATCTACTCAGACATCATAGGATGGCAACAAATCATTGGAAAATAATATGAAGCATAAAGCACCATGTTCAAGTAGAGGGTACAGCGGGTTGCGGGAGAGTGGACCGCTGAATATAGATGGGGCAAGGTGATGGAGATGTTGGTGAAGATGTCGGAGGTGTTGGTGAAGATCGCGGTGATGATGATGGCCCCCGGCGGCGTTCCGGCGCCACCGGAAGCAAGGGGGAGAGAGCCCCCCTTCTTCTTCTTCTTCCTTGACCTCCTCCCTAGATGGGAGAAGGGTTTCCCCTCTGGTCCTTGGCTCCCATGTCGTGGGAGGGGCGAGAGCCCCTCCGAGATTGGATCTATCTCTCTGTTTCCGCGTTCTCAGATTCTACCCCTTCACCGTTTCTTAAATATCCGGAGATCCATAACTCTGATTGGGGTGAATCTTTCGCCCAAATTTTTCTTGTAAAATTAGATTTCTTGTGCCAAAAGAAGAGCGTCAACCGCCTTACGGGTGGCCCACGAGAGCCCAGGGCACGCCCAGGGGGAGGGCGCGCCCCCCTGTCTCGTGGCCACCCCGGACACCGTTTCGCGTTGATTATTCCTCCCAAAAATCACAAATATTCCAGAATAATTCTCCTTCCGTTTCTATCCCGTTTGGACTCCGTTTGATATTGGCTTTCTGCGAAACAAAAAACATGCAACAGACAGGAACTGGCACTGGGCATTGGATCAATATGTTAGTCCCAAAAATAGTATAAAAAGCTGCCAAAAGTATATGAAAGTTGAAGAATACTGGCATGGAACTATCAAAAATTATAGATACGACGGAGACGTATCAGCATCCCCAAGCTTAATTCCTGCTTGTCCTCGAGTTGGTAAATGATAAAAAAGATAATTTTTGATGTGGAATGCTACCTAGCATAATCTTGATCATATGTCTAATCATGGCATGAATATTAAGACACAAGTGATTCAAGGCAATAGTCTATCATTTGACATAAAAACAATAATACTTCAAGCATACCAACCAAGCAATTATGTCTTATCGAAATAACATAGCCAAAGAAAGCTCATCCCTACAAAATTATATAGTCTGGCTATGCTCCATCTTCGTCACACAAAATACTCCCATCATGCACAACCCCGATGACAAGCCGAGAAATTGGTTCATACTTTTTAACGCGCTTCAGCTTTTTCAACTCTTACGCAATACATGAGCGCAAGCCATGGACATAGCACTATGGTGGTATATGGTGGTGGTTGTGAGGACAAAAAGGGAGAAGATAGTCTCACATCAACTAGGCGTATCAACGGGCTATGGAGATGCCCATCAATAGATATCAATGTGAGTGAGTAGGGATTGCCATGCAACAGATGCACTGAGAGCTATAAGTGTATGAAAGCTCAAACTGGAAACTAAGTGGGTGTGCATCCAACTTGCTTGCTCATGAAGACCTTAGGCGTTTGAGCAAGCCCATCATCGGAATATACAAGCCAAGTTCTATAATGAAAATTCCCACTAGTATATGAAAGTGAAAGCATAGGAGACTCTCTCTCTATGAAGAACATGGTGCTACTCTGAAGCACAAGTGTAGTAAAAGGATAGTAACATTGCCCCTTCTCTCTTTTTCTCTCATTTTTTATTTTTATTTTTCATTTTTTTATTCTTTTTCTTTTCTTTCTTTCTTTTTGGTGGGCTTCTTTGGCCTCTTTTTTTATTTGGGCTTCTTTGGCCTCTTTTATTTTTCATAAAGTCCGGAGTCTCGTCCCGACTTGTGGGGGAATCATAGTCTCCATCATCCTTTCCTCACTAGGGCAATGCTCTAATAATGATGATCATCACACGTTTATTTACTTACAACTCAATATTACAACTCGATATCTCAAACAAAGATATGACTCTATATGAATGCTTCCGGCGGTGTACAGGGATGTGCAATGATCTAGCATAGCAATGACATCAAAAAACGGACAAGCCATGAAAACATCATGCTAGCTATCTTACGATCATGCAAAGCAATATTACAATGAATGCTCAAGTCATGTATATGATGATGATGGAAGTTGCATGGAAATGCCATAATAGGTAGGTATGGTGGCTGTTTTGAGGAAGGTAAATAATGGGTTCATGATACCGGCGAAAGTTGCGCGGCACAATAGAGGCTAGCAAAGTGGAAGGGTGAGTGTGCGTATATCCATGGACTCACATTAGTCATAAAGAACTCATATACTTATTGCAAAAGTATACTTAGCCCTCGAAGCAAAGTACTACTACGCATGCCCCTAGAGGGATAGATTGGTAGGAAAAGACCATCGCTCGTCCCCGACTGCCACTCATAAGGAAAGCAATCAAAGAGCACCTCATGCTCCAACTTCGTTACATAACGGTTCACCATACGTGCATGCTACGGGACTTGCAAACCCCAACACAAGTATTTCTCAATTTCACAACTACTCAACTAGCACGACTCTAATATCACCACCTTTATATCGCAAAACTATTGCAAGGAATCAAACATATCATATTCAGTGATCTACAAGTTTATGTAGGATTTTATGACTAACCATGTGAATGACCAATTCCTGTCATCTCTCTAAATAGATATAAGTGAATCAAGAGAGTTTAATTCTTTCTACAAAAGATATGCCCGCGCTCTAATAATTATAAGTGAAGCAAAAGAGCATTCTACAAATGGCGGTTTTCTATGTGAAGAGAAACAAGCAATCCAAACTTCAAATGATATAAGTGAAGCACATGTAACATTCTATAAAGCCATACTCAAAAGATTTAAGTGAGGTGCAATGAGCATTCTATAAATAAACTAAGGACTATGCATACCAGCATGGTGCATAAAATAAAAGTGAAAACTAAATGCAAAAGACGCTCCAAGACTTGCACATAATGCATAAACGAAACGAATTCGAAAACATACCGATGCTTGTTGAAGAAAGAGGGGATGCCTTCCGGGGCATCCCCAAGCTTAGACGCTTGAGTCTCCTTGAATATTTACTTGGGGTGCCTCGGGCATCCCCAAGCTTGAGCTCTTGCCTCTCTTCCTTTTCCTCACATCGAGACATCCTTGATTAGACACTACATCCACAGAAAACTTCAACAGAAAACTCGGTAAGATCCGTTAGTATAATAAAGCAAATCACCACTCTAAGTACTATTGCAAACCAATTCATATTTTATTTTTGCATTGTGTCTACTGTAATATAGCTTTTCCATGGCTTAATCCACTAACATAAATTGATAGTTTCATCAAAACAAGCAAACTATGCATCAAAAACAGAATCTGTCAAAAACAGAAAAGTCTGTAGCAATCTGAACATCCACCATACTTCTGGTACCCCAAAATTTCTACCAAAATTATGAAAAATAAAAAAGTTGTATAGAAAGACAGTGCAAAAGGAATCAGAACCATTTGATGTTCCAGATAAAAAAGTAAAATCACGCACTACAGCCAAAGTTTCTGTCCTGCATCGTACAAACCAACAAGCATTGTAAACATCCTAAAGGCAAACCTTGGCACATTATTTTTATAATACAATGGAATTGTACAAGGGGATAATTATTTTTGATGAAAAGTTTCTGTAATTAAGATTCACAAAGTTTCCGTGAGCATGAACAAAGTTCAAGGCTAGCTCCCACTTCAACAATGCTTCCCTCTCTCACTTTCACTTTCCTTTTTGAAAAGTTTTTAGGTTCCCCTCTTTTATTTTTTTGTTTTTAAACTATATAAAAGCACCCAACATAAATAAATGACACTCTAAAACTTCCGGGTTGCCTCCCTGGCAGCGCTTTCTTTAAAGCTATTAAGCTAGGCATTTAGTGCTCAAGTAATGAATCCACCCGAATCCCAAGGTATATCAAAGCCAATTTTAATTAACAATGATTTGTAATTTAGTAGTGAGCACAAAGTAACATATATCAAGCAACAATGAAGTCTAACTCTCTTCCTATGCATCGGCATGTCATAAAAGAACAATTCATGCACACCAAGTAAAGGCCAATGCATAGTATAAACAGTTTCTTACAATTCTATCATATTGGAAACATAGAGAGGCGGAGAAATAGTTCCTCTCTCATAATAATTGCAAGTAGGAGCAGCAAGCACATGCATATTACATTCATCAAAATCATCATGTGCAATGGTAAAAGGCAACCCATCAATGTAATCCTTAATAAGCACAAACTTCTCCGATAAAGTGTGGTAGGGAGAATTCAAAAAGATAATAGGACTATCATACGTGGGTGCAATAGCAACACTTTCTTGTTTAATATAAGGAACTATAGCAAGTTCATCTCCATAAGCATAATTCATATTGGCATCTTGGCCACAAGCATAGCAAGCATCATCAAAAAGGGATATTTCAAACAAATTCAAGGGATCATAGCAATCATCCTTCGGTAAGCACGAAGGGGAATTAAATAACGTATGAGTTGGAGGGTTACTCTCATTAGAAGGTGGGCACGGGTAGCTAATCCGCTCTTCCTCCTTTTGTTCTTCGCTCTCCTCATCATCTTTTTCATCCAATGAGCTCACAGTTTCATCAATTTCTTCTTCCATAGCTTCCTGCAAAATATTAATCTCTTCTTGGACAGCGGAGACTTTCTCAATAAATGCATTAACATAGTAATTGTATTCATAATTTTCATAGCAATATCTAAGTATAGCAAGATTTTCAGGCCTATAAGCATCATCATCTAAAGCTTCATACTTTTCAAACAAAGATTAAATTTCATAAGCAGCCTTAAAAGCAACAAATTCTTCTATTTGTTCCACATCATAGTAATCATATATACCATTAGCATAAGAAGCTAAGGTTTCATTATCATTAAATTTGCATGAAAAGGGAAGGTGTGGAGCCTTCATCCTAGAGCAACAAGTAATATCATATCTCAAGCATAGATTCCAGGCATACCAACGCAACATAATAAATTGATCCCATAATAGTTTCCCTTTTTGTGTCGAGCGATAATCTCTAAAGTATTCCCGTTGATCCAACGTGTCTCCCATTATAAAGTTGAATGGGGTTTTCTCAGGATTATCAAAGTAGTACCTAATATCTTTCGCATAATGAGAATCGAGGGTTTTAGGAGTTACCCCATCTCCATGAGTAGCAAGTACACCTAATTTTTTTTGGTATTTTGCGTTCCATATCCATAACTAAAGATAGAGAACAACTTAGAACAGCAAATAAATTTACTTAGTGATAAAGCAAAGAAGCACACATGAGAATATTCACCCCGCGCTATGACTCCCCGCCAGCGGCGCTAGAAAAAGGTCTTGATAACCCGCAAGTATACGTGATAGTTGTAGCCTCTTTCGATAAGTAAGAGTGTCGAACGCAAGGAGGAGCTAAAGGTAGAATAAATACTCTCTCAGGTCCTATCGGCCACTGATACGACTCTACGCACGCTTCATGTTTGCTTTACCTAGAACAAGTATGAAACTAGAAGTACTTTGTAGGTGATGTTGGATAACTTGGCAAGATAATAAAGAACACGTAAATAAAAAGTAGGGGCTGTTTTAGATAAAGATGCAATAAAGTAAATAAAGTGAGTGTGGAAAGTGGTGGTAGGAGTTGTGAAAGTGTCCCTAGGCAATTGACTACTTTACTAGACCGATAGCAAGTATCATGTAGGAGAGGCCACAGCTAGCATGTCATCCCTGACTTGGAATTCTACGCACTTATGATTGGAACTATTAGCAAGCATCCGCAACTAGTAACGTTCATTAAGGTAAAACCCAACCATAGCATTACGATATATTGGCCCCCCTTCAATCTCGTATGCATCAATTTCTATGCTAGGTTGAAGCTTCTGCCACTCTAGCCCTCCAATACATAGTCCTATTAACATACAACTAACCCTATGGTGTGATCCACGCGCGCGCTCATATGATGGGCACCAAAGGACAACAGCATAACCACAAGCAAATTAAATCAACCATAGCAATTCATCAACCACCAATAGGACAACGAAAATCTACTCAGACATCATAGGATGGCAACACATTATTGGAAAATAATATGAAGCATAAAGCACCATGTTCAAGTAGAGGGTACAGCGGGTTGCGGGAGAGTGGACCGCTGAATATAGATGGGGAAAGGTGATGGAGATGTTGGTGAAGATGGCAGAGGTGTTGGTGAAGATCACGGTGATGATGATGGCCCCCGGCGGCGTTCCGGCGCCACCGAAAGCAAGGGGGAGAGAGCCCCCCTTCTTCTTCTTCTTCCTTGACCCCCTCCCTAGATGGGAGAAGGGTTTCCCCTCTGGTCCTTGGCTCCCATGGCGTGGGAGGGGCGAGGGCCCCTCCGAGATTGGATCTATCTCTCTGTTTCTGCGTTCTCAGATTCTACCCCTTCACCGTTTCGTAAATATCCGGAGATCCGTAACTCCGATTGGGGTGAATCTTTGGCCCAGATTTTTCTCGTAAAATTAGCTTTCTTGTGCCAAAATAAGAGCGTCAACCTCCTTACAGGTGGCCCACGAGAGCCCAGGGCGTGCCCAGGCGGGAGGGCGCGCCCCCCTGTCTCGTGGCCACCCCGGACACCGTTTTGCGTTGATTGTTCCTCCCAAAAATCACAAATATTCCAAAATAATTCTCCATCCGTTTTTATCCCGTTTGGACTCCGTTTGATATTGAGTTTCTGCGAAACAAAAAACATGCAACAGACAGGAACTGGCACTGGGCACTGGATCAATATGTTAGTCCCAAAAATAGTATAAAAAGTTGCCAAAAGTATACGAAAGTTGAAGAATATTGGCATGGAACAATCAAAAATTATAGATACGATGGAGACGTATCAACAACACATCAAGTACGCGGCCAAGGACGCGTACACAAGCTACAAGATGTACATACGCATCGTTGACATGAGGAAGTGTCTTCTTCCTGCCCAGACGAGGGATCGAGCCACATAGCAGTGGCGGGAGCGTCACAAGAAGTAGATGACTAGACGATCGTTTCTCCTACTTTAGAATGCATGCAATTGTTTATTGAGGTGTGTGCAAATGTTCTGTATAGTCGCTTATGTAATTGGATGTTTATATCAGTTATATACATACATGTTATTCTTCTGTAGACAGAGCAAATCACACGGCTTATTAACAGCAATCGTCTGTTTATTATTGGTCTTTGCACACATTTCTGACTACGGACTTGTTTGCCGCGTATCAAACACATCTTGTTCAGTTGAACCGTTTCCATTGTGTTGCCTAATCACACACAGTTCATCCTAGTGAATTGTATGCCGTATATAGCACACACCCTCGTCTGGCTGCCCATTTATGTTGTTCTTCATCATCGCAAACAGTTCTTCTGGATTAACCATTTGCCACTCATCGCACACGCAAATCTAATATGAATCGTGCTTGATGTCGCTACAATCACAAACATTTTTCATCTTTTTTGACGGTTTTATTACATCATCGTTTGTGATTGATGCATCGCACACAGTTTCATCGAAGGGTCTCTGATTCGACTGTCGCATTTGGACCATCCTACAGTAGTGATCGCCTGCCCGATGTACTTCAAATATACTAACAGGTCGGTCTTACATGTTATGCAGCTGGCAAAAACTACAAGGACGATGTTTCTTCTGGATCTAACAGCTTGGCCAACCAAGATCCTGGACTAAGGCATTGCTATGATCTTGTAAGTGCATCTCTCTCTCTTGTATTGTTGTGTGCCTGCCAGCGTGCTTTGCTAGGATTTTCAACCAGTAATCCCTTTGTGCAGACAATGATTTCCACTACTGGCTGCTAAATTAGATATGTAGATGTCATACATGATACTCCCTCCGTTCCTAAATAGAAGTCTTTCTAGATATTCCACTATAGGCTACATGTAGAGCAAAATGAGTGAATCTACACTCGAAAAATGCCTCTATATACATATGTATGTGGTCCATACTAGAATCTCTACAAAGACATATATTTAGGAACAACGGTAGTACATTACACAAAATCGTAGGTGGCATGTAGGAACTCCAGTGCACTACATTAGGCTCCCTTAGAGTGCCTGCTAGTCCAGCACACAGAGTCATGGCAAGTTTAGGGAAAACTTTGTTTTTGCCACTCTAGTTTTTGCCAACTTTGCTTATGCCACTCTAGAATTTGACATCTCACTTTTGCCACTCTTAGCTTTTGACAATACATCACAAATGCCATTTCGTGGCAAAAATGATAATTTTTTATTTCACTTTTGCCACTCTTAGCTTTTGACATGTATCACAATTGCCACTCTAATTTTTTTTGCTTTTGCCACGGAATGGCAAACGTGATATATTGTCAAAAGCTAAGAGTGGCAAAAGTGAAATGTCAAATTCTAGAGTGGCATAAGCAAAGTTGGCAAAAACTAGAGTGGCAAAAACAAAGTTTTCCTGCAAGTTTATGCTACGCACACAATTGTTAAGTGGTGGTTTAAATATGCGCAAGGGATATGCAATGTATTATCATGTAGAGATATCTGAAATTAGCCATGTCAACTTGACGATAGGGTTACACATTGAAAAAGTACAAGATGTATGTGGCAATTTCATGAAACATCGCAAAAAAGGAGAGGCAGCGGTGAGCGTATACAGTGTGCTATGGTAGGTCACTCCGGTCTAGTTCTTTTGCAGGATTCTCCCAGAATCTGCCCCTCTCTAGCTTCTGCTAGAATCTTTGACCCCCTTTTGTTTTACAATCCTACCTAATTAGACCCTAACTAGATAGGATTGTAAAACAAATGGGGCTCAAAGATTCTGGGAGAATCTGGGTAGGGGTCAGATTCTAGGAGAATCTGGCAAAAGAACTGGGCCTCCATTGCAATCATCGTGACATGTTATTTATATGTCAGATCTATAGCCAAGTTCCTTAGGGACAGTTATTTCGAGTTATCCTAAGAAAATAAGCACCTTTGAATATAAGCTTCAGATAATAATCCAACCCGTTCTTTTCATTACCTGCCTTTTCAGCTTATCTGTGGTATGATCAGTGAAAAGTCTAGATTGCATTATATTTTGTCATTTTACTGCCCATATGAAAATTAATTTGACTTGCAAATATCACAAATTGAACCCAGTGCAGTAATTAATATGATAGGAAAACAGACCATCAATATTTGCTCAAAATACAAATACAAAGATACCATCTACTTGGCACAATCTACTTTGGTCAATGTCTTCCATAGAGATCCCATTGCCTAATTTAAATGAAGAACACATGAACTAAATTTAAATGAAGAACAATTATTTATTGAAATTCGATGGTCCAAGTGGCTGGTTATTATCATATAGCAGCACCACATGAAAGCATCATATAGCAACAGCAGCAACTCATAGCAACTCATCATAAAGCAGCAACAGCAGTGTGCAATTCATCATATACCAGCAGCAGCTCATAGCAATTCATCATATAGCAGCAGCAGGAGCAGCTCATAGAAATTCATCATATAGCAGTAGCAGCAGCTCCTAGCATTTCATCATATAGCAGCAGCAGGAGCAGCTTATAGCAACTCATCATATAGCAGCAACTGCAGCTCCTAGCAATTCATCATATAGCAGCAGCAGCTCATAGCAATTCATCATATAGCAGCAGCAGGAGCAGGTCATAGCAATGCATCATATATCAGGAGCAGAAGTAGCTCATAGCAATTCATCGTATAGCGGATCAGAACGAAAATTTGGCAAAAATCAGAGGAGATCCTCACCTTGTTGGATGAGATCATCCTTCAACAGCACCTCAAGGCCATGACCTGGGAGGAGGGGAGGGGGAACGAGGTGCCTTCTGCCGCAGTGGGGCATCAGCCGTAGTTGTGCGGCGCCTGCCGGAGCAGTGCGTTGGACGGACCATAGCGGAGCAGCTGCTGGAGACCATTAGAATGAGGGGCCGCCAGAGTGAGGAGCAGCCGGGGAGAGTTGGCCCTACCCGCCGGCCATGTAGCCTAGCTGGATGGAGCATCGTCGAGGACCAGGCCAGATGGGACCAGTGGCGACGGCTCGATGGAGGAACCCTAGCACTGCAGGTAGGGGATTGAGGTAGAGGGAAAGGGGACATGAGATGCAAGCGGGCAGGGCAATGAACACTTGCGTGCTTATTTTTACTTGAGGGTCAGGTGTGACGCGGGTGTGAGCAGTGGCATTTTGAGTGTAATATATGCAGACAATAGAGTCATTTCACTATTCCCCTTCTTCAATTTTTAGTGAGCTTCTATCCATAACACCCCCCTCCAAACCGAAATAAGGTAAGCCCAAGCCCATAACTCAAAAATGACTTCTTTACATCTTTTATGGCTTATTTTGACAATAACTCTGAAAAGGCAGAATAGAACTGGCCCTTAACCTGTATCTCAATTGTGCGTGCAATGACGAATTACTCCTGCCTGCTATAGGGTACATTTAGGCATCATCATACATGGCATAACCTAATACATGTGCATTTCATTATAGAATCTGAAATATGCAATGTTTATGTTAGTTCATACGTTGCACATGATGTTTACATGTCCCTAAAATCTGGTCAGTCAAGTGATGGTCTTTAAGCCTCCTTCTATGCTTCTTTTCTTGATATGTAAGATTTCTCACACATCTGTTCAATTGCTTGTTTGTATCACCCAGCCATACTAGGACTGTTTGCTTTGATTACTTGTTGTTCTTGACCTAACAGAGCTTGTCCACGATTTAAACACTAAGGGCTGCTGTAGTGGGTGCTTGTATAACTCATAGGTGACAAAAAGGTTTGGCTGTACACTAAAGTAGGCTCTCCAAGAGTACCTGGAGATCCAGTTCGAAGGTATGCCTAGTTTTTACATAGTGCACACATAGTAAATGCTCATTTCATTTTGTGCAAGAGATGTGGCATGTTTCATTATGTGGTGTTGTTTTGTTATAATCTCATCCTTTTGTGTTGTACACAGACTGGAAAGTATGCATATATATGTTCCAAGGAGACTAGTAACTACTTTGTGTCACCTTGCAGAGGGGGTGCAACGAAGATAAGATTAAGGATTTCCAAGTACAAGATGTTAGGAAGGAGCCTTGCAAGAGAAGGAGGAGCAGCACTGAGCCTGTTCAACCAGTTAAGGTAAGTCACTGTATTACAATTACCAGGGCATCCTATTTGTGTGACAGTGTGCTTGCATAGGGTTCTTCACATGTAACCCAGTCATTGGGCCACTGATTAAAACCCCCTCCACTCACTACTATATGATGTTCTAACTTTTTTGTAAATCAGATGTATGTAAACACATTTTAATGTGTTTGTTCACTCATTACGGATGTAGTGTACTTTTAAATATCTAAAACATGTTATAGTAGTGAACAGCGTGAAACTGCTTCCTGCCATGGTAGAGTTGTCGATGTCATAAATGTCATAACCAAACGCATATTCACATCATTAGCCTCCCTATCATTACTAGGATATTGATTACATACTAGTCGAGATACTTCATAGGGGGCAAACAATATTACATTACTTGTTCCTTTATATAGTAAATGTAGCTAGGACATGGATGTTATTGAGGCGTGCATGTATGCATGCTGCTAACTCAACAGTTCAATTGCTTGTTTGTTTCAGGCATAGTTAAATTGCTCTTTTCAATTGCTTTATTTGTCCTCAGTTAATGAGACGCCCAAACAATGATGCCTGATGTTGGGTACTTGTATAACTATTAGTTGACATAATTAAAGGCCTTACCATTTAATTACTCTGGCGAACTGTGCCTGAAGCTTTGAAGTATATTAACCAACTATTACCGCATGAGGCTCACAATCTTGTTTATACTAGGCTAATGATTGCATAGTTTTGCTTGCTGTAGTAGGTTTGTATGAATCCTTCTTCTATTCATTATGCTCCCCAAGACTTTAACTGAGCTACAGAATGGCGAACTGCTTGCTTTCTTATACGCAACGTGATGTCTAAATTTGTAACATGTATGTGCTTTGGATTTGGCCCGAACATCATGCTCCTCTCGTGAGCTAAGAGAGAGATCTGTATGCGGGCTGCACAGACTACCATTTTTATAATTTTTAAAATATCACCTGCTTATGCTTCATGACGTGTAACATTATTGTTAGTCTTGTTTTGCCATGTACAAAATAGTCTATCTTGCTCGCTTCACTATTGTAACTATATTTTTTGCCCTAGTCATGTGTACTTACAGAAACATTTCAGGATGAAGTGACATCAACACAAAGATCTGCGAGCAGTGCGGCATGGCTGTTACCAAATGATTATGGATTGGAATTGGAATGTGCTGATGTTCTTGAGCATCAACTAGAGGTGGCAAGACAACGTGTACATGATTCTCAACATGCAATAAACAAGTTGAGACTGGACTTCTAGGTATTAGATGTAGGAGTCAAAAAAATAAAATGAGACACTGAGCTAACCACGAAGGAATTGGAGATTTTGTAGACTGAAAATTATGCTATCTGAATCCGGCCAATCCTATTTCCTGAAGAGATTATAGTTCAAATGGTAAGTTCTGTTGATGCGTGTCCATGATGTATGAGCTTTATTTGCCCAGTATATGTAATTTGCTGTTTGTGTATGCTTTATTATCACTGGTGTCGAAGTATAATGCCCAGTGGGTATAACTGGCTGTAATTTCTTTATTGTATAGTGTAGGATTATTCTACGCTTCTATGCCTTAGTCTCTTTATTGTATAGTGTATGTTTTTTAGAGGCGATAGTATAGAGTAGGATAATTCCTTGAATATGTTATGTCGTTGAAACGGGGGCCAACACACCCAAACATTTCCTGGATGCCATCCAAACGAACAAACATGTGTAGTCAATGCGGGCCTTAATTGGGCTGGTCAAAATAATATTTAGTGGATCCCAAATGATGTGGCCCACCATAACAACGGTTCTTAGCAGGCTGTTAACAGGCCAAAAGCTTGATGGGGCCATATAAATGGAAAAGGCCCACAGGCCTCTGGCACGCCGAAATAAATGTCAATTTTGTCTCGGCCCTTTTACTTTACAGGCAAGTAAGAGGTCGAAAGTGTTTTGGGCTAGAGGAGGCCCAATTGCAAACTAGGCTTTAATAGGCTAAAAGTCACGTCGGGCTGTAATTTTGCCCTGTGAAACGTGGGCCGCTAATGGACCGAAAATTAGGTTGCACAGTCAAATGCCCAACTGTTGTGCGGGCCGTTAATAGGCCGAAAGACAAAATGGGCTAGGAATTGGCCCATTTACCGAATGGTCGAAGGACAGGCCTAAAGTCACAATAGGCTAGAAGTTGGCCCAATTGTAGAATGGGCCGAGAAAAGGTTGAAAGATGTTCCGAGCCATTAACGGGCTGGAACTGATGATGGGCTTCTAACATGCCAAAATAAGCTTGGGTCATAATTGGGCCCAAAGACGTAGCGGGCCGTTAACGGGCTGGAACTGACGATGGGCTGGAAATTGTCAAATCTACAATGGGCCTTTGATGGGCCGATTCTGTGTAACTTGTATGGGTCGTGGTTGTGAATCGGCCTGACTCAAGTAGGCCGCTAATGGGCCGGCCCGACCTTTTAACCTGAATGGGCCACTGTTGGGCCAAGACACGTGTCGACGTATCATAGGCACGTCCCGTCCATTTGCTGGATGACAACTGTCCGAATGCTGGGCTGACACGTGGATCTGCCGCCGAATGATAATTTTACATGTGGAAAATCCCCATTGGTCCGGGCTGTTAATGGGTTATCAGATCCAAACTAGAACCCGATAGCTTAAGGGCAACGCGTTATGGTGGATGCCACATGTCGGTTACCCTTGACGAAAGCACTTCTATGACGCACGATTTATCGTCATGGAAGTGGACACTTCTGTGATGATAATTTTGGTAATGTCATGGAAAACTTCTACGACATCACATGTATGACTATCTTGATTCTGTCATAACGTCATGGATGTACATGCATGACACAAAACCTGACCTACTGTGACAAACACGTATCATCACGGAAGTGGTTTTTTTGTAGTGATATATGCTTGGATCTTTCCCCACCACATGATACTTGCCAACTAGAGAATAATTGAGGTTGAAATGAGAAGGAATACTACTGACTCTTGCATGAAAGTAAAAGATAGGCCCTTCGCAGAGGGAAGCAGGGACTTGTAGAGGTGCCAGAGCTCGAAGCTTTAAAACAGAGATGAATATAATTTTGAGAGGTATGCTTTCATTGTCAACATAACGACCGATAGTTCCCAATATCTTGCATGGTAGACACGTTATAGGCGGTTCCCAAACAGAAAGGTAAAGTTTTTACTCCCCCTCAACCAACAATCACAAGCCATGGCTAGCTGAATTCACGGGTTCCCTCCATACCAACAACGATCTGGGAGAGTTTTGTTTCATTATTATACTTTGATTTTGATTTTGATCATAGGACTGAGCATCCCATTTAGTAGCCACTTTCTCATGAATGATAAGCGAATAAACACTCATCATGAGAATAACCCACCTAGCATGGAAGATACTGACCGCCCCTATTGCTTCATGAGCGATTTGGGCATACAAAACAAATTATTATTTGAATATTTAGAGTTTGGCACATGCTAATTTACTTGGAACGACAGGTAAATACTGCATATAGGTAGATATGGTGGACACTCATGGAAGAAAGTTGGTTCAAGGATTTTGGATGCACAAGTAGTATCTCTACTTAGTACGAATTTTTGGCTAGAAAAAGATCCTAAGGAAGCACCACATGTTGGAGGATCCATAACAATATAACTTCTATAAAAATATACCCAATCATAACTCATTACGTTGTCTTCCTTGTCCAACTTCAACTAATTTCCTCAGGTTTGAAAATAATTAATGGGGTTTGCAGTCATTGAAAATGTCCAAGATAGTATATTTATATGTGAAATCTCTCTTCCTTCAATATTCTTTCATGAATTGTTCAAGTGACCAATACTGTGTTTGCTAACTTTCAATAAATTTTACCACCTATAATTATTACATGTGAAGTCATTACTCCCCATGGGATAAGTATATGAACCATATTTAATTTCATATTTATGTTATTCAATTTATTCCACCATTTACTCATAGGATATAAGTGAAGCACGAGAGTAAATGAAAAACTACTCCAAAAAGATATAAGTGAAGATCAGTGAGTAGTCAAATAATTAAGTAGCTATGTGGAGACTCTCTCTCATTTAATAATTTTAGATCTTAAGTATTTTATTCATACAGCAAGCAAAACAAAATAAAATTACGTTCCAAGGATAGCACATATCATGTGAAGAAGCAAAAACTTAGGCTCAACCAAAACTGACCAATCATTGTTGAAGAAGAAAGATGGGATGCCAACCGGGGCATCCCCAAGCTTAGATGCTTGAGACTTATTGAAATATTAATTAGGGATGCCTTGGGCATCCCCAAGCTTGAGCCCTTGTGTCTCCTTAATTCCTCTCATATCACGGTTTCCCTAAATCTCAAAAACTTCATCCGCACAAAACTCAACAAGAACTCGTGAGATAAGTTAGTAGAAATCCATGCAAAACCTTATCATTCTCTACTTTAGAAAATCACTAAAATTATAATTTTACATTACATACTAAATGCCTCTACATATTTAATATTCCCATCCTCAAATGGAATGATTAAACAAGCAAACATATGCAATCATAACAACAATCTATGTAAACAGAACAATCTGCAAAGGATTAAGGAATATCCATACTTAGTTAACTCAAAAAATTCTAACAATTTACCACACTGTAGAGAATTTATCATTGCATGTTGTGTCAAAATTTTAAGCTTTTATCACATTCTGACTTTTCTATGGAATTTTTTGCAATAGCGACAAACTTTCTGTTTTGAAACAACAACTCATATACTTGCAAATTGTGCATGGTGAAGGCTATCCTTGAAACTTCTATTCAAACAAAAGATACAAATCTTATTCTAAATAACAGCAAGCAAATCTAAAAAAAATAAAATTACACTCCAAGCAAAACACATATCATGTGACGAATAAAAATATAGCTCCAAGTAAGGTTACCGATAATGTTGGAGACGAAAGAGGGGATGCCTTCCGGGGCATCCCAAGCTTAGTTGCTTGGGTATTCCTTGAGTATTGCCTTGGGGTGCCTTGGGAATCCCCAAGATTAATGTCTTGTCACTCGTTATTCTCCTCATATCGATATCTCACCCAAAACTTCAAAACTTCAATCAAACAAAACTTTACAAAACTTCGTGAGATTTGTTAGTATTATAAAGACAAATCATTCACTTTGGTACTGTCAAGACAAGATTCATAATTGTTCTCACACAAGGCCTACTGTACCATATCATCTCTACAATTTATATTGAGCAATATAAGCCATAGAAACTAGGAAACAAGCAAACTATGCATTGAAAACAGAATCTGGCAAAAACAGAATAATCTGTAGTAATCTGAACAAAGACCATACTTTTGCTACTCAAAAATTTCTGAACAATTACGACAACTTAGAGAATTTGTATACCAATCATCTAACAAAAAATCAGATCAAAAGCACGTTCCAGTGAATTTTTAAAATTCCTGGACTGAGTGCAAAAGTTTCTGTTTTTGCACAGAATCAAGTCAACTATCGTCCACACTATCCCAAAGGCTTTACTTAGCACTTTATTGAAACAAAAGCTATAAAACATGATTAATACAGTAGCGTAATCATGTGAACACACAAAAACAGTAGGTATAAATATTGGGTTGTCTCCCAACAAGCGCTTTTCTTTAATGCCTTTTTAGTTAGGCATGATGATTTCAATGATGCTCACATAGAAGTAAAGAATTGAAACATATTGGGAGCATCATGAAGCATATGACTAGCAAATTTAAGTCTAATCCATTTCCTATGCATAGGGATTTTGTGAGAAAACAATTTATGGGAACAAGAATCAACTAGCATAGGAAGGCAAAACAAGCATAACTTCAAAACTTTCAACACATAGAGAGGAAACTTGATATTATTGAGATATGTAAAAGCATATGGTCCTCTCTCATAATAATTTTCTATAGGATCATGACTGAATTCAATAATATAACCATCACATAAAGCATTCTTTTCATGATCCATAAGCATAGAATTTTTACGCTCCACATAAGCAAATTTATTCTCATGAATAGTAGTGGGAGAAAACTCAACAAAATAACTACCATGACATACTTGATTGGCATAATCAATTTGAGCATTAAAAGCATGGTGACAAGTTCCATGGTTATCATATTCTTTATAGCATACATCTCGTCACAATAATCATCATAAATAGCAACTTTTTTGATCATAGTCAATTGAAACCTCTTCCAAAATAGTGGAATCATCATTGAAGAAAGTCATGACCTCTCAAAATCCACTTTCATAATTATCACTATAGGATTCAACACCCTCCAAAATAGTGGGATCATCATTACATAAAGTTGACACTCTTCCAAACGGACTTTCATCATTATAATCGTCATAAATAGGAGGCATGCTATCATCATAATAATTTTGCTCATCAAAACTTGGGGGACTAAAAATATCATCTTCATCAAACGTAGCATCCCCAAGCTTATGGTTTTGCATATCATTAGCATCATGGATATTCCAAGAATTCATACTAACAGCATTGCAATCATGCCCATCATTCATGGATTTTATGACAAACATTTTATTGAATTCTTCTTCTATCAATTGAGCACAATTTTCCTTTCCATCATTTTCACGAAAGACATTATAAAGATGAATAATATGAGGCAACCTCAATTCCATTTTTTGTAGTTTTATTTTATAAAGCAAACTAGTGATAAAACAAGAAACTAAAAATTCATTTGCAAGATCTAAAGATATACCTTCAAGCACTCACCTCCTCGGCAACGGTGCCAGAAAAGAGCTTGATGTCTACTACACAACTTTCTTCTTGTAGACTCGTGTTGGGCCTCCAAGCGTAGAGTTTTGTAGGACAGTAGCAAATTTCCCTCAAGTGGATGACCTAAGTTTTATCAATCCATGGGAGGCGTAGGATGAAAATGGTCTCTCCCAAACAACCCTGCAACCGAATAAGAAAGAGTCTCTTGTGTCTCCAACACACCCAACACTACTAGGGAAAACCTTATACACAGAAATTTAGCAACAGCGCGGGTCAAAAAAGCGCGCTAGTGCTATATAGCAGTAGCGATTTAAGAGAAACCGCGCTACATATACAAACTTAGCAGTAGCGCTGGTAGTCACGAAAGCGCTACTACTAATATTCCCATTGGCAGAATGATAGGCTATGCATAGCAGTAGCGGGCTTAGATGAAACGCGCTACCGCTAGTGCATAATTAGCAGCGCATTTCCAAGGAAGAGCGCTACTACTAACGGAAATACAATAAGATGAAAAACAAATAGAAAAGTAAATGAAAATGAAAGAAATAGAAAAAGGAGAAAGGAAAAAAATAAAATGTAAAGCAAAATAAACGAAAAAGCGAAAAATCGGAGGAAGGCATAGCAGCAGCGTGTGTTTGTAAGAGGCGCTATAGCTAACATAGCTGCAGTGCGTGTCCTAGATCCCCGCTATAGAAATAGAAAAGGAAATTAAAAAAGGAAGAAATTTACATAGCTATAGCAGCGGCGCGTTTTGCAGAAACCGCTATAGCTATCTTAGCGATAGCGCGTTTTGCCAAACGCGCTACCGCTAAGTTTGACTTAACCAAAAAACCATTCCCCCCCGGCCACTTCTCCCCCAAATCCCTCAACCCACCCCGCGCGCCGCCGTCTCCCCGATTCACCGTCGCCCCACTTCGCCGCCGACGTCGACGCCACCAGAGCCGTGCACCATCGACGACACCGGAGCCGCCCCCAATGCCACGGAGCCACGCGGCCTCGTCAACGCCACCAGAGCTGCCGTCGACGCCACCTTCCTCGCCGTCATCGGAGACGCCCCTGCCTCCCTCGCCGTCACCGGAGACGCCCCTGCCTCCCTCGCCGTGACCGGAGACGCCTCTGCCTCCCTCGCCACCACTGCCTCCGTCGCCACCACCGGAGCCATCATCTGTAAGCCCCCACCCCTCCTCTCTCTCATGCATATAGGTTAGCCAGTTTAATTAGGTTAATTATCTAGGTTAGGGCAAAAATTTAGTTAGGGCTTTGACAGAGAAGTAGTTAGGTAACTAGTTTAATTAGGTTAATTATCTAGGTTAGTGCAAAAACTTAGTTAGGGATTTGACAGAGAACTAGTCAGGTTAACTAGTTTAATTAGGTTAATTATTCAGGTTAATTAGTGCAAAAATTTATTTTAGGCTTTGACAGAGAACTAGCTGCGTTAACTAGTTTAATTAGGGTTAATTATCTAGGTAAACTAGATTAACTAACTAGGTTAAATAGATAGGTTAATTAGGTTCGTTGGATTAACAAGCTAGGTTAAGTAGATTGGCAAAGGTTTTTGATTTTTGAAAAGACCACTATTTTTCAAGGAAAAGAATTTAGGCAAATTTTATTTTTCATTGAAGTGGTCATGTGATATCTTTTCATTGAAGTTGTTCGATTGTGCCCAAGTGGCTTTGTTGTTTCCAGGGAATGATGCTGAGTGGCCTATGTGTTGCCGGAATGTTGATTCATTTCTGTTCCGGCAAATTTCAGGTTCTCGATTTGTCCACTTTTTAGCAAAGGTCATGCCGAAATTTCCCGTGAATTTCGGCATGACTTGTGCTACAAACTAGGACATATTGAGTGACCGGGATTTGCCGCACCAGGAAGGAGTCAACATTCCTGCAAAACAATAGTCCTTTTTTATGTCATTATTCATTTTATTAGGTCTAGAATTAATTGACTCGATTTAATCATAGGAAACATGGCTAGCAACGATGAAGGACAGGGTTCTGGTGATTGCGACGATGTCTACCGGGCGGTAGACGAATTTTTTAGCCTTATCGACGATCAACAGATGTTGTTGCTGGGCCCACCGGTGGCATCGGGGACTGAGACCGACACGCAGACCGATGCTGAGACTGAGACCGGCGCTGAGATTCAGACCGGCATCGAGACCGACGCTGAGACCGGTGCTGCCTCGGGGAGCGGAGCCGGTGTAGAACCGAAAGCAAAGAGGCAACGGGTTCCTAACAAACTCAGGACTACTAGACTGGTGGTCATGGAGGTGGACGACGGCAATTTTGAGCCAAAGGCGCCCGAGGAAGCGCGCGCGTGCTACGGCAATCAAATAGGCTGCATCATACGGACAACCGCCACCATCAACGATGAGAATCTAAAGAAGATAGAAAATATGAGGAGCTCCCTCCTAAAGAAGTTTCACTAGATATTCTTGTTCCCGGGCCGGAATGAGAAGGATTATGAAGATCCAGAGAAGGACCCGACAATGAAGAAGATAAAAAAACACACCATGACCAAGTTTAGCAACGCGTTGGCCGCCTGGAAAAATCGAGTGAAAACAAAGATCAGCGACGGGGAACCCTAATCCGAGATTGTAAAGGATAGTCCGACAATCACGGAAGAGCAGTTTCAAATATTCAAGGAGGCTTGCGAGGCCGAAGCTGCCAAAGAAAAGTCTAAGTACATGAAGGGGCTTCAAAAGAGGAACATTGGGACCCACCACCTCGGAAGCCGTGGTTACGGCGGAAAGAGGTCCAAATGGGCCAAGGAGGACGCGGAAGCCGCGAGTCTGGGCGTCCCAGACACCTTGGCGGATTTCACCGTCCCGCAGGAGCGTGACGTCCTAAGGGCCCGACACCATTGGGACCCAGTGAAGAAGGTTTACGAGACAACACCGGTCATTACAGAGTTCATGAGACTGCTGGTAATTTTAGTTTCTGATCAATTCGACTGCACACGCTAGTCATATTTGTAAATGATCCTTGTGCCTTTTGCAGAGAGAGCAGCACCGGATTGCGGCCGAAAGCGACTCGCCGTCTGAGGCATTGGCGAGGCCCAAGTGGGACACTCCATTCAACCGGGCGTTGAACATATTGAAACAACAACCGGTGGATACTCAACCGTCGTATGGACGCGTGCACGGTGTCGGAGACGGCGCCACGTGGAAGAAGTACTACCGTGAGACCACGGAGGAGAAAAAGGAAAGACGGAGGTTAACTGAAGAAAGCATCGACAAGAAGGTTGAGATTGCGGTTGAGAAGAAATCATCTCAGACAGTCGCAACAGCGGTAGCTGCTGCAAAACAAGCGATTGCAGATATATCTACTTCCTTGGTGACGGGCGTTTACACTTGGACAAGGCAAAATCCAGAAAAAAATGCAGAGGACTTTCCCCTTGCTGACTTCTTGGCCGCACCGGATCCCGCACCTGCTCCCGCACCGGCTCCCGCACCGGCTCCCGCACCTGCTCCCGCACCGGCTCCTGCACCTGCTCCCGCACCTGCTCCCGCACCGGCTCCCGCACCTGCTCCCGCACCGGCTCCCGCACCGGACGTGCTCGGTGGTGCCTCCTCTTTGGCTGAGCTCCACGCCCTCACGGTATCTGCCACACCGACCCCCTTCAATATAAATGTATAATCTCCCGCTTTCGTTGCCTTTCGGATGTCTCACGTCGCAGACTTTTCTTTGCAGGCCGACGAAACCCCGTGCACCATATTGTACACCATCGGTGAACAGAAGGTGGACATGGGGAAGGGGACGATAATGGAGCCGAAGGAACCATTGTTCCACAGCCGGTCGATCCCCCCGAACGTCTTCAAGGTTTCTGTGGCCAGTGTCAAACCGGGCCACGAGAATTTGCCTCCTCTAATACTTGTGGGGGATGACGATGAGACCCCGCGGCGGCTTGGTGATTGTTGCAATGGGTGGGTCCTGTTGTGGCCAAAGAGTCTGCTTCGTCTGGAGGCGGCCGGGAGCACACCCACGAGCACGCAGCCTCAGCAAGGTATGAACATCAACACCCCACCTACCCAATTAGAGTCGGGTGTCGGGTTGGGTGATAGCGGACGGGGTAAGCAGGTGGCTCCATTAGTCGCTAATGACGTCGCCATGGATGAGGATGAGGATGACGATGGCGCTGAACAATATGTCTATACTGGCGCCTCCTCAGGGTTTGAGCATCATGAGTCAGTGCCTGAATTACCGTCTCAACGTATTATTGACGACCATCCGGTGGTAAAGAATCCTAGGAAGAGAGCGAGGAAAGGCAAAAAAGCTGATTCTATGATCCAGCCGCCTCAGCAGCCTCGGCTTCAGGACCGTGTAGATATCCCCGATGCTGATAAATGGCATATCCCCGGTCAACCAATCCTACCTGAAACAGCGCTACGGGCCAGATTCGGCGATCTAAGGAGACTTCATGACGATGTGCTGCGGGTAGAGAAAGGCCTCATCGCCTCGAAAGATCCAGGATACCCACTCTACGTGGTTAACGTTCCGCAGCAAATGTCGTACGTCGACGGCTTCCCCGCGGATAAGTTCTTCCTCCGATTCGATTACATATTCGACATGTTTCACGTGAAGAAGCTGGATTTTACGTTTGTCCGCCTTTATGCCTTGCACATGAACTACATCATTGGGGTTGAGCAGATACATTTTATCTGTGTCGCTGACCCGTACTACATGCACGAGGGCTTCTTGGGAGTCTGTTCACAGAATCGTGAATACGCGAGGGATTACATTGTCAGTTTCATGCTCGCCAATAAGGACAAGGAGGCGATTCTCGTGCCTTATCATCCTGTGTAAGTCATCCGCGCTACTATCCTTCCTTCGATTTCAATAATTCATTTGCACGGTGGAGGCTAATTAATTTGAGGTGTACTTATTTTGCGCAGCGGCGAGCGCGCCGTCCTCATCATCCTCTACCCCCAATTCTCCCACGCTCTTTACTTGGACTCGTCGAAGAACATTCACAAAAAGGATTACACCCACATCAAAGATGTTCTCGACAGTGCTATGTTTTACTACCAAGCAAGGGGTGGAGAGGTTAGGGACATGAAGAGAAGGGGCGGCAGGGCCGCCTTCAGCCATAAGACCGACTTCTGCTGCATCCAGCAACCGAACGATTCTCTTAATGATGGATTCTATGTCCTACACCACATGTTGGAGTATAGATGGGATCACCAGAACCTTCACATTGCACCTAGATCTGGCGATGCCCATATTCTGCAATGGGCAAAGGACATAGGAGATATCGAGGATCATCAACTTCGAGCTGAGTTCTATAACATCCAGCGCGAACTTGCCCAAATCATCATGAATGAGGTCGTCAGAAAAATAGGGATGTTCCATGCAGAAGGACAAATGTCGCGGGAAGACGTCCGAACATGGATAGCCTCTCAGCGTCTTGACATGAAGCCTTTCACTAAGCTCGATGACTATCTCCCTGACATGGATGGATGGCACGACATGATGGAGTGATTGTCGATATATGACAATGTGTCCGTTTAGTCCATACTTTCTTTTATGACAAAACTTTGAGTTATGCATGGTGAAACTTTATTTGTGATGTAATTAAACTGTCCTCCTCCTTGACTAGCGAAAATCACTCTAGTTAGGTCATTTTGGGTACGATGAACTTTGTTATTTATGCTTATGATATGTTGTTTCTATTTTTGCCAAGTCTGTCTCTTTCTGTTGCTCAACTATATATGTTGCATATCATCGACTCATGTGACGATGCAGGTGCATAGATCATAGATGGCGAAGAAGTGCTACGCCAGGATTATATATACGACAAGTGGCCGGAGTGTCAGGCCCAGGTGTACCGGTTTTCGGTATCCGAGCGACACGCAGTACTTAGTTTAGGTTCACGCTAATGCGAGAGAGGGATACGAACTCATGTACTCAAAGTGATAGCTATTCTCGCGTATATCATTGTTTAGATGGATGACGATGTATTTGCAAGTAATCGAGACTTGTATCGCTATTTTCGAGATTGATGACGAGAGACCACTTTGTGTTGGATGATGATTATGATGATGACATGATTTAATGAGACTAATTGTATGTATATGCTATGATTACATTTGTATGTGTATGATATGCTAAATATTATTGTATAAAGCCTATTCAAATACAAAACAAATAAAAAACAAATATGTAGGAAAAAAACTAATAAAACTAGTAGTAACGAGGGGGGAAATTTAGTAGTAGCGCCGACTTACCAGTAGCGCTTCCTGCTGAAAAGCGCTGCAGATAATATCAGTAATGACTTTTTCCAAAGAGCGCTACAGCTATTCATCAGTAGCAGTAGCGTGGGTCAACAGGCGCTACTGCTATACGTTAGCTGTAGCGCCTTATTAGTAGCACCGATACCCGCATTACTGAGAGGGCCAAAACTCGCGCTGCTGCTAGGCTTTTCCCTAGTAGTGCAATACAATGGTAAATTGTATAGGTGCACTAGTTCGGCGAAGAGATGTCGATAGAAGTGTAGTATGGATGGTAGAAATATATTTTTCTAATCTGAATAAAAAACCCAGCAAGGTAACTAGTAACAAAATTGAGCAAAAACAGTATTGCAATGCTTGAAAACAAGGCCTAGGGTTCATACTTTCACTAGTGCAATGTCTCTCGACAGTGATAACATAATTAAATCATATGGCAATCCCTCAACGTGCAAAAAAGAATCACCCCAAAGTTCCTATCGCGGAGAACATAAGATGAAATTGCTTGTAGGGTATGAAACCACCTCAAAGTTATTCTTTTCCATCAATCCATTGAGCTATTCCTATAAGTGTCACAAACAGCTCTAGAGTTCGTAGTAAAATAACACCATATGATCCACATCAATCAACCCTGATGTCACCTAGATACTCCAATGTCACCACAACTTTCTGTGGGTCAATTATATGATATGCATCAAACAACTTCAGATTCATAATATTCAATCCAACACAAAGAACTTCAAAGAGTGCCCCAAGATTTCTATCGGAGTAACAAGGACGAAAACATGCATTAACCCCAATGCATAGATTACCCCAATGTCACCTCAGGAATCCGCGAGTTGAGTGCCAAAACATACATCAAGTGAATCAATAGAACACCCCATTGTCACCACGGGTATCCTACGCAAGACATACACCAAGTGTTCTCATATCCATAAAAGTATTCAATCTGATAATAGTGAAACCTCAAAGGTAAAACTCAATTCATCACAAGAAGATAGAGAGGGAGAAACACCATATGATCCAACTATAGTAACAAATCTCGCGGTACATCAAGATCGTGCCAAATCTAGAACACGAGAGAGAGAGAGAGAGAGAGAGAGAGAGATCGAACACATACCTACTGGTACATACCCTCATCCCCGAGGGTGAACTACTCCCTCCTCGTCATGCAGATCATCGGGATGATGAAGATGGCCTCCGGTGATGATTTCCCCCTACGGTAGGGTGCCGGAACAGGGTCCCGATTGAGTTTTTGTGGCTACAGAGGCTTGCGGCGGCGGAACTTCTCCTCTAGGGTTCTTTTCGGAGGTTTCTGTATATATAAGAGTATTTGGCGTTGGAAACAAGTCAGGAGGACACACAAGGAGCCCACAAGCCCAAGGGGCGCGCCCTGGGGGGTGGGCGTGCCCCCCTGGCTTGTGGCCTCCTCGGTCACTGATACGTCCATTTTGCATCATGCTTTTATATCAATATTTATTGCATTATGGGATGTTATTACACATTATACCTCAATACTTATGGCTATTCTCTCTTATTTTACAAGGTTTACCATGAAGAGGGGGAATGCTGGCACCTGGAATTCTGGCTGGAAAAGGAGCAAACGTTGGAAACCTATTCTGCACAGCTGCAAAAGTCCTGAAACTCCATGAAACAACTTTTTGGATTTAATAAGAATTTCTGAGCGAAAGAAATAGGCCAGGGAGCCCACACCCTGTCCAGGAGACATGGGGCGCCCCCCCTATAGGGCGCGCCCCTATCTCTTGGGCCCCCTGGTGGGCCACCGGCATCCATCTTCTGCTATATCATCACTTTTACCCTGAAAAAATCGTGGGCAAGCTTACGGGACGAAACTCCGCCGCCATGAGGCGGAACCTTGGCGGAATCAATCTAGGGCTCTGGCGGAGCTGTTCTGCCAGGGACACTTCCCTCCGGGAGGGGGAAATCATCACCAATGTCATCACCAATGATCCTCTCATCGGGAGGGGGTCAATCTCCATCAACATATTCACCAGCACCATCTCCTCTCAAAACCCTAGTTCATCTCTTGTATCCAATCTTGTATCAAAACCACAATTTGGTACCTGTGGGTTGCTAGTAGTGTTGATTACTCCTTGTAGTTGATGCTAATTGGTTTACTTGTTGGAAGATCATATGTTCAGATCCTTTATGCATATTATTACTCCTCTGATTATGAACACGAATATGCTTTGTGAGTAGTTGCGTTTGTTCCTGAGGACATGGGTGAAGTCTTGCTATTAGTAGTCATGTGAATTTGGTATTCGTTCGATATTTTGATGAGATGTATGTTGTCTTTTCCTCTAGTGGTGTTATGTGAACATTGACTACATGACACTTCACCATTATTTGGGCCTAGAGGAAGGCATGGGGAAGTAATAAGTAGATGATGGGTTGCTAGCATGACAGAAGCTTAAACCCTAGTTTATGCGTTGCTTCGTTAGGGGCTGATATGGATCCATATGTTTAATGTTGTGGTTAGGTTTACCTTAATACTTCTTTTTGTAGTTGCGGATGCTTGCAATAGGGGTTAATCATAAGTGGGATGCTTGTCCAAGTCAGGACAGTACCCACGTGCCGGTCCACCCACATATCAAATTATCAAAGTACCAAACGCGAATCATATGAACGTGATGCGAACTAGCTTGACGATAATTCCCAATGTGTCCTCGGGAGCTCCTTTATTATTATTAGAATTTGTGCAGGCTTATCCTTTCCTACATAAAGGATTGGGCCACCTTGATGCACCTTATTTACTTTATTTACTTGTTGCTCGTCACTATTTATCTTATCACAAAACTATCTATCACCTACTATTTCAGTGCTGGCAGAGAAAACCTTACTGAAAACCGCTTATCATTTCCTTCTGCTCCTTGTTGGGTTCGACACTCTTACTTATCGATAGGACTACGATAGATCCCCTACATTTGTGGGTCATCAAGATCTTTTCTGGCGCCATTGCCGGGGAGTGTAGCGCTTTTTGTGAGTGGAACTTGGTAAGGAAACATTTATGCTAAAATTTTCTGTTACTTGTCACTATGGAAACTAATCCTTTGAGGGGCTTGTTTGTGGTATCTTCACCCCAACCAGAAGAGCAAAGAGTTGCTCCTCAACCTACTGAACTTTATGAAAATATTTACATTGAGATTCCTTCGGGTATGATAGAAAAACTGCTAGCTAATCCATATGCAGGAGATGGAACATGGCATCCCGATTTACACCTTATCTTTGTGGATGAAGTTTGTGGATTCTTTAAGCTTGCAGGTATTCACCAGAAGTTCTATCCTATGCATCTTGTTCATCGTGATCGTAATTACATATATAATTTCTGGCCTCGTGAAGGAGAAAGCATCGCTCAAGCTTGGGGGAGCTTAAGTCAATGTTATATTCATGCCCCAATCATGAGCTCTCTCGGGAAATGATTATTCAGAATTTTTATGCTCGGCTTTCTCTTGATAATCGTAACCTGCTCGATACTTCCTGTGCTGGTTCTTATATGCTGAAGACTATTGATTTCAAATGGGACTTATTGGAAAGAATTAAACAAAACTCTGAAGATTGGGGTTCCGATGATGGTAAGGAGTCAGGTATGACACCTAAGTTCGATTGTGTTAAATCTTTCATGGATACCGATGCTTTCCGTGGATTTAGCTCTAAGTATGGACTTGACTCTGAGAGAGTAGCTACTTTCTGTGAATCTTTTGCTACTCACCTTGATCTCCCTAAAGATAAGTGGTTTAAATATAATCCTCCTGTTGAAGTAAAAGTAGTTGCGCCTATTACAGTCGAAGAAAAGACTATTACCTATAGTGATCCTATTGTTCCTACTGCTTATGTTGAAAAACCTCATTTTCCTGTTAGGATAAAGGATCATGCTAAAACTTCGATGGTTGTTTGTAAGAGTAATACTAGGACTTATACACCTCCTGAGCAAATTAATGTTGAACCTAGTATTTCTATGGTTAAAGATCTCTTGGATGAGGACTTAGATGGGCATGTTATTTCTTTCTTAGGTGAGACTGCTAATATTGCTTGACCTGATACTAAGACACGTAGACCTGTCGTAGGCATGCCTGTTATTTCTGTTAAAATAGGAGATCATTGTTATCATGGCTTATGTGATATGGGTGCTAGTGCTAGTGCGATACCTTATGATCTTTATAAACAAATTATGCACGACATTGCACCCGTTGAATTAGAAGACATTGATGTTACTATTAAGCTTGCTAATAGGGATACCATTAAACCTATTGGGATTGTTAGAGATGTTGAAGTTTTGTGTGGGAAGGTTAAATACCCTGCTGATTTTCTTGTTCTTGGTTCCCCACAAGATGATTTTTGTCCCATTATTTTTGGTAGACCCTTCTTGAATACTGCTAGTGCTAAGATTAATTGTGAAAAGAATATTGTCACTGTTGGCATAGATGGTATGTCTCATGAGTTTAATTTTGCTAAGTTTAGTAGACAACCTCGTGAAAGGGAACCATCTAGTAAGGATTAGATTATTAGTCTTGCTTCCATTGCTGTTCCTCCAACTGATCCGTTAGGACAATATTTGCTAGACCATGAAAATGATATGTTTATGAAGGAAAGGGAATAAATAGATGAAGTGTTCCTTAAACATGAACCTATGCTGAAACATAACCTTCCCGCTGAAATTCTTGGGGATCCCCCTCCACCCAATGGTGATCCCGTGTTTGAACTCAATCCATTACCTGATAATCTTAAGTATGCTTATCTAGATGAAAAAGAAATATATCCTGTTATTATTAGCGCTAACCTTTCAGAGAAAGAAGAAGAAAGATTATTGAAAAACTCTGAAGAAGCACCGAGTTGCTATTGGATATACTCTGGAGGATCTTAAGGGCATTAGCCCCACATTATGTCAACACAAAATTTTAGTGGATAAAGATGCCAAACCAGTTAGAGATCCTCAAAGACAATTAAATCCCAAGATGAAGGAAGTGGTAAGAAAGGAGATACTAAAGCTCCTTGAGGCAGGTATTATTTATCCCGTTGCTGATAGTGAATGGGTAAGCCCTGTCCATTGTGTTCCTAAAAAATGAGGTATTACTGTTGTTCCTAATGATAAAGATGAATTGATCCCGCAAAGAATTATTACAGGTTATAGGATGGTAATTGATTTCTGTAAGTTAAATAAAGCTACTAAGAAAGATCATTACCCTTTACCTTTTATTAATCAAATGCTAGAAAGGCTATCCAAACACAAACATTTCTGCTTTCTAGATGGTTATTCTGGTTTATCTCAGATACCTGTGTCGGCTAAGGATCAATCTAAAACTACTTTTACTTGCCCTTTTGGCACTTTTGCTTATAGACGTATGCCTTTTGGTTTATGTAATGCACCTGCTACCTTTGAAAGATGCATGATGGCTATATTCTCTGATTTTCGTGAAAAGATTTGTGAGGTATTCATGGATGACTTCTCAGTCTATGGGTCCTCTTTTGATGATTGTTTGAGCAACCTTGACCGAGTTTTGCAGAGATGCGAAGACACTAGTCTTGTCCTGAACTAGGAAAAGTGTCACTTTATGGTTAATGAAGGCATTGTCTTGGGGCACAAGATCTCCAAGAGAGGTATTGAAGTTGATAAAGCCAAGGTTGATGCTATTGAAAAGATGCCATGTCCCAAGGAAATAAAAGGTATAAGAAGTTTCCTTGGTCACGCCGGTTTTTATAGGAGGTTCATTAAGGACTTTTCTAAGATCTCTAGGCCTCTGACTAATTTATTGCAAAAAGATATTCCTTTTGTCTTTGATGATGATTGTGTCGAAGCATTTGAAACACTTAAGAAAGCTTTGATCACTGCCTGATTGGAATTTACCTTTTGAAATTATGTGCGATGCTAGTGATTATGCTATAGGTGCTGTTTTAGGGCAAAGAGTCGATAAGAAATTGAATGTTATCCAGTATGCTAGTAAGACTCTTGACACTGCCCAGATAAATTACGCTACTACTGAAAATGAGTTCTTAGCAGTTGTGTTTGCATGTGATAAGTTTAGACCTTATATTGTTGATTCCAAAGTTACTATTCACACCGATCATGCTGCTATTAAATATCTTATGGAAAAGAAAGATGCTAAGCCTAGACTCATTACATGGGTTCTCCTGCTCCAACAATTTGACTTGCATATTATTGATAGAAAGGGAGCTGAGAACCCCGTTGCAGACAACTTGTCTAGGTTAGAGAATGTTCTTGATGACCCACTGCCTATTAATGATAGATTTCCCGATGAACAATTAGCGGTCGTCAATGCTTCTCGTACTGCTCCTTGGTATGCTGACTATGCTAATTACATTGTTGCTAAATATATACCGCCTAGTTTCACATACCAGCAAAAGAAAAAGTTCTTTTATGATTTAAGACATTACATCTGGGACGATCCACACCTTTATAAAGAAGGAGTAGATGGTGTTATTAGACGTTCTGTGCCTGAGCATGAACAGGAACAGATTCTACGTAAGTGTCGGGGAAGCTGATCCACGAACACCTATGGGACCGGCGGACCGAGCCCCTTTCGGTTTGGCGGGGGGCGGAGGTCGCACGAAGAGCAGATCGAGGCGAAGCACACGAGCAGTTTACCCAGCTTCGGAGCTCTCCGGAGAGATAACACTCCTACTGCTGCTTGTCTGATTGTATTGTGTTCTTGCTCGGGAGCGCAAAGTTCTACAGTACACACTAGCCGCTAATGAGACCGAGCGTGAGTGCTTTCTCCCTCCCCCCCTACGTTGCGCATGGGCCTCCTTTTATATGCTCAAGGGGTCACCGACAGGTGGCAACGTAAACAACGGTAAAAACGAAAAAGGGAAAGAGGTAGGTACAGCTACCTGCACAGTGCATCCTACCTAACCTTGACGGCAGGGGACAAAAGCATTAAATGCCCGTCTGCGTCGCCCAAACAGTGTAAAAAGGGACCGTCAGGTGCACCACCGCACGCCACGATGGAAATCTTGTCAGCGTCGCATGCCACCGCGCACCGCTGGCTGCACAGCCTCCCCCCCGCCTGGGAAGGCCCCAGGGTGACACGTTGGTGGATGCGCTAGAGCGCGGGTACAGAGTGGCCGCTTGCCGCGGCAAGCGCCTTGCCGCGGTCGTTGTCTTGTCGCGCCCGGAAGCTTGTCGCCCACGGGGCCTTGCCGGGACGCATGGCGCGTCGCGGCAAGTTCCCTGAGATGCCTCGGTTGGCCTTCCCGGCAAGCTCCTCTTGCCGGGGCCTTGTCTTCTTGACTTGAATACTTTGTTCTTGAATGGCTCCAAAGGAGACACGGAGGTCCTTGGCGGTCACCCGGCAAGCCTTGCCGCGGGGCGCTGCGACTGCCCGTGCACAAGTTCGGGATACTAGGTTACCCCTATTCTAGTACACCGACAGGAGCCCCGGGCCTGGGCCACACACGGTGCCGAGCGCTGTTGGGCTAGGCCCAAAACAGGGCACGGGCACACGCGGCCTGGTCCACGCCGTATCTCACTCCGTATCCACCGCGCCCTCCCCCAATGGCACACGTTGAATGCGGCATCGTGGGAGAGATCGTGGGTGGATTCTTTATCCGGAAGGGCGAAACGTCCGCCCCCTTCCTCTTTATAAGCAGGGGAAACAGGGGCAGTTCGCCCATCTCGCCGGTTGCTTCTCCATTCTCACAAACCTCCGCTGCTCCCCTCTTCTTCCCGAAGCTGAAAGAGAGTAGCGCTCCGCCCCCCATTGCCACCAGCATCACCAACGCTGTCGACCTCCCCCACCACCTCCTCCATGGCTCCAAAAGCCGACAAGGGGAAGGGCGTGAAGTCGGCCGAGGCGCAGCGGCTCGCGGCGCTGCGGAAGGAGCGGGCGATCTTCTCCCCCCAGCTCGACGCGAAGGAGCTGAGGGAGTACTACTACCTCTTCTGGTCGACGGAGACGCGAGCGCATCCGCGCATGAAGGTGCTCCCGGCCGCCGCATCGGAACTGGCTCCAAACGGGTACCCCTTCTTCGCGTTGTTCTTCTACTGCGGGCTCTGCCCGCCCTTCTCGGAATTCTTTTGCAACATAATGAACACTTACGGGCTCCGCCTCCTTGACTTCACCCCCAACGCCGTTCTTACCATGGCAGTTTTCGCACATCTCTGCGAAAACTTTGTCGGAGTCCACCCAAATGTAGCCCTTTCCCCCCACTTCTTCAAGCCTTGGGTCAAGAGAGGAGAGCCGCTTGCCGGAGGGATCGCCTGGATCTCGAGAGTCAGCAAGAAGGAAGCGTATCTGGAGGGTGAGCTCCGCAGCAAGTGGGAGGAGTGGAGAGCGGAGTGGTGCTGGATCGTCGAGGAGAACCCGCAGCCGTTCATTGGCCTGCGCCAAGCCCCCATAGTGCGCGGCAACGATTGGAGCAACGTGGCCCCGGAAGACGAGAGGCTGAAGATTGCTGTCACCTGAATCCTTCGCCTCAGGCTTGCCGGGCTCACCGTAGGCGCAGTTGGCGCAGATTTCCTTCACCGCCGCATCGCCCCCTGCAGGAGAGGGGGAGACTCGCCTGGGAGTTTAAGAACTCGGCGGACATCATGAGGCTGCGGCCAGGCCTCAACTTCAATTTCACCGTCCTGGAGCTGGATGCAATGCTCCTGCAGCTGTTCAAACGCGATCCCCAGCACCCATTTGTGTTGCCGAGGGGCGTCGTTCCGTTGTGCAACAACTCTTCGCTTGACCGGATCCGCGCGATGATGCTGTTGTGCGACTCGCACGGAATCGCTCCAACTTGGCAAGAGCCTGCGGATGACGTCGTGCGAGCGTTCTTCGACAACTTAGAAGAAGTGCCGGTCCGTGCCGACGAGCAGAAGAGCCTCACCCACGACACCACCGACGCGGAGCTGCAGCGCATCGCCACCAGGACGGAAGAGGCTGCGGCAGCAGCTGCCGCGGGTGAGTTCGGGTTCACCGTGGAGGAGGCAGAGGCAGCAGAGGCGGCAAGCCTTGCCGAGCGCGAGGAGTTTGTCGGCGAGGAAGAGCTTGCCGGGCCTGACGACGAGCCGAGCGAGCCCGGCGAAGGAGATCTTGTCGGGCCCGAGCCTTCAGACATCTTGCCGCAAGTGGAGCCCCCAACTGCACCAAGAAGGCGTCTCCGCAGGGCCGGGGACGTAGCGGGGCGGCAAACGGGCCAACAGCCGCTGAGCTGTGCGACACGCTCTACCGCGGCAAGCACTGTTGCCGCGGGAGCGCCTCATGCCGCTACGGCAACTGGAGTGGGATCTTCCCGGTCCACCGCTACCGCCCCTGCCAAGCGGGCAAGGGAACCTACTCCTCCGCCTCGCCGCACCGGAGGGGAGCCGGACTTCGATCTCTCCGCGCACATGTTTTCCATACAAAGCACGGTTGTTCGAGGAAGATAACTTAAAAATTAAAACTAATTGCTCAAACTTTGGCAACTTAGCTTTTCTGTCGTTCGCTTCCCGGCAAGGCGAAACTTCCTTAAACGACGCCTGGTCCACACCATTATCTTCTCCTTCCCCCCCGGCAAACTTGTGTGCAAGGGAACCTTCCTTCCTTTGAGAAAAAGAAAGAAGAGAAAATAACGATATGGAGCCTTACGGCTTGTTATTTCTTACCGGGGGTTGGTGCTGCACAAAGTGTCAGATAACACATGCAAGAAAAAGATATAATGCATGAAATTGACAGGATGTGCAGAGCACATGAGCTTTACTTATGCACGGGATCTGCGGCCGGCTTTGTACAAAGGATTACATGCAACATCGGCAAGACTTGTACAAAAGATGGTTGCCGGAACAGGTTCCGGCAACCGTGCCCTACGGGTAAAACTTACGAAGATGCTCAATGTTCCAGGAGTTGCTCACCGGAATGCCATCTTCGGTCTCAAGGCGGACAGCACCAGGCCTAGTGACTCGTTTCACCCGGTAAGGGCCTTCCCACTTCGGCGTCAACTTGTTGGAATTCTTGGCGGACTGAACGCGCCGAAGAACAAGGTCGCCTTCCTCGAAGCTTCTGGCATTAACTTTGCGGCTATGGTAGCGGCGCAAAGCTTGCTGGTATCGAGCAGCTCGTACAGCAGCCTGAAGACGGTCCTCCTCAAGGAGCAGCGTGTCATCTTGCCGCAGCTGCTCTTGCTCAAGCTCATCATAAGCGAGCACTCGAGGTGACCCGTATACGAGTTCCGTGGGGAGAACTGCCTCTGCTCCATAGACTAGAGCGAAAGGTGTCTGGCCGGTGGCTCGATTTGGCGTCGTTCTGATCGACCAAAGAACCACCGGCAGTTCCTCAATCCAGTTTCTTCCGCACTTGCGCAGCCTGTCGAAAGTCCTGGTCTTGAGCCCACGCAGCACTTCAGCATTTGCCCTCTCCGCTTGACTGTTGCTTCTCGGATGAGAAACAGAAGCGAAGCAGACCTTAGCGCCAAGATCTTGGACGTACTGCATGAAGGTGTGACTCGTGAATTGCGTGCCGTTGTCGGTGATGATCCTGTTGGGAATCCCGAAACGGCAAACAATCGACCTGAAGAACTTGACTGCTGACTGTGCTGTCACCTTCCTCACTGGTTCCACCTCCGGCCACTTTGTGAACTTGTCGATCGCCACGTACAAGTATTCAAAGCCCCCGACAGCTCGGGGAAAGGGGCCGAGGATGTCGAGCCCCCAGACCGAAAATGGCCAGGATAAAGGGATCGTCTGGAGAGCTTGAGCTGGCTGGTGTATCTGCTTGGAATGGAACTGGCACGCTTCACACTTGGTTACTTGTGCAGTTGCATCCTGGAGGGCTGTCGGCCAAAAGAAACCTTGCCGGAACGCTTTGCCGGCAAGTGCTCTTGCGCCAATGTGGTGGCCACATATGCCTCCATGTATCTCTGCCAACAGCTCTTGTCCTTCTTCCCGGTGAATACACTTCAATTTCACACCGTTGAGCCTTCTTCTGTACAGTGTGCTGTTGACAAACTGGTACATACTCGACTGCCGGGCTACTTTTTCCGCTTCTTCTTTCTCTTCAGGAAGTTCTCCTGTCTGAAGGAAACGGACAATCTGCTGTGCCCATGCTGGAGCTTCTGGCTCGACGACAAGGACTAAAGGCGCATCTGCTGCTGCGGGAATATCCGCTTCTACAGCAAGAACCTGCGGCTCAGCCAGAGCTTGATGTTCCCCGGCAAGCTTGCCGGAGCAAAACTTGTCGGGAGCGTCTGCTTCAACGGAACAAACTGTAAGGCTTGCCGGAGCAGACTGCTCCTCAGCACTCTTGGTGTTGATCTTGGGGACCTTCTTGGCGGCGCCTTTGGGAAGCTCTGCCGGAAGATAGTCACCAGAAATCAACTTCCTTTTCTTGCTCTGTCCAGTTGATGGCGTTACAGATGGTTGAGTTAGCTTGAGCACAAAAATCCCTGGTTCCAGAGGTAACTTAAGTGCAGCGCACTTCGACAAGCCATCAGCAATGTCATTCTGTGCCCTCGGAACATGTTCCATTTGCAGGCCGTCGAAGTGCTCTTCTAGCTTTCTCACTTCATCAACATAAGCTTCCATCAATGGACTCTGATAATTCTCGTTTACTTGGCGGACAACAAGCTGTGAGTCACCCCTGACAATGAGCTTCCTGATCCCAAGGTCCGCTGCGATCCTGAGACCGGCAAGCAAACCCTCATACTCTGCAGTATTGTTCGTTTCTTGCTCCTTGGGAAAGTGCATCTGGACTACGTACTTGAGGTGCTCTCCGGTGGGTGCGACAAGTAGCACGCCCGCACCGGCGCCTTGCAGCGAGAAGGCACCATCAAAGTACATCATCCACTCCTTGCTCACTTCCTTGACAGGGATGCTCGTTTCTGGAATTTCTTCATCTTGTGTCGGTGTCCATTCTGCTATGAACTCCGCCAATGCCCTGCTCTAGATAGTTGAAGTGCTTTCAAACTTGAGGCCAAAGCTTGACAGTTCCAGTGCCCACTCGACAATCCTGCCTATCGCTTCTGGATTCTGCAGTATCCTCTTCAACGGAAAGCGAGTGACGACTGTTATCTCATGTGCTTGGAAGTAATGGCGCAGCTTTCTCGAGGCCATGAGAAGGCCGAAAAGCAATTTCTGCACACCAGAGTACCTTGACCTAGCCCCCTGCAGAAGGGAACTAACAAAGTAAACTGGGCGCTGCACCATCCTTTTCTGCATCTTCTCGCACGCCTGCGCAGATCCATCTTTGTCGGGACCAGAGCTTGCCGGCGAAGCCCCCTGCTTGTCGCTGGATGCAGCTGCCGTGGTTGCTGGCTCATCATCTGCCTCCCTCTCCGCTACTAACGCAGCACTAACCACTTGATTGGTTGCCGCTATATATAGCAGCAACTTCTCTTGTGGCTTAGGTGCGACAAGTGTTGGAGTGGAGGACATGTATCTCTTTAAGTCCTATAGCGCATCCTCCGCCTCCGGAGTCCATTTCATTGGACCTGCCTTTTTCAATATTTTGAAAAATGGCAGGGCGCGCTCAGCAGATCTAGAGATAAACCTGCTGAGAGCAGCCACGCAACCGGCAAGTTTTCGTACATCCTTGACGCGCTTTGGTGCTTCAATTTGCTCAATGGCCTTGATCTTGTCGGGATTGGCTTCAATCCCCCGTTGAGACACGAAGAACCCGAGAAGCTTCCCGGAGGGAACTCCAAACACACACTTCTCGGGGTTCAGCTTGAGGTTGATCTTGCGCAGATTTGCAAAGGTTTCGTCTAAATCTTGAATCAGGGTTGCCCTGTCCTTGCTCTTGACCACTATGTCATCCATGTAGGCTTCCACATTTCTGTGTATTTGCGGCTCAAAAGCATGATGGACTACCCTTGCAAATGTTGAACCAACATTCTTTAACCCGAAGGGCATCCGTACAAAATAGTATGTGCCCCATGGGGTGATGAATGTGGTCTTCTCCTCATCCTCTTCTGCCATGAAGATCTGATGGTATCCTGAGTATGCATCAAGAAATGAAAGCAAATCACATTCGGCTGTGGAATCAACAATCTGATCAATGCGCGGCAAGGGAAATGGGTCTTTGGGACAGGCTTTATTAACATCGGTAAAGTCAATACAAAGCCTCCATTTTCCGTTTGCCTTCCGCACGACTACAACATTGGCCAGCCACGTAGGATGGAGCACTCCTCTGACAAGGCCTGCTGCTTCCAGTTTCTTGATTTCTTCTGCAATGAATTCTTGGCGCTCCACTGCTTGTTTCCTGACTTTCTGCTTGACGGGCCGCGCATGAGGACAGACGGCAAGGTGGTGCTCGATTACTTTCTTGGGAACACCGGGGATGTCAGACGGTTGCCATGCAAACACGTCGACGTTCGCCCGCAGGAAAGCAACGAGCGCGCTTTCCTATTTAGGGTCGAGCATGGCACTGATGGTGAAGGTACCACCAGTGCCGTCCTCCTTGGCGGACACCTTCTTGGTCTCTGGTGGAGCTGCCAATGCCTTCTTACACTTGCCGGTGGAGCTCGATGGTGCGTTCTCGACGGTAGCGCAGCACTCCAAAGAGGTGCGCTTACCAGAGTGGGCATCAGAGCTCTTGCCGGACTTGGTCTTCTTCTTCTCCCCGGGAGCTTCAGCGGCAAGTGATTTGCGATCGGTTGTGGCTGTTGCTTCCCGGTAGATCTTGTCAGCACAGATAAGGGCATCCTTCTTGTCGCCAGGGACAGAGATGACACTTATCGGGTCTGGCATCTTCAGCATGTTGTATGCATAGTGAGAGGCTGCCATGAACTTGGCGAGTGCTGGACGGCCGAGTATCCCATTGTAAGGCAATGGATAGTCAGCAACGTCAAAAGTGACCCTCTCAGTCCTGAAGTTCAACTCGCTGCCAAATGTTACCGGCAACGTGATCTTTCCCTTTGGCTTGCTCCTTCCCTGATTGATTCCTTGGAATGTGCCAGACTCTTCGAGCTCGCTGTCAGGGATTTGGAGTTTCTGGAGCACCGCGGAGGAGATTAGGTTCAAGCCGGCCCCGCCGTCCACTAGCATCTTAGTCACCTTGAGGTTGCGGATAGTTGGTGAAACCAACATCGGCAAGCACCCGACCGCAGTTATGCGATCAGGGTGGTCCTCAATATCAAAGATGATAGGCGTGCTGGACCATTTCAGAGGCTTGCGTGACTCGACGGGTAGTTCCGCTGCATTGACTTCCCGCACCCATTGCTTGAGCTGGCGGTGTGAAGTATGCAGAGAAGCACCGCCGTCAATGCACAGGACCTCTGTGGCTTTCTAGAACTCCTGATCATCGGCCTCGTCATCATCCATTTCTTCTTCGTCGTCGTCATCTTCATCCTTGTCGTGGCCGCGGGGAGGTCTGTCTCCTTGCCGCTGCTTGGCCTTGCCGCGGCGTCCTCCTCGGCCGGGACGTTTCTTGCCGGATCCTCCAGCGCCCTCTTGGGCCTTCTCCTTGTCGCGTCGCTCGTACTCAGCTTTTTGCTGCTCGACAAGCTGCTCGACTTTCTTGCAGCTCTGGAGATCATGGCCCTTGGTGCGGTGGATCTTGCAGTACTGCTTGTTGGTGCCGTCCTGCTTGTCGGCGACCGCCACAGCGACAACCTCCTTGCCGGAACTACCAGCTCCGGCTTTCTTGGTGCCACCTCCGTTGCCGGACTGCTCGACGACTAGCACCTCTTTGCCTTTCTTCTTCCTGTTGTTCCGTCGCCGGCTTTTCTTTCCGGGGAGTCTCCTCCCTTCCTCAGCACGTGCACATTTGTCGGCCAGGGGCATATAGCTCACTGACGTCTCTGATCTTGCACATCGCCATCTCCTCCCGCATCCTGCGGTTCCGCATGTTCTGATGGAACGCGCTGATTACCACGGCAGGGTGGACATCTGGGATGTTGTGCTGTACGTTGCTGAATCTCTGTATGTACTTGTGCAGGGGCTCTCCTTCCTTTTGGGCGAGCAGATGAAGGTCACTCTCTTGGCCATGAGGCTTGTGGCCGCCTGTAAAGGCGCCGACAAACTGATGGCATAGATCGGCCCAAGAGGATATGGAGCCGTCCGGCAAGTGCATGAGCCAGGATCTAACGTTGGGTTTGAGCATTAGTGGGAAGTAGTTGGCAAGGATCTTGTCGTCTCGTCCCTCGGCAGCCTGCATCGTGATGGTGTAGATGCTGAGGAACTCCGACGGATGCGTCTTGCCGTCGTACTTCTCTGGTACGTCTGGCTTGAAATTCTTATTGCTGGGCCACTGGACTTGCCGCAGCTCACGAGTGAATGCAGGGCAGCCTACCGTGTACGGCAAGTTGCCTGGTTCCCATGGCGCATGCATGTCGACAGAGGGCCCAGCACGCTGGTCAGATTGACGCCGTGCTTCTCTTTGGCGCTCAATGCGAGTATGAGCGTCTTCTTGCTATCATTCGCGAAGAACTTGGCGTTGATCGCGACGAGTTCGTGGATCCGACGATGCGGTGGAGTCGCTGTCGAGGTGGACCCGGCGAGTCGGCGATCTTGGCCTTCGGGATGGAGAGTGCATGGTGGTTGCACCCCCACCGGTGTTGTCGCCACCGGCTCGCGCCTGGCCGTCCTGCCGTGGCAGCGACGTACTTGGCTGCCGTGGAGTGTCACCATTGGCGAAGCCGATTAGACTCTGAATGGTGGCCCTCCATTGATCGGTCTTGTCCGCCGTTGGAGGGTAATCCAGGAGCAGTTGAGCTCGCGCCAAAGCTTCTGCTGGAGTGGTGGGCGGCAGTGGCGAACGGTGCGAGGAGCGGGATGTGCTCGAACTTCTAACTATGTTAGAAGGAGCAGTATCCCGTCCCGGCGACCGTGTCTCGCTCGTGCCATCACGTTGGCGTGCATGCTGGTCTCGAGCGCCCCGAGACCCACCAACTTGATCTTGGTCCAACAAACGTATGGCACTGCGAATACCATGACGCTGTCGGTCCTGCGCCTCCTGAGATGGGCGCGGAATATGCACGGACGTCGAGGTCTGCGCCGCCTTGCCCTTGGACCTGGCAGTGTCGTGAGCTCCCTCGTCGATGTCCGTTCTTCCGCCGACGTCTACCCCACCACCCGTTTGCTCCGGTGGCGGTGGGATCGACGCGGACGGAGCAGCTGCCTCCGAAGCCTTCTTCTTCGGTGGCATGTCGATGAAGAAAATGAAGATCTAGCTCGTGTGAACGCCGGATCAGGTTCACACGATCTCGACACCCCCTACCTGGCGCGCCAAAGATGTCGGGGAAGCTGATCCACAAACACCTATGGGACCGGCGGACTGAGCCCCTTTCGGTTCGGCGGGGGGCGGAGGTCGCACGAAGAGCAGATCGAGGCGAAGCACACGAGCAGTTTACCCAGCTTCGGAGCTCTCCGGAGAGATAACACTCCTACTGCTGCTTCTCTGATGATATTGTGTTCTTGCTCGGGAGCGCAAAGTGCTACAGTACACACTAGCCGCTAACGAGACCGAGCGTGAGTGCTTTCTCCCTCCCCCCTACGTTGCGCATGGGCCTCCTTTTATATGCTCAAGGGGTCACCGACAGGTGGCAACGTAAACAACGGTAAAAACGGAAAAGGGAAAGAGGTAGGTACAACTACCTGCACAGTGCATCCTACCTAACCCTGACGGCAGGGGACAAAAGCATTAAATGCCCATCTGCGTCGCCCAAACAGTGTAAAAAGGGACCGTCACGTGCACCACCGCACGCCACGATGGCAATCTTGTCAGCGTCGCATGCCACCACGCACTGCTGGCTGCACAGCCTCTCACCACGCGTGCCTGGGAAGGCCCCAGGGCGACACGTTGGTGGATGCACTGGAGCGCGGGTACAGAGTGGCCGCTTGCCGCGGCAAGCGCCTTGCCGCAGTCGTTGTCTTGTCGCGCCCGGAAGCTTGTCGCCCACCGGGCCTTGCCGGGACGCATGGCGCGTCGTGGCAAGTTCCCTGAGATGCCTCGGTTGGCCTTCCCGGCAAGCTCCTCTTGCCGGGGCCTTGTCTTCTTGACTTGAATACTTTGTTCTTGAATGGCTCCAAAGGAGCCACGGAGGTCCTTGGCGGTCACCCGGCAAGCCTTGCCGCGGGGCGCTGCGACTGCCCGTGCACAAGTTCAGGATACTAGGGTACCCCTATTCTAGTACACCGACAGTAAGTGTCATTCTGAATCTTATGGAGGGCACCACGCTGGAGATAGAACTGCACACAAGGTACTACAATCTGGTTTTTATTGGCCTACTCTCTTCAAAGATGCTCGTAAGTTTGTCTTATCGTGTGATGAATGTCAAAGAATAGGTAACATTAGTAGACATCAAGAAATGCCTATGAATTATTCTCTTGTTATTGAACCGTTTGATGTTTATGGCTTTGATTATATGGGACCTTTTCCTGCCTCTAATGGTTATACACATATTTGAGTTGCTGTTGATTACGTTACTAAGTGGGTGGAAGCTATACCAACTAGTAGGGCTGATCATAACACTTCTATTAAAATGCTTAAAGAAGTTATTTTTCCGAGGTTTGGAGTCCCTAGATATCTTATGACTGATAGTGGTTCACATTTTATTCATGGTGCTTTCCGTAAGATGCTTGCTAAGTATGATGTCAATCATAGAATAGCATCTCCTTATCATCCGCAGTCTAGTGGTCAAGTAGAGTTGAGCAATAGAGAGATCAAATTAATTTTGCAAAAGAATGTGAATAGATCTAGAAAGCATTGGTCCAAAAAACTTGATGATGCATTATGGGCCTATAGAACTGCATACAAAAATCCTATGGGTATGTCTCCATATAAGATGGTTTATGGAAAAGCGTGTTATTTACCTCTTGAACTTGAACATAAAGCATATTGGGCTATTAAAGAGCTCAATTATGACTTCAAACTTGCCGGTGAGAAGAGGTTGTTTGATATTAGCTCACTTGATGAATGGAGAACCCAAGCATATGAGAATGCCAAGCTTTTCAAAGAAAAAGTCAAACGCTGGCATGATAAGAGGATACAAAAGTGTGACTTTAACGTAGGAGATTATGTGTTATTATTCAACTCCCGTTTAAGATTTTTTGCAGGAAAACTTCTCTCAAAATGGGAAGGTCCCTACGTTATCGAGGAGGTCTATCGTTCTGGTGCTATAAAAATCAACAACTTCGAGGGCACAAATCCGAGGGTGGTAAACGGGCAAAGAATTAAACATTATATTTCAGGTAAACCTATCAATGTTGAAACTAATATTATTGAAACCGTAACCCCCAAGGAATACATAAGGGACACTTTCCAGAACGTTCCAGACTCCGAAAAGGCATAGGTATGTGGTACGGTAGGTAAACCGACTCCAAAACAACTCTAATGGCAATTTTTATCAGTTATGGATTATTTAAGAATTTTAGGAAGAAAGAAGTAGTCCGAAAGGGACACGAGGCCCCCACGAGAGTGGAGGGCGCGGCCCCCTGTCTCGTGGGCACCTCGTGTGTGGGACGCCCGGGTATTTAAGCTACAGTGAACCTCTGCTAATGATGCCACGTCACTTTTATTATTATTACTAATCTCGCGTTAGTTCGAAACCGTTTCAAAATTCAAATTCAAAATAATGTCAACAATAAAAGTTTTCAAATATAAAAAACAAAATGTTCGGGCTGTGCCAAAAATAGCATAGGTATTTATAGTGCAGCAAACTCATTTTTAGAAATGGCCTAAATGATTTAAAATGAAATAAAACAGAATAGAAAATGAATAAAAGAAAGAAAATACAAAAGAGAAAACAAACTAACAAAAAAAAGAAGAGAAACCCAGCAGGCCACCGGCCCAACTGGGCAGGCCCAAACCGGCCCAGCCGGCCACTCTCCCCGCACTCCCCTTATCCACCCCCAGGGCCCGAACCGCCACCGACACTCCCCACTCCTCGCCGAAAATATCTCCTCCCCCTCTCCCCTTATTTGGATCGGGATTGAGGAGGCGGCCACCGACGCCGTAGCCCATCGCCGCCAGGAGACCACGCCGCCTCACCGGAGCCCCACCTCGCCGGCCTACCCCTCTCCATCGCGTCGTCCCCGACGTCCCCCTAGACCCCCGCTGTCCTTGCCCTACAATCCCCATGTGAGCCCCCCTCCTCCTCTCTCCCCCGCACGCGTCCGCACCGGCGGCGCTCACCACGGCCACCCGGCGTTCCCCCCTCGCACACGTGTGCACGCGAGGGGCCGCGCCCTCGTCCAACCGCTAGCCTCGTGCATCAACGCCACACGTACCTATGCGCATTGCACCGGCCCTCGCTCTGCTCGAGCTCGCTGGCCTCGCCCCGCTCGTCGCTCGCCCGCCTACCGTCGCCACTGTGGGTCGCGCCCAAGGCCGTGGCCGTCTCCGGCCGCGCCCGCCTCCGGCCTCCCATGGCCTCGCAACTACCGCCTCGGTCCGCCGCTGCTGGCCGCACCTCTACCCCTCTCCATGCCTGCCTATGCTCAACGCGCTGTCGTGCCGCTTCCACGCCTGCAGACCCACGCACCATCCCGGCGGTGCCCTACCACCCCTCCACGCCGGCTACGTCCAGCAACCCTGCTCTGGATCCGCCGCGCCCGCTCGCCACCGACCCCGCGGTCGCCATCCCAGGTCGTGCCGACCGTCGCCGCCCTCGCGACCAACTCCGGCGCCCCGCCGCGCCTCGGTGGCCGTCGCTCGTTCGCCGGGTTCGCCCCTGTCGGGTGCCCGCCCGCACCCGTTACAAGTAGCGCCCACCCCAGTTTGGCCCTAGGGCCAATGACAGGGGGGCCCGCCCCAGAACGTTTATAATTTTTTTTAAATATATATATATAAATAAATAATTGATAATAAAAAATTAATTAATAAATTAATTAACTTCCTTAACTCTGATTAAATTAACTAATTATGATTAATTAACCTAATGACTAATTAACCTAATTAACTACTATTAATTAACTAACAGAGTATGACAGGTGGGACCCATGCGTAAGTTTGACTAAGTTAACAGGACTGTTGACTGCTGACTGGACTTGCTGACTGTGCTGTCGACCCAGTCAATGGCCCCATCTATTAGTTTGACTTAGTCAATCCCTGTTGACTGCTGATGTCAACATGACATCATGCTGATGTCATTAATCCAGTTTCGAATTAAATTAAAGGATTAATTAAATTCAAGAAATTAGTAAATCTTTAGAAAATCATATCTTTTAATCCGTGACTCGGATTAAATTATTTTCAACATGAAAGTTGCTTAGAACGATGAGACGAATCCGGATGCGCACCCCGTTCGTCCGCCACACATCCCTAACCTATCGAACTCGCAACTTTCCCCCTTCGGTTCATCTGTCCGAAAACGCGAAACACCGGGAATACTTTCCCGGATGTTTCCCCCTTCACCGGTATCACCTCATACCGCATTAGGGCACCCCTAGCACCGATACTTCTCTTGTCATGCATCGCTATGCATCTATTTTCTTAATATTTATTGTTTCTTTCCCCCTTTTTTCTCGCTAGACACCGAGACTGACGCTGCTACTACCCAGTACGACTACGGTGTTGACGACCCCTCTCTCTTGCTAGAGCAACCAGGAAACCCTCCCCTTGATCACCAGATATTGCCTATTCTTCTCTATACTGCTTGCATTAGAGTAGTGTAGCATGTTACTATTCGGTTACTCCTATTTTGTTGCATAGCCTGTCATTGTTGCTACAGTCATTGATACCTTACCTGCAATCCTAAACGCTTACTATAGGATGCTAGTATATCATCATTGGCCCTACTTTCTTATCAGTCTGCCTTGCTATACTATTGGGCCATGATCACTCAGGAGGTGATCACGGGTATATACTATATATACATATACTTTATCGATGGTGACTAAAGCCGGGTCAGCTCGTTGAGTACCCGCAGGTGATTCCGATGTGGGGGCTGGAAGGACAGGTGGCTCCATCCCGGTAGAGGTGGGCCTGGGTTCCTGACGGCCCCCGACTGTTACTTTATGGCAGAGCGACAGGGCAGGTTGAGGCCACCTAGGCAAGAGGTGGGCCTGGCCCTGGTCGGTGTTCGCGGTTGCTTCATAATAACACGCTTAACGAGATCTTGGTATTTGATCTGAGTCTGGCCACTGGCCTATACGCACTAACCAACTACGCGGGAACAGTTATGGGCACTCGACGTCGTGGTATCAACAGAAGCCTTCTAGACGTCAGCGACTGAGCGGCGCACGCCGAATTGGACTGGAACGCCTGCTCTTGTATTAGGCAGGCTAGGTCTGCTTCCGGCCGCCCACGCAACATGCAGGTATGCAATGGGCGATGGGCCCAGACCCTTGTGCCATAGGAGTTAGACCGGCGTGCTGACCTCTCTGTTAGGCCGAGATGGGGCTGCGACGTGTTGATCTTCCGACGCCGGGCATGACCCAGGAAAGTGTGTCCGGCCAAATGGGATCGAGCGTGTTGGGTTATGTGGTGCACCCCTGCAGGGAAGTTTATCTATTCGAATAGCCGTGTCTCTCGGTAAAAGGACGACCGAGAGTTGTACCTTGACCTTATGATAACTAGAACCGGATACTTAATTAAACACACCCAGACAAGTTCCACAGACAACCCGGTGATCGCTTTTCCATAGGGCGACGAGGGGAGGATCGCCGGGTAGGATTATGCTATGCGATGCTACTTGGAGGACTTGAATCTACTCTCTTCTACATGCTGCAAGACGGAGGCTGCCAGAAGCATAGTCTTCGATAGGACTAGCTATCCCCCTCTTATTCTGGCATTCTGCAGTTCAGCCCACCGATATTGCCTCTTTACACATATACCCATGCATATGTAGTGTAGATCCTTGCTTGCGAGTACTTTGGATGAGTACTCACGGATGCTTTTCTCCCCCTTTTCCCCCCTTTCCTTTCTACCTAGTTGTCGCAACCAGATGCTGGAGCCCAGGAGCTAGACGCCATCGTTGATGATGACTCCTACTACACTGGAGGTGCCTACTACTACGTGCAGGCCGATGACGACGACCAGGAGTAGTTTAGCAGGATCCCATGCAGGAGGCCTGCGCCTCTTTCGATCTGTATCCCAGTTTGTGCTAGCCATCTTATGGCAACTTGTTTAACTTATGTCTGTACTCAGATTTGTTGCTTGCGCTGACTCGTTTATGTCCGAGCACTTGTATTTGAGCCCTCGAGGCCCCTGGCTTGTAATATGATGCTTGTATGACTTATTTTATTTGTAGAGTTGTGTTGTGATATCTTCCCGTGAGTCCCTGATCTTGATCATACATGTTTGCGTGTATGATTAGTGTACGATTGAATCGGGGGCGTCACAAGTTGGTATCAGAGCCAACTGCCTGTAGGAATCCCCCTTCCACACTCCTTGGCCGAAGTCGAGTCTAGGCTTTACAAAACTTTTACTAACATGGCTGTGTGGCCCATGGGACCACGTCGCCATTGGGTGGTATTAGGATCTTTTATTCCTCGTCTATACTCTGGGATTCTAATCTCTCTTCTATTCGGGTTAAATGGTTTTCTAAAAATCTAACTTTAGGTTCTCAAAAACACTTTCTCCCGGAAAGCCCCTTCAGCCCAGATGATTGCCGGTTGCATCAGAAGATTCCAAAGATACTCTCTGATGTTCTCTCGAGACTCTGTGTCCGTCGCTTTTGCAATCGCCTACCACCGATACATCCCTATGGATAAATACTTACACATGTCCTTCTTACTTTCATTCCCAGCTGCTCTTGTTATTACAAGATGCATCGAATTATTCTTTGACTTTTAGGAATCTCTTGAGCCACTGCCTTACAGATCTTTGCCGCATGAATACCCCTATGAATAATTCCTCGCACTTATCGTGTATCTGCTCATTCCCAATTGTTCATGTGTTTCGCAAAAGACTTCGAAATACCATTTGATCTTCTGAAGATCCTGAGCAGCCTATTGCTCTTGAAATTCTTGCTTGCTTGCATTATGGTTAATCCCATAAGTCTCGTAATCTTATAGGCATCCCTTTTCTTTATCATTTTAAGTCCATTGATTCAATAGGTTGAGGATGCTCGCATTCCTGAGTCGAATCTTAGAATTCTTTCTTTCGGCTCAGACACCATTATAAACATGAGCCGGATCTCGATCAATCTAATCGCCATCGATTGTACCCCTAAGGCTATTCTACCTATCCATCCTTAATCAGAGCATTGCTTCTGACCCCTTGTCCTGGGATTCATAATTCCTTTGCGTTTGAGCTTTGAGTTAGTCAGTTGTTTCTATAATCTGACCTCCTTGCATTCTTTCTTTCTCTAGTTGAGTACTGATGCTCACATCAGATCCCTTATGGACCACCAGATCCTTTGTTGAATTTTCTCCGACACCGTCCTTCATATTCATTAAACTTGTGAGCCTTTCATCGGATACATAATGCCTTTGGTAAAATTGTATCCCCTGCTTTTGTCAACCATGCTCTGCTCCCGAGCTTGAGTTATTTGCTCCTGAAGTTTGTGGTATATATTTCTATGATGCCTCGATGGGTTGAACCTATGCCTTCCTTAATCTGTGTGATCCTGAAAGACTTCACATGTCATACTTATCTGGTATTGCACCAGGTAAAACTTTCAACAACTATTGTCATTTTTTTAAGAGAGAGTTGAATGGGAGGTTATACATTGAAGACGTGGGAGTCGACCTTGAACTTTGTGTTCATGCCCATGGACACGATGTAGATCCTATCATGGAAGCTTCTTGTAATAATAACTATTTCCTTGATATGATATCATCTGGTATCTATGTATTGATCCTTGGCAATCGTGGTCCTGACCACATTTTCTCCTTGATTCCATTTCTCAGACAAGTTAAAGCACTTGTCTTCTGTTGATCGATACATCTCCACAACCTCTGTTTTGATCTTCCTCGAGTATTAACCTCTGGTATCTCGAGAACTGTGTTGCTTCCTGCGAGTATTTATCTAGTATTGCTTCTCATCGATCTCAGATTTCCCCCAGGTTCTGAGTTATTAGTCACTCGAGAACACCGATAAGTGAATCGATTCCACACTCTGATTCAATAACTCTAAGTAATTCTTGTTGCTTACGAGTTTAATAATCCTTCAAGTTATTTCCAAGCCTTATCGGCTATATCATTATCGTGCAAACTTTTAACTATGCTACCTGGTCCTTATTCCCAGCGCACAACTTCCAATGATGAGCTAAGCTTACATCGATCTTCCTTGTCTTATCATTTCACCTCAAACAACAAGCTTGATTCCGAGTTTGTCGTATTTGTGTTTTCAATAACTTTTCGCTCCATCATTCCTTTCACTTGATGTCATCGCTGATTGATTACATCTTCATGAAATCTCTCGACAAATGTGTCATGATCATCATCAACCTTATGATCTCTTCCAGGATATCAATTGGGTTCATGATGAGAAATACCATCCTTTCCCTCGATGATTTGTGTTATCATCGGCTACTTTATTGCCTTCCCTCCAACACAAACTTGTTCGTGTTTTGTGTTATACCTTGAGTTCCTTGCTATCCAGCATTTGTTCTTCTTTACCTTGGAATATTACCACCTTTTATGTCAAGAATGTCGTGGGAATTTTACCACCTCTTGAGAATTCTTGATATAGTAATATCTCTCGCCATTTGCGTTCATTTCTTGGTTTCTTGTTGTTTCTAACCGGAATATCGAAAAATGGGTTGTGATGTGTAAAATTCAAAACTTCTAGCAACCCTATTGATTGTAAGTTAATGAATGATAACTTCATTCTTAGTGTGTTTGTTATTGAATCATCATTCTAAACATTGATCATGCTACCTAAGCCCATATTGTGGGTGCACCTTTCAACCAATGGTTAATTGTGTACGTTTTCCTTGAGCATACATCATTATACCATTTGATCTGACAAATGTTATCTCCTTGTTCACATAAATATGGAAATCTACCTTTTTGGAAATCTTAAGGATTATCGCTGACTCCATTAGCTACCCCCTCATCCTCTCCTTGGTTTAAATGGTGAAATCTTGTGTTGGAACTCGCTCCCATAGTTCATTTCCCGAGAATCTTACATTGTTATCTCGACAATTTGTGTTGCACCTTTTCTTCTCAGGTATCCTAAGCCTGAGGTATCCTGACACCAATCAGATCTGAATCTCGGTCGGATATGATGGTTGGGACATTTTCCTAGAGTCATAGCATTGGTATTTATATGACCCGGTAAGGTGATGTCATGCCTAGCACACTTGATCGGAGGGCCTATTGTTATAGTTCTTCCTTTTAGCAATGTTAGTCATTCTTCCGTGAGGAAATTGTAAGACTTATTCTATAAGTTGTTCCTGATGGATCCTTTGTGTTTCCAAAGTCTGATCTTCACCTGATGACCATGTCAATGCTATCTCGAAGCATGTTGGTTGTACTCTGATTTTCAACAAGAACATTTGAAGCCCAATGCTAAATGTTTCCTGCTCAATTATCCAAACACCATTGTATGGGTAATGTCATGAAATTTCTCTCGCCTCACCTAGAGGATTTTCTACATAATATCCTGTCATGGATATCATGCTCCGCTTGTCCTTGGGAAGGATATACCCCTGAAATATGTGTTTAAACACATTTTCCCTTCCATTGTTTTGTTTAATCTAATAAACATAATTTCCTTTCCATTGTTTTGTTTAACCTTTCTGTGATCAATATGGCATAAGCAGTAATATCTCCCTTCTTATGTAAACACCATGGTGTACAACTCGGTCAGTAAGACCCTGTTACTATTGTTGATGATATTCCGGTAACCACCGATGGATGAGAACTTTGCCTATTGGTCCGCCTCGTTCAACAAGCAGGAAAATGGTTCTCTTCGTCCCTCGCCCTTGGTAACTATGTTGTTGCCGACTTAATTGGCAGACTATCCTCTGACATGCCTTGCTTACATGATCGTGCAAGATGTCACCGCCCTTCCTACTTTTAACCCACATGGTGGGCGCATAACCCACAGTTTCACAGGATCAAAACCTGACTCTCCCGTACACCCCCTGTTTCCAAAGTTATTCCTCACGCTTGGCTTCGTATGTAATTCATGAGCCACCTACCAGAGATCATTACTTTTGGTATGAAACACAATACTTAGTCCCGTTGCTCTGGACCCCTTTCACACTTTGTTTCAGGCATCGAACGATTGCCTACCCGCTCGAAACTTCCCATGATACCTCCTTACTTTGCTCTCGATATTTTCATAAGTTTCAATTCGAGAGTTACTTCCGCCACCTTCCTCGATATTATTGACTATATAGTCGACCTTGCAGAAGTCTGTTCTCCCGGAATGCTCCCCCTTTATTCTTTTGTAAGTATGATGGAGTTTCCAGAGAAAGGATGCCGACTTCATCTTAATGACCTGAAGCAGAAAAATGAAGACATCAATGTAATGGGTCGACCACTTCGAGAAGAGAAACCAAGAACGAGAAGATTCGTTAGAATTCCATAACCAGACCTTACCCCCTAGATCCCCTCTTAAATCTCGGGACGAGATTTCTTGTACTGGAGGAGAATTGTGACGCCCGGGTATTTAAGCTACAGTGAACCTCTGCTAATGATGCCACGTCACCTTTATTATTGTTACTAATCTCGCGTTAGTTCGAAACCGTTTCAAAATTCAAATTCAAATTAATGTCAACAATAAAAGTTTTCAAATATACAAAACAAAATGTTTGGGCTGTGCCAAAAATGGCATAGGTATTTATAGTGCAGCAAACTCATTTTTAGAAATGGCCTAAATGATTTAAAATGAAATAAAACAGAATAGAAAATGAATAAAAGAAAGAAAATACAAAAGGGAAAACAAACTAACAAAAAAAAAGAAACCCAGCAGGCCACCGGCCCAATTGGGTAGGCCCAAACCGGCCCAGCCGGCCACTCTCCCCCCACTCCCCTTATCCAACCCGAGGGCCCGAACCGCCACCGACACTCCTCACTCCTCACCGAAAATATCTCCTCCCCCCTCTCCCCCGATTTGGATCGAGATCAAGGAGGAGGCCACCGATGCCATCGCCCGTCGCCGCCAGGAGACCATGCCGCCTCACCGCAGCCACACCTCGCCGGCTTGCCCCTCTCCGTCGCGTTGTCCCCCTCGAGCCCCGCTGCCCTTGCCCTACAAACCCCCTGTGTGCCCTCCTCCTCTCTCCCCCGCACGCGTCCGCACCGGCCGCGCTCACCGCGGCCACCCGAGGTTCCCCCCTCGCGCACGCTCGCACGCGAGCGGCCGCACCCTCGTCCAGCTGCTAGCCTCGTGCATCACCGCCGCACGCGTCTACGCGTATTGCACCGGCCCTCGCTCTGCTCCAGCTCGCTGGCCTCGCCCCGCTCGTCGCTCGCCCCGCCTGCCGTGCCCAAGGCCGTGGCCGTCACTGCCCGCGCCCGCCTCCGGCCTCCCATGGCCTCGCAACTACCGCCTCGGTCTGCCGCTATTGGCCGCACCTCTCCCCCTCTCCCCTGCTCGCCTATGCTCAACGCGCTTTCGTGCCGCGTCCACGCCTGCAGACCCGCGCACCATCCCCGCGGCACGCTACCGCCCCTCCATGTCGGCTACGTCCCGCAACCCTGCTCTGGCTCCGCCGCGCCCGCTTGCCGCCGACCCCGCGGTCGCTGTTCTAGCTCGTGCCGACCGTCGCCGCCCTCGCGACCAACTCCGACGCTCCGCCACGCCTCGGCGGCCGTCGCTTGTTCGCCGGGTTCGCCCCTGTCGGGTGCCCGCCCGCGCCCGTTACAAGTAGGGCCCGCCCCAGTTTGGCCGCAGGGCCAATGATAGGGGGCCCGCCCCAGAACGTTTATAAAAAAATTAAAAATTATATATATAAATAAATAATTGATAACAAAATAATTAATTAATTAATTAATTAACTTAACTAACTCTGATTAAATTAACTAATTATGATTAATTAACCTAATGACTAATTAACCTAATTAAGTACTATTAATTAACTAATAGAGTATGACAAGTGGGACCTAGGCGTAAGTTTGACTAAGTCAACAGGACTGTTGACTGCTGACTGGACCTGCTGACTGTGCTATTGACCTAGTCAATGGCCCCATCTGTCAGTTTGACTTAGTCAATCCCTCTTGACTGCTGATGTCAACATGACATCATGCTGATGTCATTAATCCAGTTTCGAATTAAATTAAAGGATTAATTAAATTCCAGAAATTAGTAAATCTTTAGAAAATCATATCTTCTAATCCGTAACTCGGATTAAATTATTTTCAACATGAAAGTTGCTCAGAACGACAAGACAAATCCGGATACGCAACCCGTTCTTCCGCCACACATCCCTAACCTATCAAACTCGCAACTTTCCCCCTCCGGTTCATCTGTTCGGAAACGCGGAACACTGGGAATACTTTCCCGGATGTTTCCCCCCTTCACCGGTATCACCTCATACCGCGTTAGGGCACCCCTAGCATCGTTACTTGTCTTGTCATGCATCGCTATGCATCTGTTTGCTTAATATTTATTGTTTCTTTCCCCCTCTTTTCTCTCTAGACACCGAGACTGACGCCGCTGCTACCCAGTACGACTACGGTGTTGACGACCCCTCTCTCTTGCCAGAGCAACCAGGCAAGCCCCCCCCTTGATCAGCAGATATCACCTATTCTTCTCTATACTTCTTGCATTAGAGTAGTGTAGCATGTTACTGTTCGGTTACTCCTATTCTATTGCATAGCCTGTCATTGTTGCTACAGTCATTGATACCTTACCTGCAATCCTAAATGCATAGTATAGGATGCTAGTATATCATCATTGGCCCTACATTCTTGTCAGTCCACCTTGCTATACTATTGGGCCGTGATCACTCGGGAGGTGATCACGGGTATATACTATACATACATATACTTTACAGATGGTGACTTAAGTCGGGTCAGCTCGTTGAGTACCCGCAGGTGATTCTGATGTGGGGGCTAGAAGGACAGGTGGCTCCATCCCGGTAAACGTGGGCCTGGGTTCCTGACGGCCCCCGTCTGTTACTTTGTGGCGGAGCGACATGGCAGGTTGAGGCCACCTAGGCGAGAGGTGGGCCTGGCCCTGGTCGGCGTTCGCGGTTGCTTCATAATAACACGCTTAATGAGATCTTGGTATTTGATCTGAGTCTTGCAACTGGCCTATACGCACTAACCAACTACGGGGGAACAGTTATGGGCACTCGACGTCGTGGTATCAACCAAAGCCTTCTAGACGTCAGCGACTGAGCGGCGCGCGCCAGATTGTACTGGAACGCCTGCTCTTGTATTCGGAAGGCTAGGTCTGCTTCCAGCCGCCCACGCAACATGCTGGTGTGCAATGGGCGATGGGCCCAGACCCCTGTGCCATAGAAGTTAGACCGGCGTGCTGACCTCTCTGTTAGGCCTAGGTGGGGCTGCGACGTGTTGATCTTCCGAGGCCGGGCATGACCCAGGAAAGTGTGTCCGGCCAAATGGGATCGAGCGTGTTGGGTTATGTGGTGCACCTCTGCAGGGAAGTTTATCTATTCGAATAGTCGTGTCTCTCGGTAAAAGGATGACCCAGAGTTGTACCTTGACCTTATGACAACTAGAATCGGATACTTAATAAAACACACCTAGACAAGTTCCACAGACAACCCGGTGATTGCTTTTCCACAAGGCGACGAGGGGAGGATCGCCGGGTAGGATTATGCTATGCGATGCTACTTGGAGGACTTCAATCTACTCTCTTCTACATGCTGCAAGACGGAGGCTGCCAGAAGCGTAGTCTTCGATAGGTCTAGCTATCCCCCTCTTATTCTGGCATTCTGCAGTTCAGTCCACCGATATTGCCTCTTTACACATATACCCATGCATATGTAGTGTAGATCCTTGCTTGCGAGTACTTTGGATGAGTACTCACGGTTGCTTTTCTCCCCCTTTTCCCCCCTTTCCTTTCTACCTGGTTGTCGCAACCAGATGCTGGAGCCCAGGAGCCATACACCACCATCGACGACGACTCCTACTACACTGGAGGTGCCTACTACTACGTGCAGGCCGATGACAACGACCAGGAGTAGTTTAGGAAGATCCCAGGCAGGAGGCCTGCGCCTCTTTCGATCTGTATCCCAGTTTGTGCTAGCTGTCGTGGAAATATCACGTCAGATGTCCTCGTGTAAGGACTTAGTCGTGGAGCCATCGCGACGGGTTAGCTTAAAGGGGTTAAACCGGACAAAGGACACGTGGGATTTTATACTAGTTCGGCCCCTTCGATGAAGGTAAAGGCCTACGTCTAGTTGTGATGGGATTATTGGGGTCTTGATAACCAGGGAGCTAAACACGCTCTGCCTGGCTCTCGAGTTGTTGTTTCTTGTCCCTGAACCGCCGCCGGGTCGTCCCCTTATATACACGGGTTGACGCCGGGCCGGTTTACAGAGTCCCGAGGTCGGCTCGTAACAGCGTCCGGTTCGGTATCTCCTTTCCTTATCTTACAATACAAGTTACATGACTATGTCGGTTTACCACTATGGGCCCTATTCCGCCTTTGGGCTCCGGGACTCTAAGATTCATTAGTAAAGCGCCATCTTCTGGGTCTTCATGGGCTTCAATATAGTACAGGGTGAACCAGCCCCTCCTGGGCGGTTTACACTTAGTAGTTATATCCCCAACATTAGGCCCCAGATTGATTTGAACCTGTTCATGTCAATATTCAGTACATAGAAAAATCCTGTGAACATCTTCCTTCATTTCTCGTAAACCGCCATGATGTCTTTCTCTTATGAACTTTGTTAATCCGCCGTGACATCATCCTCTAATCATAGCAATGAATCATCATGATGTCAACTCTGTAAAAAACGATTAAAAAGATTCTCTTCATTAATGGTATCCTGAAAATCAAGGTGACAGCTGCGCCCCTTGCCGCTTTGGACTCCTTGATTCCCGCACCTGTCGCTTATCTTCTGCCCTGTTATAAATAAGCCCGACGGCCCCTTCCATTTTCTCCCCTTTCTTCTCGTCTTCCTCCTCGCGACCCGAAGGACCCCAGCGCTGCTGCCGCCGTCGACCTTCGGATCTGCACCAACCAAGGCTGCTGCGTCACCCTATTCGTACCAGAAACCCTGCAACGCTCCTCCGCCGCTGAGTGGCCCTGGTAAGTTTACTTTCCTGTAACCGTAGATCTCCATTGGGGCTTCGAGTTCATCCATGTTCGTCGCCGTTCATCAGTTTTTCTGCGCCATTCTCTTAGTCTTTTTACTGAATTTATATATGCGCCTGATAGCTTTGAACTGCGGCTAGATCCATATTGTTAGTTCACCATACCGTAGCGTCTTGCTGCTCCTGAACGAACTCCATCTGAATCTTCTCTATTCCTCTTAGCGCCATTGTAGGGCTCAGAAAAGTTTTCTTTATTTAACCACGGTAGATCCAAAATTATACTGCCATATTGTGAAACCTGTTTTTGTAAACACTTAGTAGTTTTTCAACTCTGGCCATTCTACCTAAGGGCGGTTTAATCTTTAATAGTCAATCCGCCATACAACATTAGCCCTCACTTAAACCGCCAACTTGACTTGAATTGCAATTTTCCGGTTTAACACTAAGTAGTACACTTAAACCGACAATCGTAAACCGGCCTTCATTTATTCTTTCACAGTTTGTCTTCCAAGATGATCAAACAATTCTTTGCTTGCAACTGGGTTCCATCCCGGATCACGGAGACACAAATCAATGGATACGTTACCACTGGCGCTTTAGCTTCAAAAAGGGTCATGCATTGGCGAGTCCCGGGCCCTGAGTGCCCTCCTAAGCCTCAAGATGGAGGGGTGATTGTATTTATGCAACACTTGGACCGGGGATTTAGCCCACCCGGATCAAAAAATTTCCGGGATGTCCTTGCAAGCCTTCAACTCATCCACAAGATATTGGACCGAATTCCGTGTCCAATATATGCAATTTTCAAGTATTCTGTGAACCTTCAAGAAGAGCCATCTGTGGAGCTTTTTCGAGATTTTTTCCATTTAAACCGCCGTACAGATTTCTCTGATGGTCCCAACATGGAACTTGGTGGGGGTATCAATCTAGAAGAGAAAAGAAGTTGATTTTCCTCATGCAAAACACCACAGCCATCCTAAAGATTGGAACCAAACTTGGTTTACTGCCCTTATCGGCTTAGCAATGGCCACCCATTACCTCTACGCTTAACTGCCTCAGGGAAAACTTATGCACCCCAAATCGCCAAGCTCCGGGCTCTCCTGGCCAACGGTTTGAGTGGTATTGATCTCCTCCGCTGCTGGGTTTCCTGCGGTATTTTGCCTTTAAGTCGCCGCCCCGGATTAATGCATGAATATACGGGAAACGTCAAGGATCCTCAATGATATCATGAAATAGTAATGTCAGACATTGAAGTTACTGAATCCGTGAAGAAGATGCTTGACGAACCGATCACCGCATGCAGCCAAATTGGGTTACCACCTTTTTGCGCCAGCGGTAAAGTTTAACTTAATGCTCACTGATTCGCCTCCGCTTTAACAATGTGTTAATGCTCCTTTGTTTTAATTTTGCAGGCCAACAACTCCTTCTGGAAATGGACTAAACTGGCTAGGGCTCCTCGTGCAAAGGGTAAGGTCACCAAGAAAGCTGGCAAGAAGAAAACCACCGAGCCATCTGATCCGCCAGAAGATATTGACGAATCAGATGCAGAGGTAGAACTTGATTCACTTGGTTCCTTTTTCATACACCTTATTGACAATGACTATTCCCAGGATGATGCGGCAGCCAGTCGTGTAGACCATGTTGAGGTAATCTCTCTTTCCTCTGATTCAAATCTTGTGTCGGTTCAAAGATTTCGTCGTGCAGTTCGGAAAGTAAAATACTCTCACCCTCTTGCTTATTTCGATCCAAAATTTTCTTTGAAGACACAACAAGCTGAAGAGCGTCGCACAACCTAGCACAGTGGCCAGCAAATCACCTCGTCTGGTTTACCGGATACTCCAACCCGGAAATGTCATCCAGAGGTTACTTGTTCTCCCGAAAATCTTTATCCTTTGAAGGGTTTCTTCAGATACCCACTTAATCCGTCTGATCCGAATTACCAGGCATCTTCCAATGCGTCGGGCGGTTCATCAACCACTCAGCTGCCTCCTCTTAAAACCATCCCTGGGTAAGTATATTGTCCTTCACATTTTTCCTTCATAGTTCGGTTTACCGTGCTAATCTTTGTTGTGATGTCACAGTTCTAAAGCCCGCCTGAGCAAGAAGGCTAAAACCAATACCCCTATTGGTGAAGTTGAACCGGAGAGGGCTGCTGAGGATACTGGTAGAACTACCGATCTTATGGATGATTCCATCCCACAAGGCGAGAACACTGAAGCTGATCCGCCGGAAGCTGACCCGGCAACTCATGTTGAACCATCAAGCCCTCATGCTACTCCTCCGAGCCCGGCTGCTGATCCGCCGAGCCCGGCTACTAATCCACCAAGTCCGGCTAGAGGTACTGTCAATCTGCCAAGTCCACCAAAACGTGATGATGAGTATGTTGTTATTACTGGCACTGCTCACACCAGTCCTAGTAATCCGGTTATCTTGGCCAAACATATTGCCAAGGAGGAATTCGTTTCTATGGGCAAGGGGAAAGGGAAGACGGATTTATCCAACTTTGTCAACCTTAGCGCCGAGGAACTTCATTCCGACTTTTTAAACCATCTCTACACCGGCCGTTACTTTGAAGCCGGTTTGGTGAACCTGATGAAGGAGCGTTATGAGGTACTTTTTAAGAACACTTCAAATTTTACTCTATTCTGTATATCTCTTCCATTGTAGCCCCCAAGTGCCGGGTTAGCTCTTGTAGATATATGGGTACTTCGGTATAAAGAACTCTTCAACGTAGTAGCCCCCAAGGGCCGGTTTGTCTTCTTGAAGACAACCGGGACTTTTCTGTCCATGTTAACTGTTTGCACTCATAATTGATCAAATGTGCGTTAGCCCCCAAGTGCCAAGCTTAATATCTGGATTGAGCCTTGGGACTTGAAAACACTGATTTTTTTGAAAAAGCAATCCACATTAGCCCCCAAGTGCTAAGGGCATAACTTGTTATGTGCTTGGGACTTTAGCAACTTCATCTTCTGACTTGTGCAGACCGAGAAGACTATCAAAGAGACTCAAATCGCTGATCTTCAGAAAAACATCAAGTCCCAGCAAGAAGAGACCTCTAAAGCCAAAGAGGAGCTAAAGGGCGCTTTGACTGGCATGGAACAGTTGAAAGAAAGCTTCAAAACCAAATGTTCCAATTGGGAAACAGAAAGAGCTGCTTTGCTGAAATGGGCTGAAGACGCCGAAGCAGCTCTTAAACCGGTGGAGGAAGAGCTGACGGGTCTGAAACATCAAGTGAACTCCATGACAGCTACAATTTTTGGTAAGTATTCTATTATAACTTGCTTCTCCATTTTCATCAACTCCGCTGGTTTGATATTGAATTCTTAATCCGTCGCAGGCCATCGCATTGCTCATCTTGGAATGGATATGTGGATGAAATTGAAGGCAGCTTATACACTGATTGAACAACTGTATACTGGTGCACAACGAATTATCTCTGTGGTCTCATACAACAAACCGGCACCAACATTGATCAAGGACACACTAGCAAGATTATCCATGACACCGACTCAGATAGAGGAGGTGAAGCGATCTACTACCAGGGCTGGAGCTTTACTGGCACTGACTCGGGCCATAGCATAGATATCTGACTTGGATCCAGTTGATATTGCCAAGGGTTTTCCAGATGAACAAACAGACGGGTCAGCATTTGACAACGAAGCTCTCAAAGCCCTGACAAAGGAAATGCGTCCACTATCAAGTCAACTGGCTGCAGAGGCTAACTTGACTGTTCATCTGTCTTTTTATGATGGAGAGAACCATCGAGTTGATACGACTGTGACAGAAACGCACAACCTTATCCTGCCAATCCGTAAGCATACTTACGCCCCTGATGTTGACCCGTCCAATCTGATAAGTGAAGAAGTTGTCTTTCAGGCTCTAACCCGGATTGACTGGACCACCCTTCACTTCCAGCCTCTGGTTGGAGAGGAGAAGGTTGAACTGGTGCCTGAAGATCCTTCAACTTCACGTTGTGCTGGGAATGAGTCTTAATCCGGCAATTGTGTTTCTTGGACAAACTTTGTTGTGTAAGAACAATCAGCATTTTGGGCCTCAAAGTGCCTTGTAATAGGCTAGTTAAAACTCTTTGATTTGTTGTGCTGATGCACGACTTTGTTGAACCACCATGATAAATGCAATGTTTAATTATACTTTGATAATGCGACCCTGAAGCCTGCATATAGAAAATTTGTCCTGGCGGTTTACCGCTGGACGGGTCATAATGCCCAAGATAAAGCCTGATTGATAATCAAACCTTAAGAAATATGAAATAACTCATACCTGTGATGTGATATCACTTAGTTGGTTTACCAACTTTGATTGTCATATGGGTGAAGACCCAAATCTTGAATTTGTATAACTCCACCATATACTAAGGGCATATAATAAGTCATGTCGGGTTACGATGAACACCGGATGAGCAAAAAATGGCAACATGTAGTCAAAGCCAGGCCGGGTTAACAAACTCCGGTTTGATAATAAGGTCTGTCAACTTGTAGTTGAAAACCAAGCCGGGTTAACAAACACCGGGTTAATATGATGACTGAAAAGCCATACCGGATCAAAGATACCGGTTCAACATAGAATTCGGCAAAAGAAAATAAATATTGATGAAGGCAAATAAAACCGTGTAGTCGAGGCTTTTCGAGGGCTGCCAGGCCCAAATTCGAGGCTTTTCGTGGGCTGCCAGGCCGCTGAGTTAAACCATTTGACAAAGCCTTTTAAGATGGGCCTCCAACTAACCAATCACCGTTTTAACTTCGACAAGTTCAGGGTCTTAATGAGAGTAACTGTCAAACGTTTGGCGGGTCATGCCAGGATTACGTGGATAGGAGTGGCTTACTTGATGAAGGAAGGTTAACCCGGGGTTTTAGGTAAATATACCAGGCTTCCAAGCGGCGGGTCGATACCCAGCTACAATGGTTCTTTCAAACTCTTTGTTACTTTACACAAAGAGCCCCCAAGTAACTTGATGATCTATGCTCAGTGGGTGCCTATGTTTGAGCTGTGCATAGCATCCAGACTCTCTTTGGCCCCTTGGGTGTGAAGCTCCCAAGCTGTATTGTGGCGTGATTGTTGGGGAACGTAGCAGAAATTCAAAATTTTCCTACGAGTCACCAATATCTATCTATGGAGAAACCAGCAACGAGGGCAAGGAGAGTGCATCTACATACCCTTGTAGATCGCTAAGCGGAAGCGTTCAAGAGACGGGGTTGAAAGAGTCGTACTTGTCGTGATCCAAATCACCGGAGATCCTAGTGCCGAACGGACGACACCTTCGCGTTCAACACACATACCGCCGGGTGACGTCTCCCATGCCTTGATCCAGCAAGGAGAGAGGGAGAGGTTGGGGAAGACTCCATCCAGCAGCAGCACAACGGCGTGGTGGTGGTGGAGGAGCGTGGCAATCCTGCAGGGCTTCGCCAAGCACCGCGAGAGAGGAGGAGGGAGAGAGGTAGGGCTGCGCCAGGGAGAGGTGAAACTCATGTGTTGGCAGCCCCAAAGTCCTCAAGTATATATAGGGGAGAGGGAGGGGGGTGCGCCCCCTCTAGGGTTCCCTCCCTAGGGGTGGTGGCAGCCCAGAAACCCATCTAGGGTGCGGCCAAGGGGGGGGGAGAGGGGAAACTTGCCCCCCAAGTTAGGTGGGTGCGCCCCCTCCCCAAACCCTAGGCGCCTTGGGCCCTTGTGGGGGGCGGGGGGGCGCACCAGCCCACCTGGGGCTGGTCCCCTCCCACACTTGGCCCATGCAGCCCTCCGGGGCCGGTAGCCCCACTTGATTGACCCCCGGGACCCTCCCGGTGGTCCCGGTACGTTACCGATAAAACCCGAAACTTTTCCGGTGACCAAAACAGGACTTCCCATATATAAATATTTACCTCCGGACCATTCCGGAACTCCTCATGACGTACGGGATCTCATACGGGACTCCGAACAACATTCTGTAACCACATACAAACTTCCTTTATAACCCTAGCGTCATCGAACCTTAAGTGTGTAGACCCTACGGGTTCGGGAACCATGCAGACATGACCGAGACGTTCTTCGGTCAATAACCAACAGCAGGATCTGGTGTAACGTCCCGGATACAACTTTCCATATTCTTAACTCCGACCCTTGCCATTTCCGGCTATGTGATTTATTATTGCCTCCGTGGTTGGGTTTTTGTCTGTTGTTTTGCATTTTGTCCTTGTTATGCATCTCGTCTCATGTCATCATTCACATTGCATCGGCATCGTTTTCATAAAACTTGCATTCGCTCGTAGTTGCCGTGTCCTCCCTTGCTTTTGTTGCCGTTCCAGACCAATCAGGGTTTCGGTTCCCTCTTGACCGTGACCACCTAACCTCTCTTGCCAGCTCGCAGCCCCCTCGCACGCGCGTCCGAAACTTGCCCGAACCCGAACCGGTCTGTCGTTACCGATGGACCCGGGTCATCCCCAAACATCTATAAAACATCTAAGTTTTTGTTTTTGGACTCCCTATTCTATTTTTCTCAACCGCCCGATTTTGATCGGAGGGTCCGAATCTACCCTAAACTCCTCATCTTTCCTTATATAAGGGACTCCTAGTCTAAATATAGACAAACCCTAAAATTAAGGACCTGTGTCCCATCCAATCCTCCTCCCCGCCGCCACTCTCTCGGGATCCATCCCGCAGCCACCTGGTCTCCCTGGTTTTCAACGCCGGCCAATCCCCACCGAATTCCATCGATCCATCCATCCAACCGCATCTTCCTGCAGTCCGCTCCTTCCTCCTTCCAAATCCATCGATCCATTCAACCACGGGTCTTGCTCCTCCTCCATCCCCTCACGCCCATGGAGCATGAGCCCCTGCAGCCGCCCGAGGCCTCGTGCACCCCTCCCGAGCCTCCTCGCGCCGTGCCAGTGAGCCCACCCTGCCGTCGACCTCCAGGCCAGTCCCTCGCGCGCCGTCCTTCTCCTCCTTCCTTCTATTCTTCTCTGCGTCCTCAACTCCCTCTCGACTCTCTCTGTGTGCAGGAAACCACCATGGCCGCCCAGGGTTTTCTCCCGCATCGATCCGTCAAGGCCGCCAGATCCAGCGAGGACCTCCACCACCCGTCCGTCGCACCTGGCCCCGTTCGCCTCCACGCAGTCCCCGCTGGTCTTCCTCCTCAACACTGCCGCCTTGAACTTCTCCCACCGGACTCTGTTTTCCCCTGCATCGCGTCGGCCGAGTAGCTCCACCGCGCTAGTCCGTCGAGGGCGGTCCTCCTCGCCGCCCTCTCGTCTGGATCCAGCCACCCCGTCGCGCCGCCTGCCACCAAGTCCTTCGTCACCGGCCTCTGCTTCCTCTGTACAAGCAAAAGCTCTGCTCGTCCCGCGCGCCTGGAGATCGAGCAGCTGCGCTCATTATCGAGGGCGTTGACCAAGCCCGCAGCCGCAACAGTGTGTGGCCCAGCTCCCTCCGTCGCCAAGGTCTAGCGCCCCTTCTAGTCGCCCTCTGCACAAGCGGGCCGAAGCCCATGGGTGAGGCCACACCCCAGCAGCCCCATGCCGGCCTCCTCCAGATCCGACCGGGCCTAGGCCCATGGTGAGCATCAGACCCGCTGCGCCCCCCTTCCACTGTTGGCCCAAGTGCAGATTCGGCCCGTAGCATTTTTTTCCAGATCTGCGAATTTAGCTTTTAACCCAGGAATTTATGTTTTACAGATTGACCCCCGTTGTTCATGCATATAAAAATTCCACAACCGTGCATCGGATTTAAATGATTTAAACATGTAAAATGCTTAGAATTTTGTGTAGATTAATAATATGCCACTTTCATCCATGTTTAAAATGTTTAACTTGTTGTTTGTTTAAATTTGCTAATATGCCATGTTTAAATGATTTATTTCATAACTAAATAACCGTAGCTCGGAATTAAATGTTCTTTATATGTAAATGGGGTGAAAAAATGCCTAGTTTAACATGGTGCACTTTATTTTCCTGTTGAACAACTCTAAAATTATGTAATAGGCAGAACAGTACCAAACTCAAAATATGCACATGGGGATTTTTCGGAATTGTTGTTCGTTGTTCCGGCCTCATTTAAACTTGCCTAGATTTATTATGCTTCACATCTTGCCATGTTAATCAACATTTAATATTGTTGGGTACCTAAACGGGAACTAACTAAATAATTGATGTGGTGTTTCGTCAATATGTTTCATATTGAGCTCCACTTAACTTGTAGTATTGTTTGTTGCACTTTGCCATGCCATGCCGCATCTAAACCGGACATGCATCATACTTGTTTGTGCATCATGCCTTGTTTATGCTTGTGCATTTACCATGTTGTTGGTTTCTTTCCGGTGTTGCTACTTAGTTCCGGTAATGTTGCGATTGTGAGGATTCGTTCGACTACGTCCGTTCATCTTCTTCATGGACTCGTTCTTCTTCCTTGCGGGATTTCAGGCAAGATGACCGCTACCCTGGATCTCACTACTATCATTGCTATGCTAGTTGCTTCGTTCTATCGCTTTGCTGTGTGACCTATCATTTGCTCTTCAAGCCTCCCAAATTGCCATGTCAGCCTCTAACCTTTACACCCTTCCTAGCAAACCGTTGTTTGGCTATGTTACCGCTTTGCTCAGCCCTCTTATAGCGTTGTTAGTTGCAGGTGAAGTTGAAGATTGCTCCATGATGGACAAGATTATGTTGGGATATCACAATATCTCTTATATTATTAATGCATCTATATACTTGGTAAATGGTGGAAGACTCGGCCTTATGCCTGGTGTTTTGTTCCACTCTTGCCGCCCTAGTTTCCGTCATACCGGTGTTCTGTTCCCGGATTTTGCGTTCCTTATGCGGTTGGGTGATTTATGGGACCCCCTTGACAGTTTGATTTGAATAAAACTCCTCCAGCAAGGCCCAACCTTGGGTTTACCATTTGCCTAACCTAGCCCTTTTTTCCTGGGGTTTCCAGAGCCCGAGGGTCATCTTTATTTACCCCCCCCCTCCGGGCCAGTGCTCGTCGTGAGTGTTGGTCCAACCCGTCAACCGCCGGTGGCCACTAGGGGCAAGTCTGGGCTGGCCTATCGAAAGTTTGGACAATCCGGTCTGCCCTGAGAATGAGATATGTGCAGCTCCTATCAGGGTTTGTTGGCACATTCGGGCAGCTTTGCTGGTCTTGTTTTACCATTGTCGAAATGTCTTGTAAACCGGGATTCCGAGTCTGATCGGGTCTTCCTGGGAGAAGGTATATCCTTCGTTGATCGCGAGAGCTTATCATGGGCTAAGTTGGGACACCCCTGCAGGGTATAATCTTTCGAAAGCCGTGCCTGCGGTAATGGGCAGATGGGAATTTGTTAATGTCCGATTGTAGATAACTTGACACCAGATCTGAATTAAAACGCATCAACTGTGTGTGTAGTCGTGATGGTCTCTTTTCGGCGGAGTCCGGGAAGTGAACAGGGTTTTGGGTTATGTTTGACGTAAGTAGGAGTTCAGGATCACTTCTTGATCATTGCTAGCTTCACAACCGTTCCACTTGTTCTCTTCTCGCTCTTATTTGCGTATGTTAGCCACCATATCATGCTTAGTCGCTGCTGCAACCTCATCACTTTACCCATTTCTTTCCCATTAAGCTTTGCTAGTCTTGATACCCATGGTAATGGGAGTGCTGAGTCCTCGTGGCTCACAGATTACTACAACAACATTTGCAGGTATAGGTTATGCGATGATCATGACGCGAGAGCGATGTTTGCTTGTTTTGGAGTTCTTCTTCTACTTTTTCTTTGATTAGGGGATAGGTTCCAGGTCGGCAGCCTGGGCTAGCAGAGTGGATGTCGTTTGAGCTTCTGTTTGTGTTTCATCCGTAGTCGGATGTTGTTCTCATGTATGATATGATGTTGTATTCGTGTGGCATTCTATGCCTTTTGTATGTATCCCCTACTATTATGTAATGTTGATGTAATAATATCCACCTTGCAAAAGCATTTCAATATGCGGTTCTATCCTTGGTGGGACCTTGTGTCTCTTTAGGATAGTATGGCATATTGGGCGTGACAAGTTTGTAATCAGAGCCTCGACCGACCATAGGAGCCCCCTTGATTGTTGGCCGTTGTTGAGTCTAGAAGAAAACTATTTTGAGTCTTAGGATTATATATATCGGAGAGTAGGAATTCTTTTTACTCCTCAGCCCCCTTCGTCGCTCTGGTGAGGACTCCTGACGTAGATGTTTTGTCTTTCCTATCCTCAAATTTCACTAATTTTTTTAGGATCACGCGGGTATCTTGGAATCGTTCCAATGGTTTTGTGACGAGAACATTGTTCTTGATGCCTCCTATCTATTATGTGGCATTGACCTGGGGAGTTGAGCTCCAAGGTGTTGTCGTCACAATTTTATCGTTGCAGTTCTGGAATACTTGAGTTTTGCCGACATTGAAAATCTCTTTTATGCAGTTGTTGGTGAGATAACCTCGACGTCACCCAGTACTGGGGAGTTCGGGAGTATTGCCATAGCTCGTATAATGGATGCTTTTCGAAGGTTGAGGTACACGATTTCTGGAGTTTTCTTGGTTATGTGTTGACGGATGGATACAGCTTGGATGTAGGTATTGTTAGTTTGGGTGAGATATATATTGCTTCCCCTGTATCCCCAACACCAGATTGCATAACCAGAAAGTTTCGGGAGTTTATAGGTGGGAATTCAAGTAGCTCCTAGAATATCTTTCCGACAGATGCATCTTACGGGATTGGGTAAATCTCTATCATATGTATTTGTTCCGGCTTATTCTGCAAGCCAAATCCTTTGTTTTGTTTTATTTGTGGTATTCGAGTTGCTTCAATGTCAAGTGTTGATTCCATATCTTTCAAGCGGTGTTCTCATATTTCTATGGGAGTACTAATCCTTTTGATCATCGAGATTGTCATGTCAATTCTTTCCAACCGGTGTGCTTCTCTTCAAGTGGATCCGATCATTTCAACATTTGCAAGATCAACTCTAAGTTTTCTCACCGGTGTTTGTTTCATCCATCCCAAGTTGCCTTTGTTTTCCCGCCCTCCCACCCTTTTTCTTCAAGGACTCATATTTCTTAATCATGTATCCATTTATTCGTGTGAATTCTCTTCACTCTTTTCAATCAATGTTCTTATCCGGTGATTCTCAGGAAGATACTAACGGAGCTTTGAGTTCATGATTCTTCGTTATTTTTCTTCTCCGGTGGATTAATTTCAAGCTTTCAGTGTTGATCATATTCTTTTCCTCGTTTCTAATGCTTTCTCATGCCGATGCACCTCTTAATCTTTCACTTCTCGCTATTCATTTATTCTGGAGTGCTGAAGATATCTCACAAGACTTGTGTTTCCATTCTCAATCCATTCAATATATTTCAAGGTTTTTCTCTCATTCAAGCTATTTAATTCTACCGGTGCAATCTCTATTTCAAGCAATCATTTCAATGGTGTTTCTTTTGAGTGGGCCCTAACCCACAGGTCTTTTCCCAGGATCTTACCTGAATCTTCTAATTTTCCCGAAGCCGTTCCCAAATTCTTTTCGAAGTTTGACGTAAGAATGAATTTTCATCAGTCATATTCTTTCTCCAAGATTGCTTTAAAAATATTTTCATCGTTGGTTCAACCTTTCTATTCTCCCGGAGTATCTCAACAATTCATGGTGGTGTTTCTCGTCGTCATCCTCGGATTTTGAAGATCGAAGAAGAGTTCCTCTTAAATCCTTACCCGTTCTTCCAGAGATTCATGGTTCTAGCTTCATGCCATCCTCATAATTTTTTTCGACTGTGATAATTCTTTTCACCCATCCGAAGCATTTCATGAGTTGTTTCCATTTGTTTCCTCCGAAGGCCATCATGTCATAATTATTCATTCCAGCTTTCAGTTCTCGTTCTCCAAATCTTACCGGTGCATCGTTCAAATATCCTGTAATCAGTTCATGATCTCTTTGTTCACTTGTATCTAAATTCCCCTCAAGTATCTTCATTCGTTTTCCAACTCTTTCCGGTGAATTGTGCCCTTGCTACCCCCTTTTCCAATTTTTACGGTGGTTCGTTCAAGATTTCACTTCCTTCGTTATCATATCAATTCATTCATTGTTCCCAAATCCCACCGGTGGTTCATCAATACCTTCTCAAGTTTGCGCTATGTCTATCCTTAATCCCTCAAGAAGAATAAGTAGTATGCCAAATCCATTGCTTGTCATCAATTTATTTTGATGAAGGATAAGCATACAATAAATCTTATTCTTATTTCCTCGAGGTGACTCAATTCTTTTTACGGAGATTATTCACGATGAATAAATTCTTGATTACAAGTGATTCATCTTTCTTTCCGGAGTTGGTCATCATATCACTTTCTCGGTTCGAGATGTTGCATCTTTTCTTTTCCGGAGTTCCAAGTTTTTCCTCATTATCTTGTCGCGAAGCTCCATCTAAATCACCACAAGGCTTCACCTTGTGTTTTCAACTTCTCTTTCTTTTTATCATCCTTTTATTACTGGAGTTCTTCATGGAGGCTCTACATGATGGTTCGTCAAGGATTCTTTTCATTCTTCAATTGTTCTTCAAGATTTCTCTTGAAGTTATGACCCGCTAAGCTATACTCTAAAATAAACATGGTGTTCAACACATGTTTTGTTTTGAGGAGCTCAAGTATTCTTCTCCTTGCATTTTGAAGTGCAATTCCTTCTACCTTATCTTTTGAGGTGGTGTTATATTATTCTTGGCAATTTCCATTCAGGTTTCGCGATTCACATGTTGTCTAGAATGAGGTATTTTAAATCCATCAATCTCTTCTTTGGAGTTATCTTGGTATAGATTTCACCTAAAGCCTTCCCTAAGGAATGTTGCTATTTGTGGTGCTTATCAATGATCCGAGTTTTCTCCTATCCTCTCGGCGAAAGAAGTTTTCATCTCTTCTTTGATCTCAAACAAGCAATTGTTTTTCGTTAGTGGCAGAATTTCACCTCAAGTGTTGAGATGTTTCCATAAGCCCACTACAAGCTTATTCTTTTCGTTGTTGGTTTTCCAACAACTCCGTTATAACCTTCTTGGAAGGGTGCTTTCCAAGTTCATTTGTGGCAGAAGTTGGCATTTTCTTCTCCATTCTTTTATCCCAGTGATCTATCTTCTATTGTTTCTTCCAGAGGCATTGTGATGTTGCTCTTTTCACTCATCATGTCGAATTGTGAAGGTCATGTTCTTTTCATGCTTATCCATTTAACCGGCGTGTCGTGTCCTCCATTCAAGTTCTTTTCATCTTATCAAGTCTTGCATCTCTTTTCAACCTGAGTGTTGTCTGAAATCCTTCTTACCCATTATGCCATTCTTTCAATAGTTTTGGAGGCAATGTGTTGTTGATTTCATCAAGTATCATCCCATCTTCTCAAGTTCATGTTCTATTCCTTTCATGTTCAACCGGAGTGCTGCCCGGATTCTTCCTCTCTCATCTTGTTTTAACCTAAGTTGTTTCGAATTCTATCTTGTCCATTAAACTCTTGATTCGTGTCTTTGCAACCTTCAAGTTCTCGTAATGTTCCTTGTTAATCTTTTCTAACGGATTGTTTGCAATCTTGGTCATCTCCGTTGTTTTGTTTCTTTCAATTTGTTCAACCTCTCAAGGTTTGTGGTTTCACTCATTGGTCGAAGAAGCAACTTAGTTTACCTCTTATCTTCCTCTTCCTTTTCCCTCCGGTGCCATCCTAGATCTCGGGACGAGATCCTCTCGTAGTGGTGGAGTGTTGTAACGCCCCGGATACAACTTTCCATATTCGTAACTCCGACCCTTGCCATTTCCGGCTATGTGATTTATTACTGCCTCTGTGGTTGGGTTTTTGTCTATTGTTTTGCATTTTGTTCTTGTTATGCATCTCGTCTCATGTCATCATTCGCATTGCATCGGCATCGTTTTCATAAAACTTGCATCCGCTCGTAGTTGCCGTGTCCACCCTTGCTTTTGTTGGCCGTTCTAGACCAATCAAGGTTTTGCTTCCCTCTTGACCGTGACCACCTAACCTCTCTTGCCAGCTCGCAGCCCCCTCGCGCGCGCGTCCGAAACTTGCCCGAACCCGAACCGGTCTGTCGTTACCGATGGATCCGAGTCATCCCTAAACATCTATAAAACATCTCCGTTTTTATTTTTGGACTCCCTAGTCTATTTTTCTCAACCGCCCGATTTCGATCGGGGGGGTCCGAATCTACCCTAAACTCCTCATCTTTCCTTATATAAGGGACTCCTAGTCTAAATATAGACAAACCCTAAAATTAAGGACCCGTGTCCCATCCAATCCTCCTCCCCACCGCCACTCTCTCGGGATCCATCCCGCAGCCACCTGGTCTCCCTGGTTTTCAACGCTGGCCAATCCCCACCGAATTCCATCGATCCATCCATCCAACCGCATCTTCCTGCAGCCCGCTCCTCCCTCCTTCCAATTCTATCGATCCATTCAACCACGGGTCTTGCTCCTCCTCCATCCCCTCGCGCCCATGGAGCTTGAGACCCTGCAGCCGCCCGAGGCCTCGTGCACCCCTCCCAAGCCTCCTCGCGCCGTGCTAGTGAGCCCGCCCTGCCGTCGACCTCCAGGCCAGTCCCTCGCGTGCCGTCCTTCTCCTCCTTCCTTCTTTTCTTCTCTGCGTCCTCAACTCCCTCTCGACTCTCTCTGTGTGCAGGAAACCACCATGGCCGCCCAGGGTTTTCTCCTGCCTCAATCCGTCAAGGCCGCCAGATCCAGCGAGGACCTCCACCACCCGTCCGTCACACCTGGCCCCGTTCGCCTCCACGCAGTCCCTGCTGGTCTTCCTACTCAACGCTGCCGCATTGAACTTCTCCCACCGGATTCTGTTTTCCCCTGCATCACGTCGGCCGAGCAGCTCCACCGTGCTAGTCCGTCGAGGCCGGTCCTCCTCGCCGCCCTCTCGTCCGGATCCGGCCACCCTATCGCGCTGCCCGCCACCAAGTCCTTTGTCACCGGCCTCTGCTTCCTCTGTACAAGCACAACCTCTACTCGTCCCGCGCGCCTGGAGATCGAGCAGCTGCGCTCGTTCTTGAGGGCGTTCACCAGGCCCGCAGCCGCAACAGCGTGTGGCCCAGCTCCCTCCGTCGCCAAGGCCTAGTGCCCCTTCTAGTTGCCCTCTCCACAAGCGGGCCGAAGCCCATGGGTGAGGCCACACCCCAGCAGCCCCATGCCGGCCTCCTCCAGATCCGACCGGGCCTAGGCCCATGGTGAGCATCAGACCCGCTGCGCCCCCCTTCCACTGTTGGCCCAAGTGCAGATTCGGCCCGTAGCATTTTTTTGTCAGATCTGCAAATTTAGCTTTTAACCCAGGAATTTATGTTTTATAGATTGACCCCTGTTGTTCATGCATATAAAAACTCCACAACCGTGCATTGGATTTAAATGATTTAAACATGTAAAATGCTTAGAATTTTGTGTAGATTAATAATATGCCACTTTCATCCATGTTTAAAATGTTTAACTTGTGGTTTGTTTAAATTTGCTAATATGCCATGTTTAAATGATTTATTTCATAACTAAATAACCATAGCTCAGAATTAAATGTTCTTTATATGTAAATGGGGTGAAAAATGCCTAGTTTAACATGGTGCACTTTATTTTCCTGTTTAACAACTCTAAAATTATGTAATAGGCAGAACAGTACCAAACTCAAAATATGCACATGGGGATTTTCCGGAATTGTTGTTCGTTGTTCTGGCCTCATTTAAACTTGCCTAGATATATTATGCTTCACCTCTTGCCATGTTAATCAACATTTAATATTGTTGGGTACCTAAACGGGAGCTAACTAAATAATTGATGTGGTGTTTCGTCAATATGCAACTCGTTGCATATTGAGCTCCACTTAACTTGTAGTTTTGTTTGTTGCACTTTGCCATGCCATGCCGCATCTAAACCGGACATGCATCATACTTGTTTGTGCATCATGCCTTGTTTATGCTTGTGCATTTACCATGTTGTTGGTTTCTTTCCGGTGTTGCTACTTAGTTCCGGTAATGTTGCGATTGTGAGGATTCGTTCGACTACGTCCGTTCATCTTCTTCATGGACTCATTCTTCTTCCTTGCGGGATTTCAGGCAAGATGACCGCTACCCTGGATCTCACTACTATCATTTCTATGGTAGTTGCTTCGTTCTATCGCTTTGCTATGCGACCTATCATTTGCTCTTCAAGCCTCCCAAATTGCCATGCCAGCCTCTAACCTTTACACCCTTCCTAGCAAACTGTTGTTTGGCTATGTTACCGCTTTGCTCAGCCCTCTTATAGCGTTGTTAGTTGCAGGTGAAGTTGAAGATTGCTCCATGATGGACAGGATTATGTTGGGATATCACAATATCTCTTATATTATTAATGCATCTATATACTTGGTAAAGGGTGGAAGACTCGGCCTTATGCCTGGTGTTTTGTTCCACTCTTGCCGCCCTAGTTTCCGTCATACCGGTGTTATGTTCCCGGATTTTGCGTTCATTACGCGGTTGGGTGATTTATGGGACCCCCTTGACAGTTCGCTTTGAATAAAACTCCTCCAGCAAGGCCCAACCTTGGTTTTACCATTTGCCTCACCTAGCCCTTTTTCCCTTGGGTTTCCGGAGCCCGAGGGTCATCTTTATTTACCCCCCCGGGCCAGTGCTCGTCGTGAGTGTTGGTCCAACCCGTCAACCACCGGTGGCCACCAGGGGCAACTCTGGGCTGGCCTACCGGAAGTTTGGACAATCCGGTGTGCCCTGATAACGAGATATGTGCAGCTCCTATCAGGATTTGTCGGCACATTCGGGCGGCTTTGCTGGTCTTGTTTTACCATTGTCGAAATGTCTTGTAAACTGGGATTCCGAGTATGATCGGGTCTTCCTGGGAGAAGGTATATCCTTCGTTGATCGCGAGAGCTTATCATGGGCTAAGTTGGGACACCCCTGCAGGGTATAATCTTTTGAAAGCCGTGCCTGCAGTTATGGGCAGATTGGAATTTGTTAATGTCCGGTTGTAGATAACTTGACACCAGATCCGAATTAAAATGCATCAACCGTGTGTGTAGCCGTGATGGTCTCTTTAGGGCGGAGTCCGGGAAGTGAACACGGTTTTGGGTTATGTTTGACGTAAGTAGGAGTTCAGGATCACTTCTTTATCATTGCTAGCTTCACGACCGTTCCGCTTGTTCTCTTCTCGCTCTTATTTGCGTATGTTACCCACCATATCATGCTTAGTCGCTGCTCCAACCTCATCACTTTACCCCTTCCTTTCCCATTAAGCTTTGCTAGTATTGATACCCATGGTAATGGGATTGCTGAGTCCTTGTGGCTCACAAATTACTACAACAACAGTTGCAGATACAGGTTATGCAATGATCATGACGTGAGAGCAACGTTTGCTTGTTTTGGAGTTCTTCTGCTGCTTCTTCTTCGATTAGGGGATAGGTTCCAGGTCGGCAGCCTGGGCTAGCAGGGTGGATGTCATTTGAGCTTCTGTTTGTGTTTCATCCGTAGTCGGATGTTGTTCTCATGTATGATATGATGTTGTATTCGTGTGGCATTCTATGCCTTTTGTATGTATCCCCAACTATTATGTAATGTTGATATAATGATATCCACCTAGCAAAAGCGTTTCAATATGCGGTTCTATCCTTGGTGGGAGCTTCGAGTCTCTTTAGGATAGTATCTCATATTGGGCGTGACATCTGGATACCCATGTTGGCTCCCACATGTTCCATGATGATCTCATCGGATGAACCACGATGTCGAGGATTCAATCAATCCCGTATACAATTCCCTTTGTCTAGCGGTATTGTACTTGCCCGATATTCGATCGTCGGTATCCCGATACCTTGTTCAATCTCGTTACCGGCAAGTCTCTTTACTTGTTCCGTAACACATCAACCCGTGATCAACCCCTTGGTCACATTGTGCACATTATGATGATGTCCTACCGAGTGGGCCCAGAGATACCTCTCCGTTATACGGAGTGACAAATCGCAGTCTCGATTTGTGCCAACCCAACAGACACTTTCGGAGATACCCGTAGTGCACCTTTATAGCCACCCAGTTACGTTGTGACGTTTTGTGCACCCAAAGCATTCCTACGGTATCTGGGAGTTGCACAATCTCATGGTCTAAGGAAATGATACTTGACATTAGAAAAGCTTTAGCATACGAACTACAATCTTTGTGCTAGGCTTAGGATTGGGTCTTGTCCATCACTTCATTCTCCTAATGATGTGATCCCGTTATCAACGACATCCAATGTCCATGGTCAGGAAACCGTAACCATCTATTGATCAACGAGCTAGTCAACTAGAGGCTTACTAGGGACATGGTGTTGTCTATGTACCCACACATGTATCTGAGTTTCCTATCTATACAATTATAGCATGGATAATAAACGATTATCATGAACAAGGAAATATAATAATAATAACTAATTTATTATTGCCTCTAGGGCATATTTCCAACAGTCTCCCACTTGCACTAGAGTCAATAATCTAGTTCACATCGCCATGTGATTAACACTGATAGGTCACATCACCATGTGATCAACATCCAAAGAGTTTACTAGTGTCACTAAACTAGTTCACATCACCATGTGATTAAGATTCAATGATTTTGGGGTTTGATCATGTTTTGCTTGTGAGAGAGGTTTTAGTCAACGGGTCTGCAACAATCAGATCCATATGTATTTCGTAATTCTCTATGTCATATTGTAAATGCTGCTTCCACGCTCCACTTGAAGCTATTCCAAATGGTTGCTCCACTATACGTATCCGGTTTGCTACTCAGAGTCACTCGGATAGGTGTTAAAGCTTGCATCGACGTAACCCTTTACGCCGAACTCTTTATCACCTCCATAATCGAGAAACATGTCCTTATTTACTCCAAGGAAAATTTTGACCGCTGTCCAATGATCCATTCCTGGATCATTCTTGTACCCCTTGACTGACTCATGGCAAGGCACACTTTGGTGCGGTACACAGCATAGCATACTGTAGAGCCTATGTCTGAAGCATAGGGGACGACCTTCGTCCTTTCTCTCTCTTCTGCTGTGGTTGAGCTTTAACTCTTAACTTCATACCTTACAACTCAGGAAAGAACTCCTTCTTTAACTGATCCATCTTGAACACATTCAAGATCATGTCAAGGTATGTGCTCATTTGAAAGTATTATTAAGCATTTTGATCTATCTTATAGATCTTGATGCTTATTGTTCAAGTAGCCTAATCCAGGTTTTCTATTGAAAAACACTTTTCAAATAACCCTGTATGCTTTCTAGAAATTCTACATCATTTCTGATCAACATATGTCAACAACATATACTCATCAGAAATACTATAGTGCTCCCACTCACTTCTTTGGAAATACAAGCTTCTCATAAACTTTGTATAAACCCAAAATCTTTGATCATCTCATCAAAGCGTACATTCCAACTCCGAGATGCTTACTCCAGTCCTTAGAAGGATTGCTGGAGCTTTGCATACTTGTTAGCATCTTTCAGGATCTGACGAAACCTTCTGGTTGTATCACATACAACCTTTCCTCAAGAACGTCGAGGAAACAATGTTTTGACATCCTATCTGCAAGATTTCACAAATCATGCAGTAATTGCTAATATAATTCCAAAGACTCTTAGCATCACTACGAGTGAGAAAGTCTCATCATAGTCAACTCCTTGAACTTGTCGAAAAACTTAACAACAAGTCGAGCTTTCTTAATGGTGATACTTACCATCATTGTCTGTCTTCCTTTTAAAATCCATCTGTACCCAATGGCCTTACGACCATCAAATATTTCTTCCAAAGTCATGGATCCTCTCTCAGATTTTATGGCCTCGAGCCATTCGTCGGAATCCGGGCCCACCATCGCTTCTCCATAGTTTGTAGGTTCATTGTTATCTAGCAACATGACCTCCAAGACAGGATTACCGTACCACTCCGAAGCAGTACGCGTCCTTGTCGTCCTACGAGGTTCGGTAGTGACTTGATCCGAAGTTTCATGATCACTATCATAAGCTTCTACTTCAATTGGTGTAGGTGCCATAGGAACAACTTCCTGTGCCCTGCTACACACTAGTTGAAGTGATGGTTCAACAACCTTATCAAGTCTCCACCATCCTCCCACTCAATTCTTTCGAGACAAACTTTTCCTCGAGAAAGGACCCGATTCAAGAAACAATCCTTATTGCTTTCGGATCTGAGATAGGAGGTATGCCCTACCATTTTGGGTATCCTATGAAGATGTATTTATCCGCTTTGGGTTCGATCTTATCACGATGAAACTTTTCATATAATCGTCACAGTCCTAAACTTTCAAGAAATGACAACTTAGGTTTCTCCAAACCACAGTTCAAATGGTGTCGTCTCAACCGAATTATGTGGTGCCCTATTAAAGTGAGTGCGGTTGTCTCTAATGCCTAACCCACGAACGATAGTGGTAATTCAATAAGAGACATCATGGTATGCACCAAATCCAATAGGGTGCAACTATGATGTTCAGACACACCATCACACTATGGTGTTCCAGGCGGTGTTAGTTGTGAAACAATTTCCACAATGTCTTAATTGTGTACCAAACTCGCAACTCATATATTCATCTCTATGATCATATCATAGACATTTTTATCCTCTTGTCACGAAGATCTTCAACTTCACTCTGAAATTACTTGAACCTTTCAATAATTTAGACTTGTGTTTCATCAAGTAAATATACAGCATATACTCAAATCATCTGTGAAGTAAGAACATAATGATATCCACTGCATGCCTCAGCACTCATTGGACTGCACACATCAAAATGTATTACTTCCAACAAGTTGTTTTCTTGTTCCATCTCACTGAAAACGAGGCTTTTCAGTCATCTTGCCCATGTGGTATGATTTGCATGTCTCAAGTGATGCAAAATCAAGTGAGTCCAAACGATCCATCTGCATGGAGTTTCTCCATGCGTACATACCAATAGACATGGTTCGCATGTCTCAAACTTTTCAAAAAACGAGTGAGTCCAAAGATCCATCAACATGGAGATTCTTCATGCGTTTTATACCAATATGACTTACATGGCAGTGCCACAAGCAGGTGGTACTATCATTACTATCTTATATCTTTTGGCATGAACATGTGTATCACTATGATCGAGATTCAATAAACCATTCATTTTAGGTGCAAGACCATTGAAGGTATTATTCAAATAAACAGAGTAACCATTATTCTTCTTAAATGAATAACCGTATTGCAATAGACATAATCCAATCATGTCTATGCTCAACGCAAACACCAAATAACAATTATTTAGGTTTAACACCAATCTCGATGGTAGAGGGAGCAGGCGATGCTTGATCACATCAACCTTTGGAAACACTTCCAACACACATCATTATCTCACCTTTAGCTAGTCTCCGTTTATTCCATAGCTCTTTTATTTCGAGTTACTAACACTTAGCAACCGAACCAGTATCTTAATACCCTGGTGCTACTAGGAGTACTAGTAAAGTACACATTTAATACAATGTATATCCAATATACTTCTGTCAACCTTGCCAGCCTTCTCATCTACCAAGTATCTAGGGTAGTTCTTCTTCAGTGACTGTTCCCTCATTACAGAAGCACTTAGTCTCGGGTTTGGGTTCAACCCTGGGTTTCTTCACTGGAGCAGCAACTGATTTGCCATTTCATGACGTATTCCTTCTTTCCCTTGCCCTTCTTGAAACTAGTGGTTTCACTAACCATCAACAATTGATGCTCCTTCTTGATTTCTACTTTCGCAGCGTCAAACATCGCAAATATTTCAAGGATCATCATATCTATCCCTGATATGTTATAGTTCATCACGAAGCTCTAGCAGCTTGGTGGCAATGACTTTGGAGAAACATCACTATCTCATCTGGAAGATTAACTCCCACTCGATTCAAGTGATTGTTGTACTCAAACAATCTGAGCACAAGCTCAACGATTGAGATTTTCTCCCTTAGTTTGCAGGCTAAGAAACTGGTCGGAGGTCTTATACCTCTTGACGTGGGCACGAGCCTGAAATCCCAATTTCATCCCTCGAAACATCTCATATGTTCCGCGACATTTTGAAATCATCTTCGGTGCCTCAATTCTAAACCGTTTAACATTACTGAACTATCACGTAGTTATCAAAACATGTATGTCAGATGTTCGCAACATCCACAGACGATGTTTGGGGTTCAGCACACTGAGCGGTGCATTAAGGACATAAGCTTTCTACTGTCCGCATAATCGCTACTATCAACTTTCAACTATATTTACTCTAGGAACATATCTAAAAAAGTAGAACTAAAGTGCGAGCTATGACATAATTTGCAAAGGGTTTTTGACTATGTTCAGGATAATTAAGTTCGTCTTATGAACTCCCACTCAGATAGACATCCCTCTAGTCATCTAAGTGATTACATGATCCGAGTCAACTAGGCCGTGTCCGATCATCACGTGAGCCGGACTAGTCATCATCGGTGAACATCTTCATGTTGATCGTATCCACCATACGACTCATGCTCGACCTTTCGGTCTCTTGTGTTCCGAGGCCATGTATGTACATGCTAGGCTAGTCAAGTCAACCTAAGTGTTTCGCGTGTGTAAATCTGGCTTACACCCGTTGTATGTGAACGTTAGAATCTATCACACCCGATCATCACGTGGTGCTTCCAAACGACGAACTTTCGCAACGGTGCACAGTTAGGGGGAACACTTTCTTGAAATTTTAATGAGGGATAATCTTATTTACTACCGTCATTCTAAGGAAATAAGATGCATAAACATGATAAACATCACATGCAATCAAATAGTGACATGATATGGCCAATATCATTTTGCTCCTTTTGATCTCCATCTTCGGGGCTCCATGATCATCATCGTCACCGGCATGACACCATGATCTCCATCATCATGATCTCCATTATTGTGTCTTCATGAAGTTGTCTCGCCAACTATTACTTCTACTACTATGGCTACCGGTTAGCAATAAAGTAAAGTAATTACATGGCGTTGTTTAATGACACGCAGGTCATACAATAAATTAAGACAGCTCTGATGGCTCCTGCCGGTTGTCATACTCATCAACATGCAAGTCGTGATTCCTATTACAAGAACATGATCAATCTCATACATCACATATCATTCATCACATTCTTCTTGGCCATATCACATCACATAGCATACCCTGCAAAAACAAGTTAGACGTCCTCTAATTGTTGTTTGCATGTTTTACGTGGCTGCTATGGGTTTCTAGCAAGAACGTTTCATACCTACGCAAAACCACAACGTGATATGCCAATTGCTATTTACCCTTCATAAGGACCCTTTTCATCGAATCCGTTCCGACTAAAGTGGGAGAGACTGGCACCCGCTAGCCACCTTATGCACCAAGTGCATGTCAGTCGGTGGAACCTGTCTCACGTAAGAGTACGTGTAAGGTCAGTCCGGGCCGCTTCATCCCACAATACCATCGAAACAAGACTGGACTAGTAACGGTAAGCATATTGAACAAAATCAGTGCCCACAACTACTTTGTGTTCTACTCGTGCAAAGAATCTACGCAATAGACCTAGCTCATGATGCCACTGTTGGGGAACGTAGCAGAAATTCAAAATTTTCCTACGAGTCACCAAGATCTATCTATGGAGAAACCAGCAACGAGGGGAAGGAGAGTGCATCTACATACCCTTGTAGATCGCTAAGTAGAAGCGTTCAAGAGAACGGGGTTGAAGGAGTCGTACTCGTCCTGATCCAAATCACCGGAGATCCTAGTGCCGAATGGACGGCACCTCTGCGTTCAACACATGTACAACCCGGTGACGTCTCCCATGCCTTGAGCTAGCAAGGAGAGAGGGAGAGGTTGGGGAAGACTCCATCCAGCAGCAGCACAACGGCGTGGTGGTGGTGGAGGAGCGTGGCAATCCTGCAGGGCTCGCCAAGCACCGCGGGAGAGGAGGAGGGAGAGAGGTAGGGATGCACCAGGGAGAGGTGAAACTCATGTGTTGGCAGCCCCAAAGTCCTCAAGTATATATAGGGGAGAGGGAGGGGGGTGCGCCCCCTCTAGGGTTCCCTCCCTAGGGGTGGCGGCAGCCCAAAAACCCATCTAGGGTGCGGCCAAGGGGGGGGGAGGGGAAACTTGCCCCCCAAGTTAGGTGGGTGCACCCCCTGTTGTGGTTCTAAGTCTGACAGTAGAATAGGGGGTAGGTATGGAGAGGCAAGATCCTAGCTATGGAGCAGTTGTGCACACAAGTGTTTTACGAGTTCAGGCCCTTCTCGGAGGAAGTAACAACCCAATGTCTCGGAGCCCAGAGGCGGTCGACTGGATTATGTGTGTGAGAGTTACAGGGGTGCGAACCCTTCTACCAGTGGAGGGGGGTGGCTTATATAGAGGATGCCAGGACCCCAGCCAGCCCACATAACATAAGGTTAAAGTACATTAAGGTCTGGCGTTACTGGTAACGCCCTACATAAAGTGTCATCATGACCATTAAGACTACTTAAATTACAGACCGTTTGGATACAGAGTAGATCTTGAACTCCTGGTGATCGTGTGAGTCTTCATGGTCGAGTGTCTTCAGGTTCGTCGAGTGTCTTCTAGTCCGTCGAGTGAAATCCCTCTTGGTCGACTGGAAGACGGCTTCTTCTAAGAGATGTCCTTGGGGAGGATACCTTGGTCAGGTTCATGACCCTACCCTAGGTACATGACTCCATCAGTAGCCCCCGAATGGATCGAGGTTTGAGTGAGGAAGGAGTTGGCAATCTTTCCGACCTGCTTTTTGGTGTCGTAAAGGTGTTTTGCCCTGGATCGATGACTTTCAAGTGAGGGTGTCAACTTTCATTCAGTCGCCTTGATCCATTCTTTATATCTGTCGAGTGAACTTTGTGAACTTGGGGATTTCTGAGTGACAGATCGCGGGAGATCTCCCGTCTGACAAGTTGCCCTGTGGTTAGCGGATTTAGTGGGATCCAAATTTTGGGGAGCGCGCGAAGCGGAGAAGACCGCGGTACTCGGATGGGATAAGGCAGGGACGCCTCGATTCTTGCGCCGCCTTTTTCGCCACGTATCGCTTGTGCGACTGTTTCGGGATTTGACAGGATCGCCTGGGCCAACTTGTCAGCCACTCGGAAGTGACTCCATATAAGGAAACCGGTGGAGGTTTTTGAACAGTGCCTTCTCATTTTCTCCTCCCTCGCCTCCAGATTCATCCGCTGCGCCCACCAACTGCCCGACGCCGCTGCTCTGTTCTGGCCTCGTCAGCGACAATGGTGAAAGAGAAGACGGCGGCTTTGGAGCGGGCGAAGAAGGCGATGGCGGCCGCGAAAGTGAAGGGGAGAGCGACCAGTCGAGGGGGATCCTCGTCGCGGTCCCGTTTGCCGCAAGGTTGGATCCAGGGTGATTGGATCCGCTCGACCATCACCCAAAAGGATCTCGACGACCTGGCCGACGAAGGCCTGATTGCGCATGGGGCGGCGAGGCTCCCGAGGATGGAGTGGCAGCCACAGCCTCAGGAGGGTGAGTGTGTCCTCTTGGCGACTCATGTAGATTGAGGGTTCTCTCTGCCACCGCATCTTTTCTTTTGAGGGTTTCTGAATTTCTTTGGAGCTCAGCTCCATCACTTTACCCCCAATTCTATTGCCTATCTCTCCGCCTTTGTATCTTTGTGTGAGAACTTCTTGGGTTGTCGGCCGCACTGGGGCCTCTTCAAACACATATTCACTTGTCGTTCTCAGACGGTGAAAAAGGCCTGCCCCAATGACGAGAGAACTCAGGTAATCCAGATGTGTGGGGGTCTCAGGGTCCAGATGAGGAGTAAGAGCGCTTTCCCTGCTATGACCCTTCCCGAGTCAGTCAGAGGGTGGCAGTCGACCTGGTTCTACTGCCAAGACCAGTTGACGCTAGGGCAGTCGACTGGGCTCCCTCCCTTCTCTATGAGTCGAGTGAACAAGCCATCCTCTCTGAAAGTAGTTCCGGAGGAGAAGGCTCAGATAAAAATGTTGATGGAGCGAGTAGTTCAGTTGATTCGTGACGGTGTGACTAGCATGGACCTTCTGGAGGTTTTCCTTCGGCGGCGCATCCAACCGCTCCAGTACCGGGGCCACCCGATGTGGTTGTATTCTGGTACTGAAGACACCAGTCGGGTCCACCCAGAGGAGGTCGACGATGCCACACTGGAGAGGTGGATGACTGCCATCATGGGGAACAAGGACAACCCTCGTGGAGCCAGGAGGATCCCGCCACTCGACCAATCCTATGATCCGAACAAGGTACGACCATTTTTCTCCGATTGTTCCGTCCGTTCTGTTTCATCGTAGATCAGTCGATTGACTTTTGTCTTTCTTGTTGTTTTTCAGGAAACCACCGAGTTGTACTCGATGCCCAATGGGGCACAAGCACAGGTCGAAGAGGAGGAAGGAAGCGGAGGTGAAAGTCAAGAGGAGTGGGAGTCGGATGCCGATGAGGGTGATGAAGACGCAGGCTCCAATGAGGAGGAAGAGGAGGAGGAAGTTGCGCCTCCTTGTTCCGAAAGGAGGTCCAAGCTCGCCCACGACCCTGTGGCTGATCGTGGCAAGGGAGTCGCGCCTGCTGGGCAGTCGACGAAACGTCCTCGGACAACTTCGCCGGCGCCGACTGAAAAGGCGTCGAAGCAACCGCGAGCAGCCCCGACAAAACCGGCGAAGGCCCTACCAAAGATGAGGATGGAGATTCCGACTATTTCTGGGTAACAGCACAACTCATGTTTTTCATTCTTGGTCGACTTGAATCGCTGACCGACTGATATTTGAAACCGCATTGCTGCTACTTCTAAGACTTCTACTAGGCATGAGGATCAAGAAATGGAAGATGCTGCTACTTCTCATCCTGGTATGATCTACGTGGTTTTGCTTTTGGTCGATTGAATCTTTATTTTTGACTGTGAACTTCTTATGCAGCTCCACCTAGCGTTGTCATCAATCTCCCTGACGATGACGATGAATCGCCACTAAGGCAGAGGAGGAGCAGGAAAGCGACTGCTGGCAAGGCTGCTCAGGTTGTGTCAACACCTGGACCATAGATTCCAGAAGGGAGCAACGTCGCTCGGACTACCGTGTCCTTTGCAGAGACGTTGACGGTTGCCCGCCCTTCATCGTCGAGTGCTGACCCGGATTCTCTCTTCTCCACCTACCACGTCCCGGAGGACCAAGCAAGCGCTGCCAAGGAACCCATACGCCAGGCCGGGATTATGATGGAGTAGGTGAAGGCGATCCAAACCGCCAGCCAAGCAGCTTATGACGCGAGTTCAGCTCTCCAGAGTAATGTCCAGGTTAATTAAACACCGACTGGAAATCTTGATGTTTGTCATGCACCCACTGGGTGTGTCAATTCTGCGGTGGACTGCTGGCAGTCGACTGTAGTCTTTGTGTCTTGAGATTTCTCACTTGACTTGTTTCACTCGAGTATGGTCGAGTGGAACAATGAAACTGGTGGGGGCACGCTGAGTGCACCCACTGGGTGTAGTCCCCGAGACCGTGGTTGATTGCTGGCAATCGGCTATGGTCTGAATTTTTTTTGCTGACAGTTAACTGCTTCCAGTCGAATGATTGACTCCGAGTCTACCTGATAGAACTAGTGGGGGCACGCTGAGTGCACCCACTGGGTGTAGTCCCCGAGACTACAGTTGAACGTTTAGATTCAGCTATAGTCTTAGAAATACTATGATTTTTCCTTTAGTCACTCGGAAGTGATCTGTCGTTGATGTTTGTCGACTGAACTTTCGCAGAAATCTTGTGACCTTGTTTCTCGTTATACCGAATTGGAGAACAAGTATATCCAGCTTGAGCTTGACCAGAAGCTTGTCCAAGAGAACTTTACGAAGTCGAAGGAGGAGGCAAAAGGTATGTTCGGTGAGAATCTTGACGACTGTCCTTGCTTCTTGCCTGTCTCCGAGTCTGATCTTATTGTGATTTTCGCAGAAAAACTAAGGGATGCTCTGAAGAAGAAGGACCTTGATCTCGCCGAGGCGCAGAAAATGGCTGCAGACAAGACAAGACTTGCAGAAGAGAAGTTGGCTTTTGTCAACAAACTTGAAGAAGAAAACACTAATCTGAAAGCCGCTCTCGACGTGGCCAACCAAGAAGTCACCCGACTGAAGAATGCCAATATGGTCCTGGACGATAAAGCTGGCGAACTGGCAGGAAAGAAGAATGACTTGGAGGTTTATTTGGGAGGACTCGCCAAGAAGCTATTCCTCATGCTCGAGGGTAACCTCTTATCTCCGATTGGTAGTTACTGACTTGCTGTAAGGGCATTAGCTTATCCTTGAATCGTGTCCACAGAATTCTGCCAAAACTTTGAAGAGGAGACTAGTCGAGTGGAGACTGGCTTGGATCCCATCAATTCTCTGATGAAGGATGAAACTGCTATGAACGTGCTCCGCCTCGAGTCTCACGTTGCTGCAGTGATCGACTACCTTGCAAGACTGAAGGCCGCCACATCGCGCATCGACACATCGCTCTGGCCAGAAGAAACGCTTCAGAACGACCTTGAGTCACTGATGACTCGACTGAACAAAATTCCGAGTCGAGTGCAAGAATGGAAGAAGTCTTCTGCCTGGTGCGGTGCTGATGTCGCTCTGTCCTTGGTCCGCGTCCACTGCAAAGAAGCGAGAGAAGACAAGCTAGTGTCTCTCAAGGTGGCAAATACTAGGAAGCATGACTTCCGTTCTTTCATGGAGACCTTCATCGCGGCTGCCACTCGGATCGCAGATGGGATCGACCTGGACGAGTTCATTGCGCCTTCCAGCCCTCCGCAGGAGGGGTAAAAAACTACTATGCTCGATGATTTGAATTTGCCTCGGAATGCCGAGTGATTTTTGTAACCGCCAAACTTTAACAGGCTTGATGCCTGAGCACTTCTGGGTCCGTAGGACGTTATCCGAACCTGATTTGCCGTTGAAATACGTTTGGTTCTTTCGGACAACCATCTTCTTTGGGTTGGAGAATATACTAGCATCTGTAATGCTCTTTTGCAGGTAGGAATGAAGCACAAATTGTCGTCGACCAGTGCTCGTCATGTCTGGGCGAGCACTGGGCCGCGGCTAAGCCTCTGAGTGGGACGTTTGCTCTCCACTCGGTAGGATTTTAGAAACTTAGGCGAGCACTGGGCTGCAGCTAAGCCCCCGAGTGGGAGGTTTGCTCTCCACTCGGTAGGTTTTTAGAAACTTAGGCGAGCACTGGGCTGCAGCTAAGCCTCCAAGTGGGAGTTTTGCTCTCCACTCGGTGGGATTTTAGAAACTTAGGCGAGCACTGGGCTGCAGCTAAGCCTCCGAGTGGGAGGTTTGCTCTCCACTCGGTGGGATTTTAGAAACTTAGGCGAGCACTGGGCTGCAGCTAAGCCCCCGAGTGGGAGGTTTGCTCTCCACTCGGTAGGATTTTCGAAACTTAGGCGAGCACTGGGCTGCAGCTAAGACTCCGAGTGGGAGGTTTGATCTCCACTCGGTAGGATTTTAGAAACTTAGGCGAGCACTGGGCTGCAGCTAAGCCCCCGAGTGGGAGGTTTGCTCTCCACTCGGTAGGATTTTAGAAACTTAGGCGAGCACTGGGCTGCAGCTAAGCCCCCGAGTGGGAGGTTTCCTCTCCACTCGGTAGGATTTTCGAAACTTAGGCGAGCACTGGACTGCTGCTAAGCCCCCAAGTTTGAGGTTTGCTCTCCACTCGGTAGGTTTTTAGAAACTTAGGCGAGCACTGGGCTGCAGCTAAGCCTCCAAGTGGGAGGTTTGCTCTCCACTCGGTGGGATTTTAGAAACTTAGGCGAGCACTGGGCTGCAGCTAAGCCTCCGGGTGGGAGGTTTGCTCTCCACTCGGTGGGATTTTAGAAACTTAGGCGAGCACTGGGCTGCAGCTAAGCCCCCGAGTGGGAGGTTTGCTCTCCACTCGGTAGGATTTTCGAAACTTAGGCGAGCACTGGGCTGTAGCTAAGCCTCCGAGTGGGAGGTTTGCTCTCCACTCGGTAGGATTTTAGAAACTTAGGCGAGCACTGGGCTGCAGCTAAGCCCCCGAGTGGGAGGTTTGCTCTCCACTCGGTAGGATTTTCGTGGCACGACTTTGGGGGAGAAGGTAGCAGTCGACCTGCGCTTCGTCCTCCTTGCGGGACGCACGTTGTGTTTGTAATGTAGCTCGGAAGGAGGAAGCAGGGGTCGACCTGCGCCTCGTCCTCCTTGCGAAGCATACGATGTCTTTTATTCTTAGGTGAACACAAGGTTGCATCTAAGCCCCCGAGTGGAAGACTGGCTTATCATTCGGTAGGATTTTCAAGATCTTAGGCGAGCACTGGGCTACAGCTAAGCCTCCGAGTGGAAGGCTGGCTTACCACTTGGTAGGATTTTAGAAAACTTAGGCGAGCACTGGGCTGCAGCTAAGCCCCGGAGTGGAAGGCTGGCTTACCACTCGGTAGGATTTTAGAAAACTTAGGCGAGCACTGGGCTGCAGCTAAGCCCCCGAGTGGAAGGCTGGCTTACCACTCGGTAGGATTTTGTTTACTTAGGCGAAACGGATTCACAGCTAAGCCTCCGAGTGGAAGGCTGGCTTACCACTCGGGAGGATTTTAGAAAACTTAGGCGAGCACTGGGCTGCAGCTAAGCCCCCGAGTGGAAGGCTGGCTTACCACTCGGTAGGATTTTATTTACTTAGGTGAAACAGATTCGCAGCTAAGCCTCCGAGTGGAAGGCTGGCTTACCACTCGGCAGGATTTTGTTTACTTAGGCGAAACGGATTCACAGCTAAGCCTCCGAGTGGAAGACTGGCTTACCACTCGGTAGGATTTTTTTACAAGCTTAGGCGAACCGGGTTCGCAGCTAAGCCACCCACTTGGGGACAGATTTATGAGAGCAAAAGCAATGACAATTACTAAGAAAATTATGAAACTCTTGTCTTTGATGAATATACTACAGGAGTACTTTTTATTACAACTCATCCGAGTGAAAAACTTATGTATAAAAAGGGCGGAGTAAGTCCGCGTTCCATGCTCTGGGCTCGTCAATCTGGTGCTCGACATTGTAAAGGCGGTATGCCCCATTATGGAGAACCTTGGTGATGATGAAGGGACCTTCCCAAGTAGGAGCAAGCTTGTGTGGTTTCTGTTGATCCACTCGGAGAACTAAATCTCACTCCTGGAAAGCTCGACTCTTCACATTTCTGGCATGGAAGTGACGCAAGTCCTGCTGGTAAATGGTCAATCGGATCAAGGCCATCTCTCTTTCTTCTTCTAGAAGGTCGACCGCGTCCTGTCGGGCTTGCTCTGCTTTAGCTTCGGTGTAGAGTTCGACTCGGGGTGCGTTGTGAAGCAGGTCACTCGGCAAGAGTGCTTTAGTTCCGTAGACCAAGAAGAACGAAGTCCTCCCAGTCGACCGGTTTGGCGTGGTCCTTAATCCCCAAAGCACCGACGGAAGTTCGTCGACCCATGCGTCACCTGCGTCTTTCAAGTCGCGCATTAGTCGGGGTTTCAACCCTTTGAGAATTAAGCCATTTGCTCGTTCTGCTTGCCCATTCGACTGAGGGTGGGCGACCGAAGCGTAGTCGACTCGTGTACCTTGAGATGCACAGAAGGCTCTGAATTCTTCAGAGTCGAAGTTTGACCCATTGTCTGTGATGATACTGTGGGGAACTTCATATCGGAATACCAATTCCCTGATGAAGCTGACAGCGGTGCCGGGATCCAGATTCTTGATGGGTTTAGCCTCGATCCACTTAGTGAACTTGTCGACTGCTACCAATACATGGGTGTAGCTGTTTCTGCCTGTCCTCAGTGGTCCAACCATATCCAACCCCCATACAGCATAAGGCCAGACGAGTGGAATGGTCTTCAAGGCTGAGGCGGGTTTGTGTGACATATTGGAGTAAAATTGACATCCTTCACACTTGTCGACTATCTCTTTCGCCATCTCATTTGCTATGGGCCAGTAAAAACCCGCTCGGTATGCTTTAGCCATGATGGTCCAAGAGGACACATGATGGCCACAGGTCCTCGAGTGGATGTCGTTGAGAATCATTCGACCTTCCTCTAGTGTTATGCATTTCTAGCTCTAATCCCTCAAATTTCTTCTCCAGCTTTTTGACTGTGTTGCAGTATCCAGTCATGGCTGGGCTTCTGACGTCCCACTCCTTCATCACTTGGTTGACCACTAAGTTCGAGTCGCCGTAGACCATGAGACGACGGACACCAAGTGAAATGGCCATACGCAACCCGTACAAGAGTGCTTCGTATTCTGCTTCATTGTTGGAGGAATCAAAGTGAATCTGAAGTACATATCTGAGCTTATCTCCTCGGGGGGAAACCAAGACCACTCCGTCACCGGAACCATTCAGCATTTTGGAGCCATCGAAGAACATAGTCTAGTGCTCCGAGTGAACTTGGGTTGGTAACTGCTGTTCAGTCCACTCGGCGAGGAAATCTGCTATTGCTTTGGACTTGATAGCTTTCTTTGCCTCAAATCTGATATCTAGGGGAAGAAGTTGAATCGCCCATTTCGCCACTCGACCGGTTGCGTCTCTGTTGTGCAGAATCTCTGATAAGGGGGCGTCGGTGAAGACTGTGATAATATGGTCAGAGAAGTAGTGAGCAACTTTCTGCATGGTCATATAAATCCCATATACAAGCTTCTGATAATGAGGGTATCGTTGCTTGGATAGGGTCAGGACTTCGGAAATGTAATACACTGGGCGCTGAACTTTGAAGGCTTTCCCTTCTTCTTCCCGCTCGACCGTAAGTACAGTACTGACGACTTGTCCTGTGGCTGCAATGTAAAGCAGCAAAGGCTCTTTGCTGATTGGGGCAGCAAGCACCGGCTGGGTGGAAAGCAGGGTTTTTAACTCTGCAAACGCTGCATCAGCTTCTGGAGTCCACTCGAACTTGTCTGACTTCTTCATCAGTCGGTAAAGAGGCAATGCCTTTTCACCGAGGCGAGAGATGAATCGACTTAACGCGGCCAAGCATCCAGTAAGTTTCTGGACATCGTGCACACGCACGGGGCGTTTCATTCGGAGTATAGTGCCAACTTTTTCTGGGTTGGCGTCGATTCCACGTTCAGAAATGAGAAAACCGAGTAACTTTCCGCCAGGAACTCCGAATGTGCACTTTGATGGATTAAGCTTGATATCATACCTCCTGAGGTTGGCAAATGTTTCAGCGAGGTCAGTCAGCAGGTCGGAACCTTTCCGAGACTTGACCACAATGTCATCCATGTACGCTTCCACATTCCGACTGATTTGAGTGAGCAAACACTTCTGAATCATCCTCATGAACGTGGCTCCGGCATTCTTGAGGCCGAATGGCATGGTGACATAACAGAAGCACCCGAATGGGGTGATGAAAGCCGTTTTGATCTCATCGGGTCCAAACAGACGGATCTGATGGTACCCGGAATAAGCGTCCAAGAAAGAAAGTCGCTCACATCCCGCAGTCGAGTCGACTATTTGGTCGATGCGGGGAAGAGGAAAATGATCTTTCGGGCAGGCCCGATTGATATGCTTGAAATCGATGCACATGCGAAGCGAATTGTCCTTTTTGGGGACCATGACGACATTGGCGAGCCACTCGGAGTGGTAAATCTCTCGGATAAACTCTGCTGCTAGGAGCCGAGCCACTTCTTCGCCAATGGCCTTCCTTTTCTGGACGGCGGACCGTCGCAGATGTTCCTTCACAGGTTTTGCCTTTGAATCGACTCGTAGACGATGCTCAGCCAGTCCCCTGGGTACACCCGGCATGTCAGAAGGTTTCCATGCAAAGATGTCCCAGTTCTCACGGAGGAACTGGATGAGCGCTTCTTCCTATTTGGGGTCGAGTGTTGTGGAGATATGAGTCGGAGCAGCGTTTGGGTCGGTCGGGTGGATGTGAACGGGTTTTGTCTCACCGGACGACTGAAACGCTGATTCCGTAGCAGGCTTCTTGGCTCGCAACAAATCACTCGGGTCTGCGTTCCTTTGGTGTTCCTGCCACTCTTCTGCCACCATCTGAGCATCGGCGATCTTCGAGCCCTTCTGGAAGCACTCTTCTGCCTTCTTGCGGTTACCAGTGACAGTGATCACGCCTTTAGGGCCAGGCATCTTTAGTTTGAGGTACACGTAACATGGTCGAGCCATAAAACGTGCATAAGCTGGCCTGCCCAAAATTGCATGATAGGCACTCTGGAAATCCACAACCTCAAATGTCAGCTTCTCTTTGCGGAAATTCTTTGAATCACCAAAAACTACGTCAAGAGCAATCTGGCCGAGTGATGCGGCCTTCTTGCCAGGGATGACTCCATAAAAACTCATGTTGCTTGTGCTCAGCCTGGACATCGGAATGCCCATCCCTTTCAGCGTCTCAGCATACAGTATATTCAAACTGCTGCCGCCGTCCATCAACACTTTGGTCAGTCGAGTGCCTTCAACGACGGGATCGACCACCAGCGCTTGCCTCCCAGGGGTGGCTATATGCGTGGGGTGATCAGATTGGTCGAATGTAATGGCAGTCTGAGACCACTTCAGGTAATTGGGTGTTGACGGAGCAGCCATATTCACCTCTCGGTTTATAACTTTCAGTCGGTTTTTGCTCTCAACATCGGCAAAAATCATCAAGGTGGAATTGACTTGCGGATATTCCTCGTCACTATCCTCCTTGTCCTCAACCTTGTCCGACTCTTTTTCTTTGTCCTTGGGCTGCTTCCCTTGGAACTGCTGTATCAGGAGTCGACACTGTCGAGTGGTATGCTTCGGGTAGATGAAATTACCCTCTTCGTCTTTCTTGGTGTGGATGTGACATGGTAAATCCAACACGTCATTTCCTTCTTTATCTTTTACTTTCTTGGGGTTCCAAGGCCCCTTGGGTTTCCCTTTGAACTTTCCTGGGTTCAGGGCCAAGGCTTCTCCAGGAGCGGCTGGCTCGGCTTTACGCTTTTGCTTCCGACTGGAATTTCCGCCTCCGGTGTCCTGGGCGACTGACTTGTGCTTGCCACTCCGGAGCCGATCCTCTTCCTCACCATTGGCATACTTGGTGGCAATTTCCATCATTCGACTCAGAGACATGTCTCCGGTTCGACCGAATTTCAGACTTAGCTCCCTGTACTTTACGCCCTCCTTGAAGGCGCAAACTGCCTGGTGATCAGATACATTTTCTACTGTGTGATGCAGTGTGATCCATCTCTGGATGTAATCCCTCAGAGTCTCATTCGACTTCTGTACACAAGATTGCAGCTCTGCCAGTCCCGCCGGCCGCTTGCATGTTCCTTCGAATGTCCTGACAAACACTCAGGAGAGATCCTCCCACGTGTAGATGCTGCTGGGTGTCAACTGATTCAGCCATGCCCTGGCTGACCCTTCCAACATGAGAGGCAGATGCTTCATGGCCACCTCATCATTTCCACCGCCGATCTGAACAGCCACTCGGTAGTCCTCAAGCCAAGTATCGGGCTTGGACTCACCGTTGAACTTGTCGACTCCAGTCGCCAACCTGAAGTTGGGAGGAATCACCGCGACTCTGATGGCTCTGCTGAAACACTCCGGCCCGGAGACGTGCACTCGGCTGCTGGTGGGTACATCTCTGTCATTATCCTCTCTGTGGGCTCTGTTCCGGTCGACCAGACCTTGAACGATGATGGATCTCGCATCAAAGCCTGGTTCTCTGGGGTCGACTGGAATTCTTCGCCCGCCACTGTACTGGCGTCTGTCATCCTGCTGTCAAGGCACATATGATCCACCCCTCCGGGGAGGAGTGGGCACTCGACGTCAATCGTTGCGATCGACTCGGTGATCATCCTGCTCATAATTCCTGTACTGATCATGTCGGTCGCCATGTCCTTCATGCCTCGAGGGCGATCTGGGGCTATGAGCTGACTGGACAGTATTCACTGCCACTGACCTGCTATGAATCCTGTTCCGCGACTGCGACACAGCCGAATTCTGATCTCCAGCTGCTCGGAGCAAATCCCTGATCTGCATCAAGCCTCTGCCAGGCTCTGACTGGGAAGGCTGAATCGACTCTGCTATGCGTGTTGCAGCTGCCAAATTCTGGATTGAAGTGCGGTATACCTGAGTCGGGGGTTTGAAGAGTTGGCGTCGACTGGAGTCTGGAATCCGTTGCCGCGCGCGCTTGTCGAGTGCCCGCTGAAGGTTCTCCAGTCGAGCGTGCTCAGCCAGGTTGGCCAAGCGCGCGTCCTCTAAGGCGCGAGCCTCAGGGGTTTCTCCAACTATCGGAGTATGGAGCGCATCCATGTTCCGGCGGCGAAGCTCTTCCCTCTGCTGCGAGTCGAGGGGCTCGGGGCGGTACTCCTCATGGTCGTGCGACGGGTCGCCCCACCGTTGCCTCCCTCGGCGCTAGGAAAGCCGGGAGGAACATGCGGCCCATTGACCATCAGGACCTCCGCCGCCGGATCATTGCTGTCGCATTCGGATGCAGTTTCTGCGGAGCCAGTCGACAGGTCGAACATGCCGTAGAGAGATTCGTCGGGCTCGATTGCCGCGACTTGGGCAGCGGTCGACTAGTGAGCCACTGCGTGCCTCACCCACCGTTGGAGCCTCGATCGACCGGAGCGCTTACGCCGACGGGAAGCTGTGAGCGAGGATGACACGAAAATCGTCCGATACTGAGTCGACGGTTGCCGCAGAAGGACGCCGCGGACGCATGCTCGAAAATGCGTAGCTCCGCGGACCGGGAGCGCATCCACGTCGAGCGAAGCCTCCTGCAGCCAGGCAGAGTCGTCGGCGACGAATGTGAGCGCGCCGAGACGGATCTCGCGGCCCTCAACCAAAACTACGCCTGAAACCATGATGATGGGAATTGAAAAGATTGCAACTTCTCCAACAAGTCGCTAAGACACGTGCCCCACGGTGGGCGCCAACTGTCGTGGTTCTAAGTCTGATAGTAGAATAGGGGGTAGGTATGGAGAGGCAAGATCCTAGCTATGGAGTAGTTGTGCACACAAGTGTTTTACGAGTTCAGGCCCTTCTCGGAGGAAGTAACAACCCTACGTCTCAGAGCCCGGAGGCGGTCGACTGGATTATGTGTGTGAGAGTTACATGGGTGCGAACCCTTCTACCAGTGGAGGGGGTGGCTTATATAGAGGACGCCAGGACCCTAGCCAGCCCACGTAGCAGAGGGTTAAAGTACATTAAGGTCTGGCGTTACTGGTAACGCCCTACATAAAGTGTCATCATGACCATTAAGACTACTTAATTACGGACCGTTTGGATACAGAGTAGATCTTGAACTCCTGGTGATCGAGTGAGTCTTCATGGTCGAGTGTCTTCAGGTTCGTCGAGTGTCTTCTAGTCCGTCGAGTGGAATCCCTCTTGGTCGACTGGAAGACGACTTCTTCTAAAAGATGTCCTTGGGGAGGGTACCTTGGTCAGGTTCATGACCCTACCCTAGGTACATGACTCCATCACACCCTCCCCAAACCCTAGGTGCCTTGGGCCCTTGTGGGGGGGGGGGGCGCACCAGCCCACCTGGGGCTGGTCCCCTCCCACACTTGGCCCATGCAGCCCTCCGGGGCCAGTGGCCCCACTTCGTGGACCCCCGGGACCCTCCCGGTGGTCCCGGTACGTTACCGATAAAACCGGAAACTTTTCCGGTGACCAAAACATGACTTCCCATATATAAATCTTTACCTCCGGACCATTCGGGAACTCCTCGTGACGTCCGGGATCTCATCCGGACTCCAAACAACATTCGTTAACCACATACAAACTTCCTTTATAACCCTAGCGTCATCGAACCTTAAGTGTGTAGACCCTACGGGTTCGGGAACCATGCAGACATGACCGAGACGTTCTCCGGTCAATAACCAACAGCGGGATCTGGATACCCATGTTGGCTCCAACATGTTCCACGATGATCTCATCGGATGAACCACGATGTCGAGGATTCAATCAATCCCGTATACAATTCCCTTTGTCTAGCGGTATTGTACTTGCCCGAGATTTGTTCGTTGGTATCCCGATACCTTGTTCAATGTCGTTATCGGCAAGTCTCTTTACTCGTTCCGTAACGCATCATCCCATGATCAACACCTTGGTCACATTGTGCACATTATGATGATGTCCTACCGAGTGGGCCCAGAGATACCTCTCCGTTATATGGAGTGACAAATCCTAGTCTTGATTCGTGCCAACCCAACAGACACTTTCGGAGATACCCGTAGTGCACCTTTATAGCCACCCAGTTACGTTGTGACGTTTTGTGCACCCAAAGCATTCCTACGGTATCCGGGAGTTGCACAATCTCATGGTCTAAGGAAATGATACTTGACATTAGAAAGCTTTAGCATACGAACTACGATCTTTGTGCTAGGCTTAGGATTGGGTCTTGTCCATCACATCATTCTCCTAATGATGTGATCCCGTTGTCAACGACATCCAATGTCCATGGTCAGGAAACCGTAACCATCTATTGATCAACGAGCTAGTCAACTAGAGGCTTACTAGGGACATGGTGTTGTCTATGTACCCACACATGTATCTGAGTTTCCTATCAATACAATTATAGCATGGATAATAAACGATTATCATGAACAAGGAAATATAATAATAATAACTAATTTATTATTGCCTCCAGGGCATATTTCCAATAGTGATAGTCGGTTTAACAGGTAGTACTCCGCTTTGTCAGCTGAAGCCCCCATGTAACTCAAAAGATATTTGAGAAAAAACAGCAGAGGCCCTGCTTATAGCAAGGATGCTAGTTTATTTTATTGATCATAATATATACATTGTCGAAATATGTACATAAGAGAAGCCTATGGCTCAAGTCTAATAAGGCAGTAGGAGAGCTATGTTCCACGGCCGCCGGGTCTCCTCCTCAGAGGTGCGTGAGTTGTCTCAAACATCAATGAGGTAGTATGATCCGTTGTGCAGATTTTTGCTGACCACAAAGGGCCCTTCCCAAGGTGGGGATAACTTGTGCATATCGGTCTGATCCTGGATGAGCTGGAGCACTAAGTCGCCTTCTTGAAAGGTTCTTGTCTTAACCCGGCGGCTATGATAACGCCGCAGGTCTTGCTGATAAACCGCCCAACGAGCCAAAGCCATATCCTGTTTTTCATCTAACAGGTCCAACGCCTCCTGGCGTGCTTGCTCATTGACCGCTTCAACATAATTGACAACCCAGGGCGAATCATGACGAATATCACTTGGGAGGACCGCCTCTGCCCCGTACACCATGAAGAAAGGTGTGTAACCCGTCGATCTGTTGGAGGTGGTGTTGATACTCCATAACACAGAAGGCAATTCTTCCACCCAACAACCCGGCGTCCGCTTCAAAGGAACCATGAGCCGGGGTTTGATACCCTTCAAGATTTCTTGATTGGCTCTCTCCGCTTGACCATTGGACTGGGGGTGCGTCATGGATGCTAAGTCAAGCCGGATGTGCTCTCTTTGACAGAAATCCTCCATCTCACCTTTAGAAAGGTTTGTACCATTATCCGTGATAATACTGTGTGGAAAACCAAAGCGGAAGATAATCTTTTTGAGAAATTGAACCGCCGTAGCCGCATCACACTTGCTGACAGGCTCCGCTTCAAACCATTTGGCGAACTTGTCAACCGCCACCAGCAGGTGGGTCTTCTTATCCTTGGAGAAATTAAAGGGTCCCACCATATCAAGCCCCCAAGTGGCAAACGGCCAAGTGATGGGAATCATCCTTAATTCTTGAGCCGGAACATGAGCTCGGCGTGAAAACTTTTGACAAGCGTCACACCGCTTTACCAGATCCTCCGCATCAGCATGAGCTGTCAGCTAGTAGAAACCATGACGAAAAGCTTTAGCAACCAGGGACTTTGAACCGGCATGATGACCACAATCCCCTTCATGAATTTCCCGTAGGATCTCTTGGCCTTCTTCTGGAGAAACACAGCGCTGAAATACGCCTGAAATGCTGCAGCAGTGTAACTCGCCATTATGAATAACCATGGACTTGGATGGCCGGACTATCTGCTGGGCCAGGACTTCATCATCTGGTAACTCGCCCTGGTTCGTATACACCAGGTATGGAACTGTCCAATCCAGCACAACATGTAAAGAGGCCACCAATTGAGCCTTCGGATCAGGAATAGCTAAATCCTCCTCTGTAGGCAACTTAACAAACGGGTTATGCAAGATATCTAAAAAAGTATTGGGGGGTACCGGTTTATGCTGAGACCCCAGCCGGCTGAAAGCGTCTGCTGAATCGTTTTTGTGCCAATCGATATGCTCAACCCGATACCCTTTGAAGTGACCCGCCACAATATCCATCTCACGTCTGTAAGCCGCCATGAGTGGATCCTTAGAATCCCAAGTGCCAGAGACTTGCTGAGCCACCAGACCAGAGTCTCCAAAGCATCGTACACGGCTTAAATTCATCTCCTTGGCCACACGGAGCCCGTGGAGCAAAGCCTCGTACTCAGCAACATTGTTAGTACAGGGGAACATTAAACGGAGGACATTATGAATTTTATCACCTCGAGGGGAAGTAAGGACAACTCCATCCCCCGAACCCTCCAATTGCCTGGATCCATCAAAGTGAATAGTCTAGTATGTATTATCCGGTTTGTCCTCTGGTGCTTGTAACTCAGTCCAATCATTGATGAAGTCAACAAGTGCTTGAGATTTGATGGCTGTCCGAGGCATATACTTCAACCTCTGGGGACCAAGCTCAATTGCCCACTTTGCAACCCGGCCAGTTGCCTCCCTGTTATGAATTATATCACCCAAGGGAGCGGAACTGACCACGGTAATGGGATGGCCTTGAAAGTATTGTTTAAGCTTTGGACTTGCCATAAAAACTCCATATACCAGCTTCTGCAAATGCGGATATTGCTGCTTTGACTCGATGAGCACCTCACTGATATAGTAAACATGCCGTTGAACCGGATATTCTTTGCCAGCCTCCTTGCGCTCCACCACCATTGCCACGTTGACAGCATGGGCATTAGCAGCCACGTACAATAACAAGGGCTCTTTGCCAACCGGAGCAGCAAGGACCAGCGGTTCAGCCAACTGCAGCTTCAAGTCTTCAAACGCCACATTAGCCGCATCACTCCAGACAAAGGTGTCTGTTTTCTTCAACATCTTATATAGAGGGATCGCCTTCTCTCCCAAATGACTGATAAACCTGCTTTGGCTGCAATTCGACGTGCTAGACGCTGAACATCATTGATGCACGCCGGTTTAGCCAAGGATGTAATCGCTTTGATCTTCTCCGGATTAGCCTCAATGCCTCTGTTGGACACCAGAAAACCTAGAAGCTTGCCTGCTGGAACACCAAAAACACACTTGTCCGGATTGAGCATCATCTTGTAAACACGCAGATTGTCAAAGGTCTCCTTGAGATCATCTATCAATGTCTCCTTCTTCCTGGACTTTACCACAATGTCATCAACATAGGCATGAACATTGCGCCCAATCTGAGTATGAAGACAATTTTGCACACAACGCTGATAAGTTTCCTGGGCACTCTTGAGCCCAAAGGGCATAGAAACATAGCAGAAGGCTCCAAAGGGAGTGATGAAGGCGGTCTTCTCCTGGTCCTTAACTGCCATTTTGATCTGATGATAACCTGAATATGCATCCAAGAAACTCAAACGATCACAACCCGCCATCGCATCAATGATCTGTTCAATACACGGGAGAGCAAAAGGATCGACCGGACAAGCTTTGTTCCAATCTGTGTAGTCCACACACATGTGCCAGGTGCCGTTTTTCTTAAGAACAAGCACCGGATTAGCCAACCACTCAGGGTGAAACACTTCAACGATAAACCCAGTAGCCAACAGCCGGGCTACCTCCTCACCAATTGCCTTGCGTCTCTCCTCATTAAAGCAGCGAAGAAACTTCTTGACCGGTTTAAACTTGGGATCAATATTGAGAGTGTGCTCAGCGAGTTCCCTCGGTACACCTGGCATGTCAGAAGGCTTCCATGCAAAAATGTCCCGGTTCTCATGGATGAATTCGATGAGCGCGCTTTCCTATTTCGGATCCAGATTTGTGCTGATGCTAAACTGTTTAGATGAATCGCTAGGAACAAATTCAACAAGCTTAGTCTCATCAACCGGTTTGAAATGCAGGGTTGGGTCATGCTCGGTGGTGGGTTTCTTTAGAGGGGTCATGTCTGCCGGATCAACATTGTCCCTGTAGTGCTTCAACTCCTCTGTAGCACAAACCGACTCAGCATAGGCCGCATGACCTTCCTCGCAATCCAGAGCGATCTTACGACATCCGTGAACTGTGATGGTCCCCTTGTGACCCGACATCTTAAGCTGCAAATAAATATAACAAGGCCTTGCCATGAACTTTGCATAAGCCGGCCGTCCAAACAGTGCATGATGCGGGCTCTGGATCCTCACTACTTCAAAGGTCAATGTTTCAGACCGGGAGTCATGCTCATTACCAAACACAACCTCCAAAGCAATCTTGCCAACAGGATATGCCGATTTACCTGGGACTACACCATGAAAAACAGTGTTTGACGGTTTAAGACTCTTGTCTGTCAACCCCATGTGACGGAAGGTCTCATAGTACAGAATGTTAATACTGCTCCCTCCATCCATAAGCATCTTGGTGAACTTGTAACCTCCCACCTGAGGTGCCACTACTAAGGTCAGGTGACCCGGGTTGTCAACCCAGGGCGGATGATCCTCTCTGCTCCACACAATGGGTCGCTCGGACCACCGCAAGTAACGTGGTACTGTCGGTTCAATAGCATTAACTGCCCTGTTGTGAAGCTTCTGATCATGCTTGCACAAACTAGTGGTGAATACATGATACTGCCGACCATTCAACTGCTTTGGGTGACTCTGATAACCCGACTGCTGCTGATTTCCTTGATTGTTCTGTTGGCTATTACCACCTTGGTTGTTCTGGTTGCCCTGATTATTCTGAAATCCAGAGTTTAAACCGCCGCCATTATGAAAACCTGGACCTAAACCGCCCGATGGACCCTGATCATACCGGAAAAGATCAGAGTTTTTGAACCCCTTCATAATGTGACAATCTTTCCAAAGATGTGTTGCAGGAACTTCCTTGGTCCCATGCTTTGGGTAGGGCTGGTTCAACAAACGCTCCAGATTCATTCCGCCACCATGCTGGGGTGGTTTACCCTTATGACACTGCACATTAGAATTAGCCACAAAATCTGAATCTGCTTTGCGCTTACCATTATTCCCATGGCCTCCTTGATTGTGCTGATGTCCCTTTGCACCGCCGTTCTTCTTTCCCTTCTCCGGTTTCTCCTCATCAGAATTGGGATCCTTGGTATTATCAGAATCGGCATATTTGACCAAGGCGGCCATAAGGGTGCCCATATCATTGCAGTGGCGCTTGAGCCGTCCCAACTTCATCTTTAGTGACTTAAACCGTCAATTGCGTTCCAGCATGATGATTGCTTGACCAACGTTAATCTGGTCTAAAGAATGCAAAACCTTTGAAACCCGGCGCACCCAATGAGTTGTTGACTCGTTCTCCCCTTGAACACAGGCATCAAGATCCACAATGGACATAGGTTGTTTACATGTGTCCTTGAAATTGGCTATAAATCGGGCCTTCAACTGGTCCCATGGCTCGACGGAGTTAGCTGGTAAATTCTTCAACCATGTACGCGCTATTCCTTCCAACATCATCGTGAAGTACTTTGCACAAGCCGCTTCGTCCACGTCCAGCATCTCCATAGCCATCTCATAACTTTCCACCGACGCCTCGGGTGGTTGATCAGCGGTATAATTAGGTACCTTACATGGGCCCTTGAAGTCCTTAGGCAGCCGCACATTACGGAGAGCCGGAATAAGACACGGTACTCCCCAAGAATTGAAAGCAAGCCCGGTGCCTCGGTCTACTGATGCTGCTGGCTGAACCGGGGCGGGTTGATAACGACCCGTATGTTGTGCTGCTAAAGCAGCCTCCCTTCATGATCTGCCATTATCCAGCACATCCTGAGCGTTCACTGCACCACGCGTGGGTCCTTGAGGGACCATACGGCGCCGTGCACTGCTGGACACCTCTGGTTCATCTATATGCCTGTTGTAGCTTTTGCTCGGACGTGGGGTCGAATGAACCCTGTCTCGGCTATACGAGTAAGCTTGCTGTTGGGTCATAGCCGTTTGAAGAAGATCCCTGGCCCGCCGTGTCTCGACCGCCGCTGGCGATTCACCCTCTATCGGAATAGCTGCCATCCGGGAAGCTTCTGCTATCATATTGTCCAAAGGGGTAGAGAAGTGACCCGGCGGGGGTGTGGTATACCGCGGCGGGTTGTCCGTGCGTCGAGGTGGACCCATCACCTGAGGTTGATCCGGCGCTTTGGTCCTTGGCACAATAGTCCGGTTTACTGCTACAGGATTGCTAGTCCCTGCTCCTGGCGTACCAAAGAGGTTCATCGCATTGTAATCCGTCGGTAAGTGAGATCGATGTCTCCTCCTGAATACTTCGTTGGAAGCGTTCTGATCCATCAAAAGTCGATAATTCTCGGCTTGAATCCTCTGCACCTGGGCATCTAAAGCGGCCCGTTCCTCAGCCATCCTGGTTTCCTTAGCCGCTAAGTCCTCCTTGGCTTGTGTTATTTGATCCTTTAGCCTTGCAATGTCCGCATTGTGCTGATCCTGCGTAGCCGGAGTAACTGCCGTGGTCAACAAGGTCGCCCAGGCATCCATCAAACCGGAGAGAACATGAGCCGGACAGCGCGTGGAGCCTCCTACCCCTGCTACTGGTCTGGATGCCGCCGCAGTAGAGTTTTGCAAGGTTGGCTGTGTTCCGGCCATGAAGATCCCGACATGGTTCGGCGGTTCAAGAAATTCCGGAATACTGGTGCCATCGGAATACCCTTCAAACACACCATCCTTAACTTGGTATAGGGATTCGGTTTCACCAGCGGATGACTCACCGTCGGAATAAGCGACCATCTCACCTTCAGACTCCGGTTCAGATCCGATCCCGTGAACACATCCCACGAACGCACGCTCACTGCGGGCTGAATCCGAGCGGGGCTTGTACACTGAGCCGTTTCGACGAGGTCGGTGCAGATGTCCGGCTCAGGGCCCGGTTCACCGATCTTGCCAATGAAAACGTGAATTCCGCCAAAGGGGACCCGGTACCCGTACTCAATCGAGCCGGCCTCGGGGCCCCATCCTGCATCGTCGATGTAGAGCTTGCCGCAATGACTCTTGGTCATCCGGCCATCCGCGTACCCTTTGAGTCCTTCAAAGTTGTCCTTCAAGAGCTCGAAACCATTGTGCGATAGCCTCACGGTGGGCGCCAACTGTCGTGGAAATATCACGTCAGATGTCCTCGTGTAAGGACTTAGTCGTGGAGCCATCGCAGTGTGTTAGCTTAAAGGGGTTAAACCGGAAAAAGGACATGAGGGATTTTATACTAGTTCAGCCCCTTCGATGAAGGTAAAGGCCTACGTCTAGTTGTGATGGGATTATTGGGGTCTCGATAACCAGGGAGCTAAACACGCTCTGCCTGGCTCTCGAGTTGTTGTTCTTGTCCCTGAACCGCCGCCGGGTCATCCCCTTATATACACGGGTTAATGCCCGGCCGGTTTACAGAGTCCCGAGGTTGGCTCGTAACAGCGTCTGGCTCGGTCTCTCCTTTCCTTATCTTACCATACAAGTTACATGACTATGTTGGTTTACACTATGGGCCCTATTCCGCCTTTGAGCTCCGGGCCTCTAAGCTTCATTAGTAAAGCGCCATCTTCTGGGTCTTCATGGGCTTCAATATAGTAGAGGGTGAACCGGCCCCTCCTGGGCGGTTTACACTTAGTAGTTATATCCCCAACACTAGCCATCTTATGGCAACTTGTTTAACTTATGTCTGTACTCAGATTTGTTTCTTCCGCTGACTCGTTTATGTCCGAGCACTTGTATTCGAGCCCTCGAGGCCCCTGGCTTGTAATATGATGCTTGTATGACTTATTTTATTTGTAGAGTTGTGTTGTGATATCTTCCCGTGAGTCCCTGATCTTGATCGTACACGTTTGCATGTATGAATCGGGGGCGTCACAGTGTGCCTCCCGGACTCTGTTTTCTTGCACGTTACGTATTTTGGTCGGTAAAAAATCATTATATATACTCCCGAAGGTTTTGACCAGCGTATCACGCAAATATCCTCTGTTTTCGTTTCGAGCTGTTCCTGTTGCAGAATAAAGCAAGATGTCGTCCCAAGATTTGGAGGGGGAGAGCTACATTGCTGATTATATCGCAAACCCAAAAGTATATGGGGATGTGGAACATTATGGCTGGACCACGGAGGAAGAAGAAGACCATGATCCAAAGGGGAAGGAGGAGACAAGCTCCGATGAAGAAGACGATCCACTACCTCAACCTGGTGATATGCATGTGGAGTTCAAGAAGTCAAGCCTCCCTAAGTTCCAATCTATCCCACCATGTTTTTTGCAGGACAGCAAGGCAGCACTATGCAAAAAGATAATGAAACTTGAGCTCGAGAATGAGGATCTGAGGGAAGAAAATTTTAGCCTCAAACGCGAGCTAGAGAAGAAAAATGCAACAACTCCACCTTCACCACCTCCGAGGACATAATCACATGGGTATGGGCACTCCTCTTGGCAACTGCCAAGCTTGGGGGAGGTGCCCCGGTATCGTATCACCATCACACTCCTATCTTTACCGCTTTATTTAGTTCGATCCTTTTAGTAGTTTCTTGATCTAGTAGATTGAAATTTAGATATCAAGTAGTTTTGAGTTTTGCTTTGTGATCTCTTTATGTAATCGAGTCCATGTGCTATCTATAATAAAGATTAGTGTTGAGTCAAGGGCTTTGCTATCTTGCGATGATCTTGAGAAAGTAGAAAGAATAAAAGAGTTCACATTGATCTTATGGATAGTGATAGCTTCACAAATAGAAAGTATGATGCATAAAAATTGTTGAGAGTTGATGAACGTAGCCTTGGTCATCATTGCAATTAATAGGAAGTGATAAGGAAAGAGGGGTTCAGATATAAATATATTATCTTGGACATCTTTTATGATTGTGAAGCACTCATTAAGTATGACATGCTAAAAGAGTTGATGTTGGACAAGGAAGACAACATAATGGTTTATGTTTTCCGACATCTCAGTTAAAGTATATTGTCATTGACCTTCCAAACATGTTGAGCTTGCCTTTCCCCCTCATGCTAGCCAAATTCCTTGCACCAAGTAGAGATACTACTTGTGCTTCCAAATATCCTTAAACCCAGTGTTGCCATGAGAGTCTACCATACCTACCTATGGATTGAGTAAGATCCTTCAAGTAAGTTGTCATCGGTGCAAGCAATAAAAATTGCTCTCTAAATATGTATGACTTATTAGTGCATAGAAAATAAGCTTTGTACGAACTTGTTGTGGAAGTAATGAAAGCGACGGACTGCATAATAAAGGTCCACATAAAAGGGGCAATATAAAGTGAAGTTCTTTTGCATTAGGATTTTGTGCGTCAACCCTAAACGTGCATGACAACCTCTGCTTCCCTCTGCGAAGGGCCTATCTTTTACCTTATGTTTTTACTTTATGCTTGAGTCAAGGTGATCCTCACCTTTCCCTTTTTATTTTATCCTTTGGCAAGCTCCTCGTGTTTGAAAGATCATGATATATTATATATATCCAATTGGATGTAAGTTGGCATAGGCTATTACTGTTGACATCACCGAAAGGTGAATACGTTGGGAGGCAACACAATAAGCCCCTATCTTTCTCAGTGTCCAGCTGAAACTCTATAATCACAAGTATTGCATGAGTGTTAGAAATTGTAGGAGACTACGAGATAGTTGAGTATGTGAGCTTGCTGAAAAGCTCTATTATTGACTCTTTATAATGTTACAATAAATTGCAATTGCTTCAGTGACTGACATTATAGTTTGTTAGTTCCCAATGAAGTTTTTGAACCATACTTGACATCATGAATTGCTTGTTACTCGAGCATACGAAATCATATGACAAAATTTATATATGTTGCTGTTATTAGAATGATCATGATGCCCTCACGTTCATATTTTATTTTTATCGACACCTCTATCTCTAAACATGTGGACATATTTTTCGATTTGGGCTTCCGCTTGAGGACAAGCAAGGTCTAAGCTTGGGGGAGTTGATACGTCTAGTTTGCATCATCCTTTTATATCAATATTTATTGCATTATGGGCTGTTATTACACATTATACCTCAATACTTATGGCTATTCTCTCTTATTTTACAAGGTTTACTATGAAGAGGGGGAATGCCGGCAGCTGGAATTCTGGTTGGAAAAGCAGCAAACATTGGAAACCTATTCTGCACAGCTCCAAAAGTCCTAGAACTCCACGAAACAACTTTTTGGATTTAATAAGAATTTCCGAGCAAAAGAAATAGGCCAGGGGGCCCACACCCAGTCTAGGAGACAGGGGGCGCGCCCCTATCTCCTGGGCCCCCTGGTGGGCCACCAACGTCCATCTTCTGCTATATCATCACTTTTACCCTGCAAAAAATCGTGGGCAAGCTTACGGGATGAAACTCTGCCGCCACGAGGCGGAACCTTGGCGGAATTAATCTAGGGCTTTGGCAGAGCTGTTCTGCCGGGGACACTTCCCTCCGGGAGGGGGAAATTATCACCAACGTCATCACTAACGATCCTCTCATCGGGAGGGGATCAATCTCCATCAAAATCTTCACAAGCACCATCTCTTCTCAAAACCCTAGTTCATCTCTTGTATCCAATCTTGTATCAAACCACAAATTGGTACCTGTGGGTTGCTAGTAGTGTTGATTACTCCTTGTAGTTGATGCTAATTGGTTTACTTGGTGGAAGAGCATATGTTCAGATCCTTTATGCATATTATTACTCCTCTGATTATGAACATGAATATGCTTTGTGAGTAGTTGTGTTTGTTCCTGAGGACATGGGTGAAGTCTTGCTATTAGTAGTCATGTGAATTTGGTATTTGTTTGATATTTTGATGAGATGTATGTTGTCTTTTCCTCTAGTGGTGTTATGTGAACATCGACTACATGACACTTCACCATTATTTGGGCCTATAGGAAGGCATGGGGAAGTAATAAGTAGATGATGGGTTGCTAGAGTGCCAGAATCTTAAACCCTAGTTTATGTGTTGCTTCGTTAGGGGCTGATATGGATCCATATGTTTAATGTTGTGGTTAGGTTTACCTTAATACTTCTTTTTATAGTTGCGGATGCTTGCAATAGGGGTTAATCATAAGTGGGATGCTTTTCCAAGTTAGGACAGTACCCAAGTGCCGATCCACCCACATATCAAATTATCAAAGTACTGAACGCGAATCATATGAACGTGATGAAAACTAGCTTGACGATAATTCCCAATGTGTCCTCGGGAGCTCCTTTATTATTATTAGAATTTGTCCAGGCTTATCCTTTGCTACATAAAGGATTAGGCCACCTTGCTGCAGCTTATTTACTTTATTTACTTGTTGCTCGTTACTATTTATCTTATCACAAAACTATCTATCACCTACTATTTCAGTGCTTGCAGAGAAAACCTTATTGAAAACCGCTTATCATTTCCTTTTGCTCCTCGTTGGGTTCGACACTCTTACTTATCGAAAGGACTACGATAGATACCCTACACTTGTGGGTCATCAGTCACCTCCTGGCACAGCTCCGGTGCTCCGTGGGTCTCTTACGGTCCATAATTGATCACCGTAAATTTTCAGCCCATTCCGAGAACTTCTATTTCTGCACAAAAAATGACATCACGGTAGTTCTGCTGAAAACAGCGTTAGTCCGGGTTAGTTCTAACAAAAGCATACCAAAATGATATGAAATCCATGGCATGAATACTTCATAAGTTATAGATACGTTGGAGATATATCACTTAACTCACTGCTTGTCCTCAAGCAATTCAGTTGACAAACTGAAAGTGACAAAGAAAAACTTTCCACTACAAAAAAAAGACACATCTGTGAAATTTTGGGCTGAACGAAACTTTTTTCTGTCATACATATGACACTTATATGACGATAATTGTGACAAAACCCGGTATCATCATAGATGCGGTGGGCTCCTACTTCTATGACAAAAAATCATGACAGAAAATGGGCATTTTGTCCTGGGCGGGCTGGAGATGCAGCTGCATGACATTCTTTGGGCCGTCCATGACGGAAAAAACCGTGGTAGAAGCGAGGGCGAGCAAAATTTTGGGGAGTTCCCGGTTACGGTCGGTGGTCGGGGGACGAGCGATGTGCGTTTCTCTCGTACACGTACGCGCGTGTGTGCAAGGCGTTGGCTCTAACTGAACCCGAGCGAGGCATTGGGCTCTAACTGAACCTGAGCGATTGCACTGTAGGCTACGCGTTACTGAACCCGAGTGATCGATCGATGGCTGTTAACTGAACCCGATCGAGTGATTCCTTCGCTACTACTGCTAACTAAAGCCGATCGATTGGATGAACATTGAACATTGCGGGGGGGGGGGGGGGGGGCGGGTTGGATGAACAGTGAGTGGTGGGGGTGGGTGCAGGACCACGTGGCATTGCCTCTGGACGAACAGGACAACCCCGTGGAGGGCTGGATGAATAGTAGACGGTGGAGGGGTTCCCGTGGAGGGGTGGTTGAATAGTAGCCGGTGGAGTAGCGCACGGTGGAGGCTGGATGAACAGGAGCCCGTGGAGGCTGGAGGAGGTCGACGGTAGCCCGTGGAGGCTGGAGGAGGTCGACGGTGGAGAAGAACAATATCCTGTGGAGTCCCGTTTTGCGGTACGCCACACCCCTCCCGATGAATAGGACCCCCGTTTCGACTATAGGAGGTCTGTTTCCTCCGTTTTGCGGTACGCCAGACCCCTTCCGATGAACAGGATCCCGTTTCGAACGTGGCCGGTCAAACACAAGGCCGTTCCCTCCCTTCTGCAGTACGCCAGGCCTCATGTCCATCGCCTGTTTCGTCCAAGACCTCTCGATGAACACGACGACGCATTCCGTTCCGACCCAGCCGGTTGGCTCCCACGCGTTCCGTTGCCTCCCGATGAACACTACACATTCCGTTGCCTCCCTATGAACACGACGACGATGTTGTTTCTCTGTTCCGACCCAGCCATGTACACGAGCCCTGGTTGTACGTATGCGCGAGTAGGCATTCGAGACCCCACCGGTATGTACACATATGTGGCTGTATTTTCTTTCTTGCACCCTGGCCGTTGTATGTACGTGTACATGCTACGTGCGCGCCTCTACTACGACACGTGCGCGCCTCTACTACGACACGTGCGCGCCTTTACTATGACACGTGCGCGCCTCTACATCCACCAGTATGTACGTACACGTTCGCGACCAGAATGACAACACTACGTACTCTTCGACCAGGTGGGTCCTAACTGTCAGGAACTTCCTTGCGTGCGAAGATGTAGTTGGTGGGTCCCAGCAGTCAGGGGGGCGAATCGTTTTTTCGGACGCACTTCCTTGCATGCGAAGATGTCGCTGGTGGGTCCCAGCAGTCAGGGGGGCGAATCGTTTTTTTGCCCGGCTGCACTTCCTTGCATGCGAAGATGTAGCTGGTGGGTCCCAGCAGTCAGGGGGGGCAAATCTTTTTTTTTTGCCCGGACGCACTTCCTTGCATGCGAAGGTGTAGCTGGTGGGACCCAGCAGTCAGGGGGAAATGTTTTTTTCACGAAATACGGTGGCCCATCCGGTGTGTCCCTGCTGTTAGGTGGATGAATAATTATTTTGCGCATAATAAGGAGGCACTTCCTTGCGGCTCCCGTGGACCCACCTCACAGCCTCTACGCGTACAGTACTCTTCCGATGGAAGTCGGTCGTTGACCACATTGACCATGCTGCGCCGAGAGCACCACGACGGTGGACGACGGCGAGGCCTAGGAAGGGGACGACGCGGAGCCGGGCAAGACGCGACAGTGGATGCCCACACGTAAAGGAGTATGAGGGTTCACTCGTTCGGCTATGGTGTGACGCTGCCATCGCTGCAGAATAACAGGGGGCGTGGGTGAGTGGAGGGATGGCCTGGCCAGCGGCGGGAGTAGTAGGGGGCGGTGAGGCCTCCACGGCATCACAGCCAGCCACGGGAGATAGGAGCAGGCGGCACAATCGGCGCTGCTTTGGGCGGCTGGAGCAAGAAGATCAGAGGTTGAAGAAGCATGATGGCCGTTGGATGGACATCGTATGGTCACCGCATCTAGAATCGTTCATATTGACTAAGTTGACAAAGCCCTCCGTCCCCGTCAACTTAGTGGGCCCACAAGTTAGCCTCCCACCAAGGTGGCTCCTAGCTACCAGGGGGAGTATTCATTTTTTTTGCTTAATAAGGAGGCACTTCCGGTGGGTCCGAGCTGACAGCAGGGGAACATTTTTTTCGCGAAATACGGTGGCCCGTTAGGTGGGTCCTAGCAGTCAGGGGGCAAACGTTTTTTCGCAAAATATGGTGGCCCGTCCAGTGGGTCCCTGCTATCAGTTGGAGGAATCATTATTTTCCGCGTAACAAGGAGGCACTTACTTGCTGCGGCCGTGGACCCAGCTGTCAGACTCTCCACGTATAGTATACTTCCGATGGAAGTCGTTCCTTGACCACGTTGACCACGCCGCATTCTGTTGCATGCATGCGTCCATGGGTGTGGTGCGTCCCCACTGTCAGCCTCTCACGTATAGTCATCTTCCGATGACTCTCAGTTGTTGACCATGTTGACCACACCGTGCCGAGCGCACCCAGACTGGAACGACCCAGAGATGGGGAAGATGGGGCAGTGCTATCGCAGATGGAGAGGGGTGGGAAACTTCACTAGTTCAGGTGCGCGGCAGCACATCCGCGGTGCCGCCCACGGGAGACATGAGCAAGAACAGAGGTTGAAGAAGGAGCATGGCTATTGGATTAACATCCAATGGTCCAGCTGCTAGAATCATTTGTTGATTAAGTTGACAAAGCCGTGCGTAGACGTCCGCTTAGTAGGCCCACAAGTCAGCCACAAGATCTGATGGGTCCCAGTTGTGAACGGGATGAATAATTTTTTTGGAAAACAAGGAGGCATTTCCTTCCGTGCGAAGATACAGCTGGTGGGTCCCAGCTGTCAGGTGGAGGAAACATTTGTTTCAGCTTAATAAGGAGGAACTTTCCTTGCGTGCGACCATGGACCTCATGGGTCCCAGCCGTCAGGCTCTCCACGTACAGTCCTCTTCCGATGAGTCTCGTTTTTCGACCACGCAGCACTGAGCACAGCGAGGCGGTGGACGACGGCGAGGCCCCAGACGGAAACGACTCGGAGATGGGAAGACGCAGCAGTGGAGTCGCAGATTGAGAGGAGGAGAAGGGTTATAATTGGTTCTGTTTCGGCGTGGGGCTGCAGTCTGTGGAGAATAACAGGAGGTGTCGAGGGGTGGATGGATAGCCTGGCCGGCGGTGGGGTAGCGCTTTGCAGCGATGCGTGCTAAGCAGAGCCGCTAGCCGCCGGAGGCCGGACCAGGCGGTCCCGGCGACGCTGGAGGAAGAAGACGAGAGATTAAAGGTGCATGCCGGCTGTTGGATATAAATCCAATGCCTGTGTATGACACAATCATTTGTTGACCAAGTTGACAACGCCCTGCTTAGGCTTTGACCTATTGGCCCACATGTCAGCCTGCAAAACTGTGGCATATATTTAACCCATGTTTTCTAGAATGTACATTTCATTTGCTGGGCTAGGTGAATAAATAATTTCGCGTCAATCAAACGCATTTATATTTTCTAAGAAATCCCAGCCCATTTACACTTCCTTGAAATACACGTATTAGGTGCACTACAAAAAAATACACTTCCGTGATGATACGTGTTTGTCGCAGTAGGTCGCATTTTTTGTCATGCATGTACATCCATGACGATTTTATGACAGAATCAAGATAGTCATACTTGTGCTGTCATAGAAGTGTTCCATGACATTACCAAAATTATCATCACGGAAGTGTCCACTTCCATGACAATAAATCGCGCGTCACAGAAGTGCTTTCTTCAAGGGTGACCAACACGTGGCATCCACCATAACGGAACGCCGTTAAGCTATCAGGTCCGGTTTTGGATCTGATAACCCGTTAACATCCCGGACCAATGGGGATTTTCCACATGTAAAATCATCATTGGCCGCAGGAAACACATGTTGCCTCACCGTTGGGACAGATGTCATCCACTCATTAGACAGGAGGCGCCTATGATAGGTCGACACGTGGCACGGCCCAACAGTGGCCCATTCTGGTGAAAAAGGCCGGCCCAATAAAAATTAGCAGGCCTACTTGTGTTAGGTCTATTTAAGCCCACGTCCCATACGAGATGTGCCAATTCAGCCCGTCAACGGCCCGTTAAAGATTTGACACCATTGCAACCCATCGTCAGTTCGAGCCCGTTGACAGCCCGCTGTATATTTGGGCTCAATATCGGCCCGATGATATTTCGGCCTGTTAACGGCCCATTTAATGGATGGGCCAATTTTCAGGATGTACATCTTTCGGCCTTTCAGCGACCTATTTAAATGTTGGGCTAATTTCCAGCCCAGTGTGTCTTTTAGCCTATTGACGGCCCATAAATCTGATGGGCCATTTGTAGTCGGACCTGAGTTTCGGCCTTTTAGCGGCCCATTTAAGTGTTGGGCCAATTTCTGGCCCGGTGTCACTTTCAGCGTGTTGACGGCCCATAAATCAGTTGGGCCATTTGTAGTCGGACCTGAGTTTTGGCCTTTTAGCGACCCATTTAAGTGATGGGCCAATTCCCGGCCCTGTTTGCCTTTTGGCCTGTTAACGGACCATAAATGAGTTGGGCCATTTGTAGTTGTACCTTAGTTTTGGCCTTTTAACGGCCCATGCCCTTTATGGTCCAATACCAGCCCGGTTTCTCTTTCGGCCTGCTAAAGGCCCACAACACAGTTGGGCCATTTACAGTATGACCTGACTTTCGGCCTCTTAGCGGCCTATGCTCTTCATGGTCCAGTACAAGCCCACTATCTCTTTCGGCCTGCTAAATGCCTACAGTATAGTTGGGCCATTTGTAGCCCAAACTTAGTAACGACCTGTTAACGGCCCATGAAATAAATTGGGGCCACCTGTTGCCCGCTTTGATGTCGGCCTGTTAACGACCCGGGAGGTAAGAGGGCCGACCATTAACTTTCGGCCTAGTAACGGCCCATTAACTTAATGGGCCCACTAAAGTTCGTACATGTTTTTAGGCCAAATTAGATAATTTGAGCCCATTATGATGAGCAATTATGCACAGGACCAAAACCGATCAAGCAAAGGTATGGCATACAGGGAATAACGTTGCACATCCAGCATATATTACAGGAAATTACATGAACTGGGCAATCAAAGATTGATACCAGTGCAAATAAATGAGCAGAACCTAACCATCTAGAACGTCACAATCTGCAACCTCAGATGACGCCCATAAGCATGTGGGCAAGTTCTTGCTGCTTTGCTACACTGTCTCTGAAAACATTGATCAGTTGTTGTGTCGCACGACTCTGCACCTCTGATTCATCCACCATTTCCATCATTGCTTCAGCCATTAATTGGTTCACAAGCATACATTTATTCCGTTGCATTCAAGATAGAGGATACTGAACAGGTTCATATGGCGATTTTGGCAGGCTTGTATTATTGATAGTGGAGAGTGTCTCGACCACTACATCATAACATAAATTAGGACAGGAACCAAATAGATTAATCATGAGTTATTGCCATATTACCTGGCCTAGATTTACTGGAAAGAAACAATGGGGTTGCCTTGCTGTTTTTGGAGTTTGTCTTCTTATCTTCAGCAGCCTGCACAAAATTAACACACTAGCATTGCTATCATTGGCCAAGTCAGATAATAGGAAAGCAACATTGACACAATGAACGTTTGGGCAACTAGCCTACACCAAATTAACACAATATGGCACAGCTACCATCAGCCAGGTAAGGTAGTACGAAAGCAACATTGACATAATGAATGAATGGGCAACCCGAGAAGCACTACAATTCAGTAATGTGCGTGATATGAGATAGTACATTCATGCAGCTCAGTATGCAAAACTACTAGGCAGTTTTCCTTACAAAAATCAACATTGGCGCCTTTAACATTTTTCTACAACTAATTTTAGATCAGATAAAGGTTAGATTCACACCGATTAACAAAATAACTGTTGATGTAAAAATATAGTGATATACAACAGGTACTTACATCAGCATTGGAGCACTAAGAATTCCCGCAAGATATTTTCCTCGAATACGATCCCAATGGAGGAAGTCTTCTATCGTTTAACCTTATTTTCTAAAAGAGAGATGGGTAAGAAACATGTAGAAAATATGATCAGAATACTATAAAATTTAATGATTTGAGGATACACACACGCTTCTTAGAATGGAGTTGACATTCTTTTGCTGGACTGGAGCGGACTAGTTCTTTGGCCACTGGAATCTGCTTATTATCAGTGGGAGTTGGGTTTCTCTATGCTGGAGCAGTATCTATGAAAAATGGAGTTGGTTTATTATCTCCTGGCGTTTGGATCTTTTGCAAAGACCTGGTTTGTAACCCTTCAGATTCTAGCATAGTCGTCTTCCCCTTGCATGCCTTATATAGAAGAATGGTGATTCCGTTATAAAACATGTTATAGAAGAGATGGAATAGGTACTGAAGAATGGAAAGGCATGACATATTGACATGTATTCCCTCCATCCGGAAATAAATGGATGGGTCTAGGCGTATTTCAGTTCTAGATACATCCAGTTTTATCCATTTATGTGACATTTAATCCGGACGGAGGGAGTATGATGTAAGAGCTAGGGATACGACAGGACAACACAGTAAAAAAACACTGAAAAAACCCACTGTAGAACCAAAGTATTCAAACCCACTGATATCAGATAGTACACTCATGCAGCTCAGGATGCAAAACTACCAGACAGTTTTCCTTACAAAAATCAACATTGTGGACTTTAATCATACATTTTGCTACAACTAAATTTAGATCAGATAAAGGTTGGATTCATGCTGATTAAAAAAATACATCCTGATGTAAAAATATAGTGATATACAACAGGTATTTACATCTACATTGGAGCACAGAGAATTCCTACAAGAATCTTTCCTCATAAACGATACCATTGCAAAAATTCTTCTATCTGTTAAGCTTATTTTCTAAAAGAGAGATGGGTAAGAAACATGTAGAAAATATGATCAGCATGCTATAAAATTTCATGATGCAAGGATACGCACACGCTTCTTAGAATTCAGTTGACATATTTTTGCTGGACTAGAGCGGACTAGTTCTTTGGCCACTGGAATCTGCTTATTATCAGTAGGAGTTGGGTTTCTCTGTGCTGGAGCAGTATCTATAAAAACTGGAGTTGGTTTATTATCTCCTGGCGTTTGGATCTTTTGCAAAGGCCTTGTTTGTAACCCTTCAGATTCTAACATAGTCGTCTTCCCCTTGCATGCCTTGTATAGAAGAATGGTGCTTTAATTATAAAACATGCGACAGTAGAGAGATGGAATAGGTACTGAAGAATAGAAAGGCATGACATATTGACATGTATTCCCTCCATCCGGAAAAAAATGGATGGGTCTAGGCATATTTCAGTTCTAGATACATCCTTTTTTATCCATTTCGGCAACATGTAATCCGGACGGAGGGAGTATGGTGTAAGAGCTAGGGATACGACAGGAGAACACAGCAAAAAAACACTAGTTGAATGTAAAACTATATGTTAGCGGAATACGTACACAAATAACTAAGGCAACATACATGTTTATGATTGGGAAAATAAGATGGCATTGCAACAGAGCACTAGAACATCACTTCAATGTAAAAAAACATGATATGGCAGACAGATGAAGTACATACTGATGAATAACAATGCATAAGATATTCAAAAGCATGATGAGCATTAAGATATGGAATTACTCACGCACGACGGTGAGCATCATGAAATTGGTGATGGAGGATGGTTGATGATGACGACAACGACGAATCCCCCTCTCCGGAGCCCCGAACGGACTCCAGATCAGCCCTCCGGAGAGAGATTAGGGCTTGGCGGCGGCTCCGTGTCGTAAAACGCGATGAAACTTTTTCTCTGATTTTTTTCTCCCCGAGACGGAATATATGGAGTTGGACTTGAGGTCGGAGGAGGTCTAGGAGGCCCACGAGATAGGAGGCCGCGCCCTAGGGGGGGCGCCCCCTGTCTCGTGGACAGCATGTGGGCCTACGATGGAATTACTCACGCACGGCGGTGAGCATCATGAAACTGGTGATGGAGGATGGTTGATGATGATGACAATGACAAATCCCCCTCTCCGGAGCCCTGGACGGACTCCAGATCAGCACTCCTGAGAGAGATTAGGGCTTGGCGGTGGCTCCGTGTCGTAAAACACGATGAAACTTTCTCTCTGATTTTTTTCTCCCCGAGACGGAATATATGGAGTTGGAGTTGAGGTCAGAGGAGGTCCAGGAGGCCCACAAGATAGGAGGCCGCGCCCTAGGGGGGGCGCCCCCTGTCTCGTGGACAGCCTGTGGGCCCCCTTGGCGAAAGGTTAGTTTCGACCTAATTTAAACATTTCGCCAAGGGGGCCCTCAGGCTGTCCACGAGATAGGGGGGCACCCCCCTAGGGCGTGGCCTCCTATCTCGTGGGCCTCCTGGACCTCCTCCGACCTCAACTCCCACTCCATATATTCCGTCTCGGGGAGAAAAAAATTAGAGAGAAAGTTTCATCGCGTTTTACGACACGGAGCCACCGCCAAGCCCTAATCTCTCTCGGGAGGGCTGATCTGGAGTCCGTTCGGGGCTCCAGAGAAGGGGATTCGTCGTTGTCATCATCATGAACCATCCTCCATCACCAATTTCATGATGATCACCGTCGTGTGTGAGTAATTCCATCGTAGGCTTGCTGGACGATGATGGGTTGGATGAGATTTACCATGTAATCAAGTTAGTTTTGTTAGGGTTTGATCCCTAGTATCCACTATGTTCTGAGATTGATGTTGCTATGACTTTGCTATGCTTAATGCATGTCACTAGGGCCCGAGTGCCATGATTTCAGATCTGAACCTATTATGTTTTCATGAATATATGTGTGTTCTTGATCCTATCTTGCAAGTCTATAGTCACCTATTATGTGTTATGATCCGACAACCCCGAAGTGACAATAATCGGGATACTTCTCGGTGATGACCGTAGTTTGAGGAGTTCATGTATTCACTATGTGTTAATGCTTTGGTCCGGTTCTCTATTAAAAGGAGGCCTTAATATCCCTTTGATTTCCTAAGGACCCCGCTGCAACGGGAGGGTAGGACAAAAGATGTCATACAAGTTCTTTTCCATAAGCACGTATGACTATTTACGGAATACATGCCTACATCACATTGATGAACTGGAGCTAGTTCTCTATCACCCTATGTTATAACTATTGCATGAGGAATCGCATCCGGCATAATTATCCATCACTGATCCATTGCCTACGAGCTTTTCACATATTGTTCTTCGCCTATTTACTTTTCCGTTGCTACTGTTACAACTACTACAAAAACCCAAAAACATTTATCTTTACTGTTGCTACTGTTACCATTATTATCATACCACTTTTGCTACTAAACACTTTGCTGCAGATACTAAGTTATCCAGGTGTGGTTGAATTGACAACTCAACTGCTAATACTCAAGAATATTCTTTGGCTCCCCTTGTGTCGAATCAATAAATTTGGGTTGTACTTCACCCTCGAAAGCTCTTGCGATCCCCTACACTTGTGGGTTATCAACACTAATTTCTAGTTGATACGTCCATTTTGCATCATGCTTTTATATCAATATTTATTGCAATATGGGCTTTTATTAGACATTATATCTCAATATTATGGCTATTCTCTCTTATTTTACAAGGTTTACCATGAAGAGGGGGAACGCCGGCAGCTGGAATTCTGGCTGGAAAAGGGGCAAACATTGGAAACCTATTCTGCACAACTCCAAAAGTCCTGAAACTCCACGAAACAACTTTTTGGATTTATTAAGAATTTATGAGAGAAAGAAATAGGCCAGGGGTCCCACACCCTGTCCAGGAGACAAGGGGGCGCTCCCCCCCTATAGGGCGCGACCCCCTATCTCCTGGGCCCCCTGGTGGGCCTCCGGCGTCCATCTTCTGCTATATCATCACTCTTTCCCTGGAGAAAATCGTGGGCAAGCTTATGGGATGAAACTCCGCCGCCACAAGGCGGAACCTTGGCGGAATCAATCTAGGGCTCTGGTGGAGCTGCTCTGCCGGGGACACTTCCTTCCAGGAGGGGGAAATCATCACCAACGTCATCACCAACGATCGTCTCATCGGGAGGGGGTCAATCTCCATCAACATCTTCACCGGCACTATGTCCTCTCAAAACCCTAGTTCATCTCTTGTATCCAATCGTGTATCAAAACCACAAATTGGTACCTGTGGGTTGCTAGTAGTGTTGATTACTCCTTATAGTTGATACTAATTGGTTACTTGGTGGAAGATCATATGTTCAGATCCTTTATGCATATTATTAGTCCTCTGATTATGAACATGAATATGCTTTGTGAGTAGTTACATTTGTTCTTGAGGACATGGGTGAAGTCTTGCTATTAGTAGTCATGTGAATTTGGTATTCGTTCGATGTTTTGATGAGATGTATGTTGTCTTTCCTCTAGTGGTGTTATGTGAACGTCGACTACATGACACTTCACCATTATTTGGGCCTAGAGGAAGGCATAGGGAAGTAATAAGTAGATGATGGGTTGCTAGAGTGATAGAAGCTTAAACCCTAGTTTATGCGTTGCTTCGTTAGGGGGTTGATATGGACCCATATGTTTAATGTTGTGGTTAGGTTTACCATAATACTCCTTTTTGTAGTTGCGGATGCTTGCAATAGGGGTTAATCATAAGTGGGATGCTTGTCCAAGTCAGGGCAGTACCCAAGTGTCGGTCCACCCACATATCAAATTATCAAAGTATCGAACGTGAATCTTACGAACGTGATGAAACTAGCTTGACGATAATTCCCAATGTGTCCTCGGGAGGTCCTTTCTCATTATTAGAAATGTCCAGGCTTATCCTTTGATACATAAAGGATTGGGCCACCTTGCTGCACTTTATTTACTTTATTTACTTTTTGCTCGTTACTATTTATCTTATCACAAAACTATCTATCACCTACAATTTCAGTGCTTGCAGAGAAAACCTTACTGAAAACCGCTTATCATTTCCTTCTGCTCCTCGTTGGGTTCGACACTCTTACTTATCGAAAGGACTACGATAGATCCCCTACACTTGTGGGTCATCAAGACTCTTTTCTGGTGCGGAGTGTAGCGCTTTTGGTGAGTGGAACTTGGTAAGGAAACATTTATATAGTGTGCTGAAATTTTCTGTTACTTGTCACTATGGAAACTAATCCTTTGAGGGGCTTGTTTGGGGTATCTTCACCCCAACCAGAAGAGCAAAGAGATGCTCCTCAACCTACTGAACCTTATGAAAATATTCACTTTGAGATTCCTTCGGATATGATAGAAAAACTGCTAGCTAATCCTTTTGCAGGAGACGGAACATTGCATCCCGACTTACACCTTATCTTTGTGGATTATTTAAGCTTGCAGGTATCCCCGATGATGTTGTCAAAAGGAAGGTCTTCCCTTTATCTTTGAAGGGAGATGCAATGACATGGTATAGGCTATGTGATGATACGCGATTTTGGAATTATAAGCGACTGAAGTTGGAATTTCACCAGAAGTTCTACCCTATGCATCTTGTTCATCGTGATCGTAATTACATATATAATTTCTGGCCTCGCGAAGGAGAAAGCATTGCTCAAGCTTGGGGGAGGCTTAAGTCAATGTTATATTCATGCCCCAATCATGAGCTCTCTCAGGAAATGATTATTCAGAATTTTTATGCTCGACTTTCTCTTGATAATCGCAACCTGCTCGATACTTCCTATGCTGGTTCCTATATGCTGAAGACTATTGGTTTCAAATGGGACTTATTGGAAAGAATTAAACGCCACTCCGAAGATTAGGGTTCCGACGATGGTAAGGAGTCAGGTATGACACCTAAGTTCAATTGTGTTAAATCTTTTATGGATACCGATGCTTTTCGTGGATTTAGCTCTAAGTATCGACTTGACTCTGAGATAGTAGCTACTTTTTGTGAAACTTTTGCTACTCACGTTGATCTCCCTAAAGAGAAGTGGTTTAAATATAACCCTCCTGTTGAAGTGAAAGTAGTTGCACCTATTACAGTCGAAGAAAAGACTATTACATATGATGATCCTATTATTCCTACTGCTTATGTTGAAAAACCTCCTTTTCCTATTAGGATAGAAGATCATGTTAAAGCTTTGACTGTTGTTCATAAGAGTAATACTAGGACCTATACACCTTCTGAGCAAATTAATGTTGAACCCGGTATTGCTATGATTAAAGATCTCTTGGATGAGGACTTAGATGGGCATGTTATCTCTTTCTTGGGTGAAACTGCTAATATTTCTAGACCCGATACTAAGACATGTAGACCTGTTGTAGGCACGCCTGTTATTTTTGTTAAAATAGGAGATCATTATTATCATGGCTTATGTGATATGGGTGCTAGTGCTAATGCAATACCTTATGATCTTTATAAAGAAATTATGCACGATATTGCACTTGTTGAATTAGAAGATATTGATGTTACTATTAAGCTTGCTAATAGGGATACCATTAAACCTATTGGGATTGTTAGAGATGTTGAAGTCTTGTGTGGGAAGATTAAATACCCTGCTGATTTTCTTGTTCTTGGTTCCCCACAAGATGATTTTTGTCCCATTATTTTTGGTAGACCCTTCTTAAATACTGCTAGTGCTAAGATTAATTGTGAAAAGAATATTGTCACTGTTGGCATAGATGGTATGTCTCATGAGTTTAATTTCGCTAAGTTTAGTTGACAACCTCGTGAATGGGAACCACCTAGTAAGGATGAAATTATTTGTCTTGCTTCCATTGTTGTTCCTCCAACTGATCCGTTAGAACAATATTTGTTAGACCATGAAAACGATATGTTTATGAAGGAAAGGGAAGAAATAGATGAAGTGTTCCTTAAACAAGAACCTATGCTAAAACATAACCTTCCCGTTGAAATTCTTGGGGATCCCCCTCCACCCAATGGTGATCCCGTGTTCGAACTCAAACCATTACCTGATAATCTTAAGTATGCTTATCTTGATGAAAAAGAAATATATCCTGTTATTATTAGTGCTAACATTTCAGAGAAAGAAGAAGAAAGATTATTGAAAACTCTGAAGAAGCACTGAGCTGCTATTGGATATACTCGAGATGATCTTAAGGGCATTAGTCCCACATTATGTCAACACAAAATTTCAGTGGAGAAAGATGCCAAACCAGTTAGAGATCTTCAAAGACGATTAAATCCTAAAATGAAGGAAGTGGTAAGAAAGGAGATTCTAAAACTCCTTGAGGCAGGTATTATTTACCCTGTTGCTGATAGTGAATGGGTAAGCCATGTCCATTGTGTCCCTAAAAAGGGAGCTATTACCGTTGTTCCTAATGGTAAAGATGAATTGATCCCGCAAAGAATTATTACAGGCTATAGGATGGTAATTGATTTCCGTAAGTTAAATAAAGCTACTAAGAAAGATCATTACCCTTTACCTTTTATTGATCAAATCCTAGAAAGGCTATCCAAACAAACACATTTTTGCTTTCTAGATGGTTATTCTGGCTTCTCTCAAATACCTGTGTCAGCGGGAGATCAATCAAAAACTACTTTTACTTGCCCTTTTGGTACTTTTGCTTATAGACGTATGCCTTTTGGTTTATGTAATGCACCTGCTACCTTTCAAGGATGCATGATGGCTATATTTTCTGATTTTTTGTGAAAAGATTTGTGAGGTATTCATGGATGACTTCTCCGTCTATGGATCCTCTTTTGATGATTGTTTGAGAAACCTTGATCGTGTTTTGCAGAGATGCGAAGTCACTAGTCTCGTCCTGAATTGGGAAAAGTTTCACTTTATGGTTAATGAAGGCATTGTCTTGGGGCACAAGATCTCCGAGAGAGGCATTGAAGTTGATAAATCCAAAGTTGATGCTATTGAAAAGATGCCATGTCCCAAGGACATAAAAGGTATAAGAAGTTTCCTTGGTCATGCCGGCTTTTATAGGAGGTTCATTAAGGACTTTTCTAAAATCTCTAGGCCTCTGACTAATTTATTGCAAAAAGATATTCCTTTTGTCTTTGATGATGATTGTGTAGAAGCATTTGAAACACTTAAGAAAGCTTTGATCACAACACCTATTGTTCAGCCACCTGATTGGAATTTGCCTTTTGAAATTATGTGTGATGCTAGTGATTATGCTGTAGGTGCTGTTTTAGGGCAAAGAGTCGATAAGAAATTGAATGTTATCCAGTATTCTAGTAAGACTCTTGATACTGCCTAGAGAAATTAAGCTACTACTGAAAAAGAGTTCTTAGCAGTTGTGTTTGCATGTGATAAGTTTAGATCTTATATTGTTGATTCCAAAGTTACTATTCACACTGCTCATGCTGCTATTAAATATCTTATGGAAAAGAAAGATGCTAAGCCTAGACTCATTAGATGGGTTCTCTTGCTCCAAGAATTTGACTTGCATATTATTGATAGAAAGGGAGCTGAGAACCCCGTTGCAGACAACTTGTCTAGGTTAGAGAATGTTCTTGATTACCCACTGCCTATTAATGATAGTTTTCCTGATGAACAATTAGCGGTTGTCAATGCTTCTCGTACTGCTCCTTGGTATGCTGATTATGCTAATTACATTGTTGCTAAATATATACCGCCTAGTTTCACATACCAGCAAAAGAAAAAGTTCTTTTATGATTTAAGACATTACTTCTGGGATGATCCAAACCTTTATAAGGAAGGAGTAGATGGTATTATTAGACGTTGTGTGCCTGAGCATGAAAAGGAACAAATCCTATGCAAGTGTCACTCTGAATCTTATGGAGGACACCACGCTGGAGATAGAACTGCACACAAGGTACTACAATCTGGTTTTTATTGGCCTACTCTCTTCAAAGATGCTCGTAAGTTTGTCTTATCTTGTGATGAATGTCAAAGAATAGGTAACATTAGTAGACGTCAAGAAATGCCTATGAATTATTCTCTTGTTATTGAACCGTTTGACGTTTGGGGCTTTGATTATATGGGACCTTTTCCTGCCTCCAATGGTTATACACATATTTTAGTTGCTGTTGATTATAACACTTCTATTAAAATTGTTAAAGAAGTTATTTTTCCAAGGTTTGGAGTCCCTAGATATCTTATGACTGATGGTGGTTCACACTTTATTCATGGTGCTTTCCGTAAGATGCTTGCTAAGTATGATGTCAATCATAGAATAGCATCTCCTTATCACCCGCAGTCTAGTGGTCAAGTAGAGTTGAGCAATAGAGAGCTCAAATTAATTATGCAAAAGACTGTGAATAGATCTAGAAAGAATTGGTCCAAAAAACTTGATGATGCATTATGGGCCTATAGAACTGCATACAAAAATCATATGGGTATGTCTCCATATAAGATGGTTTATGGAAAAGCATGTCATTTACCTCTTGAACTTGAACATAAAGCATATTGGGCTATTAAAGAGCTCAATTATGACTTCAAACTTGCCGGTGAGAAGAGGTTGTTTGATATTAGCTCACTTGATGAATGGAGAACCCAAGCATATGAGAATGCCAAGCTCTTCAAAGAAAAAGTCAAACGCTGGCATGATAAGAGGATACAAAAGCGTGAGTTTAACGTAGGAGATTATGTGTTATTATTTAACTCTTGTTTAAGGATTTTTTGCAGGAAAACTTCTCTCAAAATGGGAAGGTCCCTACGTTATCGAGGAGATCTATCATTCTGGTGCTATAAAAATCAACAACTTCGAAGGCACAAATCCGAGGGTGGTTAACGGTCAAAGAATTAAACATTATATTTCAGGTAATCCTGTCAATGTTGATACTAATATTATTGAAACCATAACCCTTGAGGAATACATAAGAGACACTTTCCAGAACGTTCCATACTCCGAAAATGCATAGGTACGTGGTACGGTAAGTAAACCGACTCCAAAACAACTCTAATGGCAATTTTTATCAGTTTTGGATTATTTAATAATTTTAGGAAGAAAGAAGTAGTCCGAAAGGGACACTAGGCTCCCACGAGAGAGGAGGCCGCCCCCCCTGTAGGGCGCGCCCCCTGTCTCGTGGGCACCTCGTCTGCCTCCCGGACTCCATTTTCTTGTATGTTACGTATTTTGTTCGGTAAAAAATCATTACATATACTCCCGAAGGTTTTGACTACCGTATCACGCAAATATCTTCTGTTTTTGTTTTGAGCTGTTTCTGCTTCAGATCAAGAGCATCATGTCGTCTCCAAGCGCTCCTAAGGACAAGTTTTTCGAGAGGGTTATCAACCCCTATCTCGCGGGGGTGCTGCACATCCGCGATGTGGAGGGACCAAGGCGTACCGGGAGCATGGAGACAAAGCTCGAAACCATGGAGCGAGAAGTTTTCAAGTGTCAAGGGATGGTGGAGCGCGGACTCAACGCCAACCAGATGATGATCACGGAGTTCACCAACAACCACAAGCTGGATGCCAAAGTAATTGGGGAGACCATCTTCAAGCTTCAAGAGAAAATCGAGCACCTCCAAGCCCAGATTTATGACCTGCAAAACCAGAACTGTGAGTATGAATATAGATTCAAGCAAATGAGTTTGGCTGCATATTTAAGGATCCCGGAGACTCGATCATCCTTTTATGATGGAGAGCCTATGCCTTGGAAGACGAACGGCAAGCCTACATCATCAACAACTCCTACTTCACCACCTCCGAAGAAATAATCACATTGTAAACATCCTAAAGGCAAACCTTAACTATTATAGTCATCAAAACCTTAAGAAAAACCAAAAAATTAGTTAGTTTAATTTCCTTGCCTGTAGTAGGAATTAAAATGAAAACCCAAAAAGATTTCTAGTTCTTCTTCTTTTACTTGTTGGGACCTTTCCCGTGTAAATAGTTTTATTTTCTTTTTCTTTCCTTTGGGGGTCGAGAAGACCATATTGAAAATGCTTAGTGGCTCTTATATGCATGATTGTTTATTTAATTTAGAGCCCATATTACTTGTCTTCTCTCTTGAGTTGAATGCTTGCAGATTCCAGCTTAGTCCAATGCACGTCACTACAAAAAAAAATACACTTCCGTGATGATACGTGTTTGTCACAGTAGGTCGCGTTTTTTGTCATGCATGTACATCCATGACGATTTTATGACAGAATCAAGATAGTCATACCTATGCTGTCGTAGAAGTGTTCCATGACATTACCAAAATTATCATCATGGAAGTGTCCACTTCCATGACGATAAATCATGCGTCACAGAAGTGCTTTCGTCAAGGGTGACCGACACGTGGCATCCACCGTAACGGAATGTCGTTAAGCTATCGGGTCGGGTTTTGGCTCTGATAACCCGTTAACAGCCTCGACCAATGGGGATTTTCCACATGTAAAATCATCATTGGCTGGAGGAAACACGTGTCGGCTCACCGTTGGGACAGATGTCATCCGTTCATTGGACCGAAGTCGCGTATGATACGGCGACACGTCACACGGCCCAACAAAGGCCCATTCCTATGAAAAGGCCAGCCCGTTTGACTTGGTCAAAAGGTGGCGGCCCGGCCCACGGAAAGCTTGTTAACGGCCTGTTCGCATATAGCCCATTTACAGCCCGCTAACCCAGGGCCCGTTACGCCCTATCCAAATTAGGCCCAGTAGCGTCAACTGGGCCGTCCAATATGATTCAGCCCGTTTTAACTTCCGGCCCATGTGTGGCCCATGACTTCTTTGGGCCCATATGGGGACCTTTGTAACTCTTGGCCCATTAATGGCCCGTGGTGAAACTGGCCCGTAATGAACAGTGTATCACTTTATACCCATTAACGGCCCGTTATTCCATTGGGCCATTTCCATCCCAAGTTATCTTTCGTCCTTCTCAGGGCCCATTAATTCTTGGGCTCATTTGCAGAATTCGGTTACATACGGCCCGTTACTGTCATTTTCTGCTCATGGGCCAAATTCAGCCCATCGTTATAGTCGGCCCGTTTGTGGACTGTTAATACGTTGGGCCGTTTCCATGTCAAAAAAAAACCTGTTGGGCTGTTTTCATAGAGTTATCAAATACGGCCTATTAACGACCCGTTATGGTCCATGAATAGTACGACCCATGATTGGCGAAATGATGATACGCCCCGTAGAAGGCCCATGGATCCTACGGCCCGTATGAGGCCCATGGATAGTACGGCTTGTAGAAGGCCCATGGATCGTACAGCCTGTAGAAGACCCATGGACCCTACGGCCCGTAGAAGGCCCATGGACCCTAAGGCCCGTATAGAAGGCCGATGGATCCTATGGCCCGTATAGAAGGCCAATGGATCCTACGGCCGGACGAAGGCCCATGGATCATACGGCCTGCAGGAGGCCCATGGTTACAACAGTCCATGTGTTGCCATGATTATTTTGGCCTAGTTACCAAAAATAGGCTATTGTGGCCACTAGAAAAACACAGAAAAAGAAATGTAGTGACTACAAGCGAACAACTAAACAAGACGATAAGGAAATAAATAAGCAAGCAATTAAGGCTAGCCTATTACCGCTATTACACATATTACATCCACTGGGCATCAAAGTTTGCCACCAGTGCAAATACAGGGAACAAAGCAGCATATTACATACACTGGCCGTCAAAATTGACCACCTGTGCAAATAAACGTGGTAGCAAAACAAGAGCATAACTGAAACAACTTTAGAAGAGCTCAAGAAACGTTATCCTGGGTATCCACCATGCTGGCAATAAGCTTAGCAAGCTGATTAGCTTTGTCCTGTTTGGCGCTAAAATCCTCCAACACTTGCTGTTGCACCAGAAAGTATGCATCTGAATGCTCCAGGGACTTCCGCAGTCCTTCCGCTTCTTGTCGCAGCTGATCGATGTCTTTCAGCTTGTAGTTGAGACTCAAGAAACCGAACTGATTCAGATGGTGAGTTTGAATAGCTTGTGCATGCGGTAGTGGCCAGTAAATCGAACACTAAACCAAGACAGGACTTTGGGGTTGTCTCGCTGTCTTCAAGATAGTCTTCCTTAGCTGTTTTATCAGCTTTGTTGGAGACCAACAAGGATGTGTCACTATCCTGAACCTTATCTGCATTACTTCCTTTACCATTGCTTAATAAGGCAATCTTCCCAAATATTCTGTCAGCATTCTAAAAGAAGAAACAAGCAGACACATAACAAGTTTAGCATGTACTAGTATATGAAACTCATTTCGGTGAACCAATTCATTAGTAAGGTGGACAGGATTAAACTGACAAGTCTTCTATTGCCAAGTACTAGTACATAATAAAAGCATCAAATAAACATATATCTATGTCCTATGGTCACTGCATTGTCTTGCCAAATCAAAATAGAGACACAGTTCAAATCATATCAGTTCAAGACAAAGCAGCAGTGAAAGAATACAAAGCATGGGAAACTACACGCACAACAAGATTTCAGATGGGTACCACGGGTCTACATGTACAACAACACTATTGGCTCTGTTGTGATGCTAGTAATGTGCATGATATGAATGTCAACTGTATACACAATTGAAATTGAAATCAACAGAGCTATTGATAAGAGCAAACCTATTAAAGAAACATGCATGAACATACCTGCTGTGCCATTGGAGTTTCGATTGATCCTTCAATTTAAAAATAAGTTTGTATGAGTAAATACAGTGATACAAGAGCAAAGCAATCATAGTTAAAAAAGGCGCACCTAAGCGAGCGCTTAAGCGCGCCTAGGCTCTAGGCGTTGGCAAAACGCATTGCGCATAACTACACATAATCTGTGCATAACTGCGCATAAGCATGCGCTTTGGTCAGTAAAGCGCAAGGCGGTGGCAAAACGCACAATTAACGCCTAGCGCTTTTTTGAACTATGATAGCAATGGAATCTTAAATTAGAACAGTTGTTCTTCAGGTTTAGGCACTTGTTCTACATGAACAGAGTACAGTAAGACGCAAGAATAAAATACTTAAAAATAGAAAATGAGCTTATAGACCTTACTACATTCTTGCTTCGGGACCAGTACAGAACAAGGCGTTCCTAGTCATCGTCCAGTAAATGTGTCTCAGGAGAACATAAGGGAATTTGATGAGTTTCTTTGCCGGTGAAGTACGTTTTCTTCAGGTAATTCCGATACTGCCACCAAGCATTCTTGAAGATAGCAGAGGTATTAGCACAGGCTACCTCATCCTGAGTTTCCAAATTGGTCCTTCTCTATAGAGAAAAATGGGAAAATTTGATGTATTGTAAGTGCATCTAGTGCCCCTTAGTGATTTTGGTGTATTGAAGACTTATAGGTTAAGGGACTAATGCATTTGTGAGTGTACACAGGTCTATAAGTCTATGAGGAGTTTGATATTTATAGGGAAAGTCGACCCCTAAAAATGAATATCTTCGACTAAAGATTTTGGTATTTCTGAAGACTTTGAAAGTGAACAAATTGGTGTTACCGTGAAGACTAGATATTCATGCGAGGAATATGAAGCTTGAAGACTTCGTTTTCATAGTTTTGTTTTTCTCTTTCTTGAGTCATAGGAAACACCGTACTGTTAAATGGGGGCGAGGAAATACTAAGGAAAAATTTCCAAGTGATGCTCAACTCAAAATCCTACACCTACCAAACCCTTCGAGTGAAGCCTTTGGAAATCTCATACAGTTTAGTCAATTTCTTCAGTGATAGAGACGAAGTTCGTCTGGTCGCTATGGAATTTGATCTGACTGAGGAGTTAGGAATTCGCTAGTGCGGATTGCCTACACAGTGAGGAACATGATAGCCCTGAGGAATTTGATAGTCAAATTTCCAACCGTTGTTGTGCTACGCGCCAGCTGTCCCAAAATATCTTATCCACCTAATGGTCATATCAGACAAGGGCATTTATGTCTTATCATGTCGGGCTGCTCCCTAGGCTATAAATAGCCGCCCCCTACAACCACTAGTTGGTTGGCTGCTCCGAGAGAAACTGACACTTGTCATTTGAGAGCAACACATCCTCCGAGGACTTTGAGCGAAAATCATCGAGTGAGGAAAAACCCCAAATCCAAACACGTACAAACCCAAAGTGATTGAGCATCAGTGAAGAGATTGATCCTGCGTGGATCCGATGCTTGTTACCTTTGAAGATTGTGCTTCTTCCAGACGGTTAGGCGTCATGGTCTAGAGCATCCAAGAGCAATTGTGGATCATCGAGTGACCGAGTTTGTGAAGGTTTGGAAGTCACCTGAAGACTTACCACGAGTGATTGGACAAGGACTGCGTGACCTTAGTTCTAGGAGAATACGGTGAGGACTTGGTGTCCTGAGCTGCGTGCTCAGCGACTAGGTGTCCGGGACTGTGTGTCCTCGAGTTTAAATACTCAGCCGCTCCAACCAGACGTACAACTGCGACAGCAGTTGGAACTGGTCTAACAAATCATTGTCTTCACCAACCTTACTGGTTCTATTTCCTCAACTCTTTCATTTCCTCATTACTGTGTTGAGTGATTGTTCATATCTATGTTTGAAGACTTTGACTGAAGACTTTCTCAATTTCCTTAGTTCAATTTCTTCAGTCTGTTTGTCTTCATCTTGTGTTATCCTGTGTTTACGCTTTCTGTACTCTCTTCTTGTCTTCATTTCATCATGATGACTATGTCTGTATCCTGTTATGCTTACTTCTTAGTACTTATTCCGCTGCTAGTAGTTCTTCGCTAAGGAATTTCCTCACCGGCAAATTCCTCAGTGAAGAATTCATAAAAATCGCCTATTCACCCCTCCTCTAGTCGATATAACGCACTTTCAATTGGTATCAGAGCGAGGTACTCCCTTGTTCTGTGTGATTTTGGTTTAACCACCTAGAGTTCTAGTTATGTCGCCTGCAGGATTGAGGAACGTTTCCTGCCCCATCTTTGACGGTCATGAGTATCCTCGGTGGAAGGCCATGATGAAGAAGCGACTCATGGCTATGGACAGCAAACTATGGACCGTCACCGAGATCAGTCTTACCGATCTATGCAAGATGGCTAAAGCTGATGACATTCGCAAGTACACTCTCCTCAACCTCACAGCGAAGGATGTCATCTGGACAAGTCTGTCCCGAAATCAATTCAGGAACGTCATGCATCTCAATCAGGCGAAGCTAATTTGGGACCGTCCCTATGAGGTCTATGATGGACATCTAAATCGTCATGATCCTTGGCTTGATGATTACAAGGAATCTCTCAAAGAGATGACATTCGAACTAGAATCATCATCGTCCAACCCTGCCTTATGGCAAAAAGTTCTAAGGTAAACGAATGCTACCTATCTGAGTCTAGTGATGATGAATCTGGCAATGAATTTGGACCTAGCTATGATAAACTTGCTTCCCTTGCCACTAAACAACAAAGAGCTTTGGAAAAAGTTCATTACATGCTAAATAAGAGAGATGATATGTTGGGTGAAGAAATGGATCAGTCAAAAGCCTTGGCTGAAAGTCTTCAGGGACTCCATTCCAAGTTTGACGATCTTCAAGGTCATCATAACGCTCTCTTATCTGATCAGGAGAAACTTTCTCTTGAACTTCTTCAAAGAAAGCACGATCTTGAGAAGCTAAGAGTGAGTTATGAAGATCTTTAGAAGGATCGCGATTCATTACTTGCTCAACAAATCAGCGCTACTCAAGAAGAATTTGTTCCTCCATGCTTAAAGTACATTGAACGTGAATCTGCTAATTCTTCACCTGAATGTTCAAATGCTTCAACTGTTACAAATTCTTCACCTGCCTCTGCTATCACTAATTCCTCATCTGAGGACATTGCTAGTATCACTAACGATGCAGGGCTGAAGGAATTGTACACGACAGGCATGTACAAAAGCCTCAAAGGGCATCAGATTCTTTGTGATGTGCTCAAAAAGAAGATCCTCAACAGAAACCCTAGGAAAGAGGGTATTGCCTTTGAGAGGAAACTCAATGCTGATGGAACATATTGGAAGCCTGAGCAGTACCCCAAAACCTCATGGGTTGTTGCAAAGGGACCTCCAATTGATCCATCTAACTTATCTGGCTTTACATGTGAATCTTCTCATTCTTCTGATGAGTCATTTGACTCCAACTATAAACTGTTCAAAAATCAGAATGGTGAAGTATTTGCTAGATATGTAGGCACTAACTGCAGGAACGGTTCCCCTATGAAGAAAATCTGGGTTCCCAAAAGTTATGTTGAAAGTCTTCAGGTGAATGTCCTCATGACACCACCTGTGAAGAACAGGAACCCCAGATCCAATTCTTCATATGGACCTAATTCTTCACATGGATCAATTTCCTCAAATGGGTCAAAGTCCTCAGATGATCATCATTGTGCTAACCCCTTTGTTTCGCAGGGTAGAGCTAAGGGCTATGAATATGCGCATTATTCTTCAAATCATTATGTTCATAAGTCCTCGAAGAATTTCTCTGCTTATTCATATGCTTACCCTAACCCCTCTTATGTGAAACAAAATGGATTGGCCTCTATGCCACCTTTCTCATATGGTGCTCGCAGAGTGATGAAGTATTTGCCACCCGTTCAGATGTGGGTGGTGAAGAAAAAGAACTAATCCCTTATGCAGGGTCAGGTCTCCAGACGTGCTTTAAACGTCTGAAGAATTTGCTGGAGGCCTGACAAAAATGCCTGAAAGGACGCAGACGAATCATGATGAAATGAACTTTCATTTCACGCGTCCTCATACTGAAATATCTGTTTTAGTGCTTGATGAAATTCATCTGATGAACTTGATATCATCTTCTTCACTAATGAAGTATATGAGATCGAAAGTTGCACTAATTCATCTGCAGGATGATCAGCCCAAAGCCAACAAGTGGGTTCTAGATAGTGGATGTACAAATCACATGACGGGTGACAAGAGTCTATTGATGGATGCTCCCTTAACACCGTCACATCTGAAGCACATCATCTTTGCTGACAAAGGCAAAAGTCAGGTATTGGGTCTAGGTAAGGTTGCGATCTCAAAGGATCGACACATGGACAAAGTCATGCTTGTCGAGTCCTTAGGATACAACCTCATGTCTGTCTTAATGCTTTGTGATCTCGATATGGTTGTTGTCTTTGGAAGATATCAATGTGTTGTGATCATGGAAGCTGACCATTCCAAAGTCTTCGAAGGCTTTAGGAGAGGAGATCTGTATATTGTTGATTTCTCTACAGTACCACAACCAGCCATGTGCTTACTTGCAAAAGCCTCAGAAGGCTGGCTATGGCATCGACAACTTGGTCATGCTGGCATGAGGAATGTGAACACACTTGCGAAGAAGAAGCATGTCATTGGCATTGAGAATGTCAAATTCCTCAAGGAACACTTATGCGGAGCTTGTGAAGCTGGAAATATGACAAAGGCCAAGCATCCAGCGAAGACTATCATGACCACTACTCGTCCATTTGAATTGCTTCACATGGATCTCTTTGGTCCTAATCATTATTCTGCTATTTCGAATGATGCATCTCTATATGGATTTGTTATTGTTGATGACTATTCTCGTTACACATGGGTACACATTGTCACTTACAAACATGAAGTGCATGACATCTTCAAACGATTTTCCTCGAGGGCTACAACTAACTTTGGTGTGAAGATCAAGCACATCAGAACTGACAATGGAACCGAGTTCAAGAATTCCGGTCTTGATGGCTATCTTGGTATTACTCATGAGTTATCTGCTCCTTATACTCCTCAACAGAATGGCGTCGTGGAGCGCAAGAACAGAACCCTCACTGAAATGGCTCGCACTATGCTTGATGAATACAAAACGCCTCGTTGTTTTTGGATTGATGCAATTGATACTGCATGCCACATCATCAATCGGGTATATCTTCACAAATTCTTCAAGAAGACTGCCTATGAACTCCTCACTGACAAGAAACCCAATGTGAGTTATTTCAAAGTCTTCGGTGCTAAATGTTGGATTAGAGATCCTCATCACAATGCTAAATTTTCACCGAAAGCACATGAAGGTTTTATGCTTGGTTACAGAAAGGACTCGCACACCTACGGAGTCTTCAACAACGTTCTTCACAAGGTTGTTGAAACTGTAGATGTGCGGTTCGATGAAACTAATGGCTCGCAAAGAGAGCACCTACCTTCTGTGATAGATGAACCAGAACCTGAGGATTCTATCAAGTTCAAGGCTACTGAGGATGTTATTCCTACCGAAGAATCTATTGAAGAATTCATTCCAGAACGTGAAGAAAATCAAGCTCGTGCACCTGAAGAAAATGGTGCTGAAGAAAATGCTGATCCAATTCCTCAACGACAACCAGCTCATCCTTGCATTGCAATAGAAGTGCAAGTTGAAAAGATCATCGATGACATTCGAGCACCAGGTCCTCTCACACGCTCAAAAGCTTCACATTTATCTAACTTTTGTGGGCACTATGCTTTTGTCTCTATTACAGAGCCCACTAAGGTAGATGAAGCATTTCTGGAGCCTAAGTGGATTTAGGCCATGCAAGAAGAATTACATCAGTTCAAGCTCAACAATGTCTGGGAACTGGTCAAACGTCCAGATCCTCGCAAGCATAATATCATCAGCACAAAGTGGATCTACCGTAACAAGCAAGATGAAAATGGCCTTGTGGTGAGGAATAAGGCACGACTTGTAGCTCAAGGCTAGACACAGGTTGAAGGAATTGATTTCGATGAAACTTTTGCACTTGTTGCTAGACTTGAGGCTATTCGCATATAACTTGCTTATGCTAACCATCATAATATTATCTTACAACAAATGGATGTGAAAAGTGCATTCCTTAATGGTAAGCTTGAGGAAGAAGTATATGTTGCTCAACCCCCAGGTTTTGAAGATCCAAAGAATCCTGACAAAGTCTTCAAACTCAACAAGGCCTTGTATGGCCTCAAGCAGGCCCCTCGGGCGTGGTATGACACTTTGAAGGAATTCTTCATGAAGAATGGCTTCACACCCGGTTCACTCGACCCTACTCTCTTTACTAAATCTTATGATGGTGAACTGTTTGTGTGCCAAATATACGTTGATGATATTATCTTTGGCTGTACTGACCAACGTTATAGTGATGAATTTGCCTATATGATGAGTGAAGAATATCAAATGTCTATGATGGGAGAGTTGAAATTGTTTTTAGGTCTTCAAATTCGTTAACATCACAATGGCATATTCATATCTCAGGAGAAATACCTCAAGGAAGTTCTAAGGAAATTCGGCATGCAAGACTGGAAAGGCGTCAAAATTCCTATGCCCACAAATGGCCATCTATGCACTGATGAAAATGGCATTGACTTTGATCACAAGGTATACCGCTCCATGATTGGTTCGTTATTGTACTTATGTGCATCTAGGCCAGATATAATGCTTAGTGTTTGCATGTGTGCCCGATTTCAAGCTGCACCGAAGGAATCACACCATAAGGCTGTGAAGCATATTCTTCGATATCTAGCTCACACACCAACACTAGGATTATGGTACCCCAAGGGCTCTACTTTTGATCTCATTGGATATTCTGACTCTGACTATGCTGGTGATCGTGTGGACCGCAAGTCAACATCTGGTACTTGTCATTTCCTCGGACAATCTTTGGTCTGTTGGTCCTCGAAGAAACAGAACTGCGTATCACTGTCTACTGCTGAAGCTGAATACATTGCTGCTGGTTCTTGTTGTGCTCAATTGCTATGGATGAAGCAAACCCTCAAGGACTATGGCGTCAACGTGAAGAATGTGCCTCTCCTCCGTGATAATGAGAGTGCCATCAAGTTTTCTCACAACCCAGTTCAGCACTCGAAGACAAAGCACATTCAGATTCGTCATCATTTTCTTCGTGATCATGTGTTGAAGGGAGACATCTCCATCGAGCACGTGAAGACTGAAGAATATCTAGCCGATATCTTCACAAAGCCCTTGGATGAGAAGAGATTTAGCAAGTTGCGGTGTGAGCTAAATATCTTAGAATCTTCGAATGTTCTCTGAAAAGGACACACATCCTGACACTTATGCAAAATTGATGACTTAGATGTGCAACACATGAAGAAACGTTTTTCTTCAATCAATGAAGAATAACACTCTAAGTGTGAAGAAATTAGTGAAGAATTTGATTCTCAGAATCCTACGACAATTGTACGCGGTGTCTGAAATCATCATTCTTATACGGTGGGTCACGCCACCACCAAAGTTGAAAATCTTCATTTTTGAAATTCCTCAGTTTTTTTTGAAATTCTTCAGTTTTTCAAATTCTTCAACTTTGCAAAATCTTCAATGTTTCCGTCATTTTTCTTCATTGGCGATATATAAATATATGAGTTTAAGTCCTATACAGCATTCACTTATGGCTAATTCTTCAAGTTGCATTTTCTTCTAAGTGAATGTGATCAGACCCTTCCCCCTCTATGCTATACTCAACCCAATCTATTCACAAATTCTTCATGTGCGTTCTATTTGAAACTCGTTCAAAATCTTCACTCTGTCCTTGACAGCTGAAGAATTTGTGAACGAACTTTAAAATTAATCTTATCCAATTTTTTTGGTTTTACCGCTCAATCCATTCCGGATCCCACGATAGACTTATCTATTCACCCACGATCTAAGACGATCTCCACTTCTCAGTACGTGGGTGACACATGTCAAGCGAAGGAGGAGGGTCAGGGGCAGGTTCGTCCTAAATCTTCGGGCGAACAGTTTTTTCACTGCAACTATAAATACCCCCTCATCCCTTCCTCACTTCCTTTACTCCGCTCGACCGCTCTCTCTCTCGCTCGAGCTCCTCAAACCCTAGCGCCGCCGCTACTCCATCATCGCCGGTGACGAAGAGCTTCACTGCCTCGACCTCGTCGCCGTCGTACTCGCGCCAACCGCGGAAATCTTCACCCTGTCGCCGTCGTAGCTGTCTTCCTCTAGCAAGTTAGGGCGTGGAAGATCTACTGTCGGTGTCAAAACCAGCGGATCTCGGGTAGGGGGTCCCAAGCAGTGCGTCTTAGGATCAATGGTAATAGGAGGCGAGGGACACAATGTTTACCCACTTTCGAGCCCTCTCGATGGAGGTAAAACCCTACTCTTGCTTGATTAATATTGATGATATGGGTAGTACAAGAGTTGATCTACCACGAGATCAGAGAGGCTAAACCCTAGAAGCTAGCCTATGGTATGATTGTTGTTGTATATGTCTATCGACTAGCCTGGCCCCGGTTTATATAATGCACCAGAGGCCTAGGATAACAAGAGTCCTAGCCGAATACGCCGGTGGGGGAGGAGTCCTTGTCTTGATCGCCAAGTCTTGTGGATTCTTCCTTGTATGCGGCAGCTGTCCGGACTGGCCCATGAGTATACGGCCATGGGGGTCCTCGGCCCAATCCAACTGATCGGGAGACGATGTGTTGGGTACCCCCTAATCCACGACACCGTCAGTAGGTCCCTGAACCGGTCTTCAAGTTAGGGACGCTCCTCGATTCTTCCGAACTGTTCTTCATCTTCGGTTGCCGGTCTTGAAAACTGGTTCAACAAATCTTCTCATCTTCGATCTTGAGGATCGCCGAAATGCATTCGACGAGTTTACACATCGGGTATCCGAGGAGCCCCTTTAAGTTTCCGGCCTTTATCAATGCCTTGTTATTCTTATGCCACACCTCGGGTTCGAAGTTGTTCCCGGGAGGCAGTGTCCTCTTGCGTCCGAGCTCTAAGGCCGAACTGCATTCAAGGTATCTCTTGCAGCCGAGCACCAATGCCGGACTGCTTTCGAGCTCCAACGCTGAAATGTATCCAAACTCCAACGCCGGAATGTATCCGAACTCCAACGCCAGACTGTGTCCAAGCTCTAACGCCGGACCATATCCAAGATGTCATAGATCATCTTGGTCCAAAAAAGTTGAAGGAGTTTAGCCGAGCTTAATGCCGGAAATGCCCTCTAAGGAGCCAGCCACTTGCTTCCGAGCTATATGCTGAACTGCTTCCGAGGTGGTTAAGCACCTCGGTCATGGGCTGATTTTTGGTCAATGTTTTTTATTGATGCAATTTATTCTCTAATGAGATATATAGCTAGTAGCCCTCAAGGTGTGTATCGGTCTAAAACCCGAGATGCACATGAAGGATGACATAAGACTGCTGATCCCCGTAGCCGCTGAGACTCAGGTTGATTTGCAAAAATCGGTGTGAGGATCAAGTCCTAGCTCGGCAGAATACTTCGGGACACAAAAAGGGGTGTGCTCAGTTCTCAAGACTCAGGTTGGGTGCGGCCGACCAACTTGAGGATCAAAATCTCCTCGAAAACTGTATTGCACTTAAAATTGTCTGCATAGAACAGGCAATGCAGTAGCCCCCGAGACACTGGTCGGGTGGCAACACCAGATTAGGGGATCAATGTGCCCCTTTAATATTTGTAAATAATAAGCCCGAAGCCCAGTAGCCCCCGAGCCTTAATGCGGGCACGGGAGGCCGAATTAAGGATCGATATCCATAGTAAAATCACAAATTATGTGTAATGACTCTATGTATCCAAGTACTTTACGTCATTAATGCTCGGATCCGCATTGTACAAAACTTTGTTGACCGACCATCGGCTTCCACCTCCTCGGCCAATAGCCGAGGAGTGTTTGTCCTACTTTATAAAGCCTTTATGAGGGCAAAGATTTACAACAAACAAGGCAATCTAGCCATACGGTTTTATAAACAAAGGTACGCGGAGAGACATGTTGTATTACTGTTTAATAGAAGAAATGTCTTCCAAAGAAAATAGTCCCACTATCTGTTCCTTTCTTTGGGTTGTCATGCTAAGCATGCTCATGAAACCTCAGCTCCAATGTAAGAGAAAAATATCGAGGATTTAGTTTGGGAGGCCAGTTGATAGCCCCCAGTAGTGTTCGGCAACAGTCGAGGTCAAGCCGTAAACACGTCGACCATTGTTATGAATGGCCCGTCGTTTAACACCGTCATCGGATCGCTGACCAGTTTTCTCTTATTGTGACAGTCATTTTTCGGCTTTCTCCACTGAGGTGCTTAACCATGTGAGCGGGAAGCACAATCGCAGTGGTTCTCCCTTTGCACACCTAGCCGAACAAAGCGGAACATAGGAGGCAAGTGTAGGAGCCGGGCAACCCAACTATTGACCGAAGACACAATTCGAAAGCGATGCATGTAGAGCAATATCCGAGAATGTTTTTGCTGAATCTATAAAGGTGTCCGGCGTTGCACTGCGAGACTTGTGCTGAAAACACACAAATAGTTTAAAAGTTCCATGGGCTTGAAAAGCCAAAAAAACTTATTCAAAAGGTTAATGTCCGATCTAGATCAAGTGTTCGGTGCCAATCCAAAAATTGGACTTTAGAAAAAAAAGGTGCTTCTGCCGTGCTTTAACATGACACATCCTATCTCAAAACTTCAAGTGGGTCAGCCTACGGCTTCAACCTCCTATCCCGAAGGCGGAGTACTTCTTACTAGGCCAGTTTAGCAAACTAAACTCTAGCGGCTTTGAGGGAGAAATTAGGCTCCCCGGCTAGTGACCGCACACTTGTGTCGAAAAAAGGAGTGATAAATAATAATGAAAACTTTGCAACGACTAAGAAGAGAAACACTTATTATAAAATGGCTCAAATAAACATAAGAGCCCCCAAGTGACTTGGGCAAAAGAATGATTGTATGTACCGAAGTACTTGTATCATATCTATGTTCAACCGAACTTTAAACGCGTCTTAACCAACTGTCGGCTTCTCCCTCTTCGGTCAAGGACTGAAAAGTGTTATATACTCCATCTGTCGAGAATATCGACGGTGTTTCCAATAACCAGGCAATCAGGCCATAATACTGTAACAGACAAAGCGCGCTCAGGGAACTTATGCTATATTACTGCGAAGTGTAAGAAGCATGTTCGAAGAAAATAGTAACCCCACCGATACCTTTCTTCGGTGCTCATTGTTATTATGAGACTTGTGCAATAGATTTTTTGTACTCATGAGTTCTGTTGTGTGCCGACCATGATTGAAAACTATAAGAGCGCTAGCTTTCGGCTTCACCCAGTCTGAGGTCCGGCTCGGATGACCCGATCATGACAATCGCAGAGGTGCTCCCTTTACTCCCTAGCTGAACAATCAGGAATGTAGGGGTAAACACAGGAGCGAGGCAACCCAGCTTGCAAATCGCTTAAGTCAATATGGTGCATATTGTGGCGTAATACACGAACAAGAAACGAAGCCATACAAGTATAATCATATGCATGAGAAAAAAACTTCATGAAGGAAGCCCCCAAGCAAACGGGGTATTTGAATTTGCGCGTCACAAATAAAGTTTGGACAAGGAAATTTTTACAAGCAACTTTTTTCCAAAAAAGTATAATGCTTGGTCGAGCCGAACACAAATTAAAAATTTAAAACTTTGAGCATGAAGGCAACTTAGCTAGTTAATGTGTTTCGTATTGATGACATGGTCAATGATGGCGGAGCAAAGGGCTCGACACTCAGAAGTGGTGACATAGCACGGTCAATTCAGGGCGGCAGGGTGATGCCGAAGTCCCCGGCATGGGGTAATGAAGTGTTGATGAAGCCCCCCGTCCAGCCGATGTGACGCCAAAGGATATAGTCCGGCTGGATCATTTTCCTATGCACAAAAAATAGTGCAAACCGGAGATAATAGTAATAATAATCATGAAAAAATCCGTTGCATTACAAATACTTTATGCAAAGTGAGTAATAAAAGAAATATGGCCCAGCGCCGAAGTCAATGTCGATGCAGGGCGGCGGCGTGATGCGGTAAGGCATGGCAAGGCCTGAATTCACAGGTCGGTTCGAGTTCCGGATGCGGCGTTCGCCGGACTATGTACGGAAACTGACCGAACCACCATGCCACAGTCGTTAATGCGGCCACCATTTGACAGACCTGCGTACATATGATGGACAAACCAGAGTAATAATTCGTTGGAAAAAATGAACCCAAACAAGCAAAAAAATACTAGGATTAATAGCACCTGGCTTATTTGTTGTAGCAATCCGAAGAAAGGTGATTCCCAAAATTGGGACTCGATCCACACACCTATCGCCTGATGGGAGAGAAAGCAACGGCATGGCGATGCTGGCAAAGGTTGGCTTGCTGAGGCAAAGCCCTCGGTCCAGCTAACGTGACGGAGCTGGTCGGCCAGCGATGCGAAGTCTCCGGAGTAGGTTGATTAAGAGATGGTGAAGCCCCTAGTCCAGGCTAGGAGACGGAGCAGGTCGATGAGGAGATGTGTCAGCCGAGGTGTTGAAGTAGTTCGGCGTGATGGACACCGGCTCGATGAAGCAATAGTGCGGCCCTGCCGATGCAGGTCGTGACATGGTCGATGCCGGCTTGATGAAGCGACCGTGCGGCGATGCCGGAATGCCCGCTCCGTGTAATACGTGGGGCGCGATGTTGGTGATGATTTATCCTACGCAATGCCGAACTCTTGTTCGGCTTCCCGAGATAATGATCCGAAGAAATTGAGCTCGGCTCAACAAAGCGACGACGTGTCTAACGCAGGTCGGCCGCCGTGGAGTGATGTTGTCGGGCTGGTTTGACACCGACGCGACGGTGAAGTTCGTATTGCAAGAATACTTTTAATACTACTTGGATGTGTTTGAGAATAAAACACAACACCCCATACGAAAACTTCCTTCAAAAAGGATGTCCGAGATCCCGTTCATAAAGAAGATGAATTCGGGTCGGATTCGTTCTCGCGCAGAAAACAGATCCAAAAAGTGATGCGCTAATCGGAAGTTTCCCGGAGTTTGGACGGTCGGATGGAGCTGACTTTTTGGCAGGTGGTAGATATAGGAATTCCGCAGCAAATCAACGGTTGGATCTCTCAAAGAACACCCGAGCTAGATGCTGGATACCACGCTCTAAACTCGTCCAAATTCTTGTCCAGATTCAACAGGGCTCCGGTATATCAGAGATTGCCGGAGATTTCTCTATCGGAACTCGACGAAATTTTTGCAGGGTTGTTGTAGACTTAATTCCGCATAATTCCACCGAAGTAATCGTTTAGGCGACACTCGAGAAGGCGGTGGCAGCAGATACAAGTTTGCTGTCCAAAAAAACAGCACGGTCGCCTGAGGACAATGTTGACGTAGAGCCCCCGAGCTCCATGGATGACTCCTCCATGATCTTGATAGAGATCGGAGTTGGTGTTGATGAAGGACCTCATCCGAACATGTCGATCGGAGGTAGGGCGCAGTCCTCGGTCAAGACAAGGTGACCAGCAGAGCTGGTGACGAAGAAGTCGACGTCGCAGTTGACCTGCAGTCGAGCCATTGATCCTTTCGCCAATCACACAATGGAACTCTCAATGAAAGCATCAATGTCGGTGTCAAAACCGGCGGATCTCGGGTAGGGGGTCCCAGGCAGTGCGTCTTAGGATCAATGGTAACAGGAGGCGAGAGACACAATGTTTACCCAGGTTCGGGCCCTCTCGATGGAGGTCAAACCCTACTCCTGCTTGATTAATATTGATGATATGGGTAGTACACGAGTTGATCGACCACGAGATCAGAGAGACTAAACCCTAGAAGCTAGCCTATGGTAAGATTGTTGTTGTATATGTCTATCGACTAGCCTGGCCCCGGTTTATATAATGCACCAGAGGCCTAGGATAAAAAGAGTCCTAGCCGAATACGCCGGTGGGGGAGGAGTCCTTGTCTTGATCGCCAAGTCTTGTGGATTCTTCCTTGTATGCGGCAGCTGTCCAGACTGGCCCATGACTATACGGCCATGGGGGTCCTCGGCCCAATCCAACTGATCGGGAGACGACGTGTTGGGTACCCCCTAATCCAGGACACCGTCATCTACACTGACGAACTTCACTGTTCTGCTTCTCAGTTTGTCGTGTTCTTCATCCAGGGTAATTAAAAGTTACATTTACTACCCCTTTTGATTCAAAATTTCACAACAAAATCTTCAAAGGTGTTTTATTCTTCAAATCCTCACACACAAAACACCTCACTAGTCATCTGTTCTTGATTTGTTTCTCTAAGCATCGTTTTTCTTCAGGATTTCTCAATTGTGTGGATCCTTGATCTATACAACTCTGGAACCTAAGACAAAGAACGCTTATTAAAATTCTTCAAGGCTCATCTTGTCAAATTCCTCAAACTTGTTCTTTTTGAAAATCATCTGAGAACGCATATGACCTCTCCAAATTCCTCGCAACTATACTCTGTTCACAGGTACTCATGTCTGCTGCTAAATCACTAGGTTCTCATCAACTTAACTCATTTGCAGCGTTCCTCGAAGAAAGTTGCATACCTTCAGAAAATTCGATTGTTCAAATTCCTCATCTGAAGAATATGGCTGATGGTAAGAGGCTGCAGAAATGAGGAAAGAAGCCTGAGGTCATGACTGCTTTTGAAATACCTGAGGCCATCTATGCTGATTATTGCACACCTGATGAGGCTAAGTACGGAAAAGAAAATAAAAATCAGCGCAAGGTGCGCATACAGAAAATTGTATGGAGATGGGCAAGAGAATGGAGGGAGTACAGATATGTGACTCCAAAATATATGAAGAAATTTGCACTTAATCTTCCATGCCCAAGAGCTCCATTGGCACCTAGCCAAGAAGCTGACCCCACCAGCATCAAGCGTGGTGAGGATTTTCCTGAAGAATGGGCAAAAGGCCAAGCTAAGTTGGCAAGACAAGCCAAAGAAGCAGTGAGGAAATTCAATGAAGACTCTGCTACTGCTACTGCCACTGATGCCTCTGTCAAGCCAAGAAAATCAATGGCAAAGAAGCCTGCTCACAAGACAAGTGCTTCACCAACTATGCCCTCACGGACAAGTTCCTCAGCAATGCCCTCACGGCCAGAATCTTCAAAGTCCTCATAGCCAGATTCTTCAAATCCCTCACGGCCAGTTCCAACTACTGCTCCTCCACCAAAGTCCTCAGCTGCTCCGGCAAAGTCCTCAACACCTGTACATCTGGCCACGTGCCAAAGGACAACAGGCATCTCTATTGCCTCTGCTGCCTCAGCAAGTTCCTCAGCTGCACCAAAATCTTCATCAGGCCCCACTCTGTTGAAGACTAAGGCAACGGCTGGTCGAGGTCCTCGGCCAAGTCCGAAGAAGAAACATGTTGCCTTCCACGTGCCATCTGACGATGAAGCTGATGATGATGAACTTGCAGAAATCATGAGAGACCGACAAGAAAGGGCCGCTAGAGCCAAAGGCACAAATGTGCCACTGCTTTTGGATCCAAGGGCGATCCTTGATTACATTGATCTCTGGCACAAGGATCCAAATACTCCTATGCCTGATTTCAAGTTGACTCCTAGTCAAAGTCACATGCTGACCCATTTCATCACTGAAGAGAAATGGAAATTTGAGAAGGCCTGGAAGATCAAGAAGACTCAGTTCAAAAAAGAGAAGTTCCTGAAGAATAACGTTGTCAATATGACACCTGTTGAACTCCTCAAGATCCAAGCTGAAATCAAAACCCTCAGCGATGACTTCAATGCTTACTATGCTGATTGGCAAGGAGCCAAAGTCAGGTTTGTGAAACTGACTGAGAAATTCACAAATGTTGCAGCCCCATCGCAACAAGAAATTCCTCATGCTGAAGCGTCTGCTCAGCCAACTGAAGAACATGCCAGCACCGCTGATGACATTCAGGCTGCTGAAGAAAATGCTAGTTCCAGGGCTGATGACTCCATTCCAGCTGCTGAAGAAATTGTCAGGGCATCCACAAGTGGTGCGCCTGAAGAAACTGAAGAAGTCAGGGCAACTACATCAGTTGCGCCTGAGGAAATTCAACCAGGAACCTCAGTTCCATCTGCGCCTACCCCAACTCCAATTCTTCCATGTGCATTCGATGTGAAGAAGACCAAGGCTGCAGAGCAAGCTGCAGTGAAGAAAAGGAAAGCATCCAGTGCTTCAGAATCTTCAGCTCCAAAGAAGATGAAGCCTCTGACAAGCTCTATTGAAAATCCAATTGATGTTGTTCCAATTTCCACCATGTCATCAAAGGACCTTGTTCCTTTTGGTGAGGAATATGTGATCCCAAGCGGATCTAATGAAGAACCTCAATCTGCTGCTTCGTCAGAGCAGGTTGATGAAGAAATTGAAGTAGATGCGATCCCTTCAACGCCTGTTGCTTCCTCGCCAATGCCTCAATTCACAGCTGAAAAGGCTGGCGTTGAAGAAATTGAAGATGCAGACGTGGACATTGGCTGCACAACGCCCGTGATGAATGATTACTTTTGGGAAAGTCAGCACCCCAATACTCCACTCTTCACCCCACTTCAACAAATACCTCAGTCCCCTGCACCAACTGTTCAAATGGGCTCTGAAGAAACTCATCCCACCTCGTCTATGCAAGAATACATTCCAGCCGCTAGTGCTGAAGAAGCTGCTATTGTTGAACCCTTGAACACGCAGACTGCTACTGAAGAGGAACCAGAAATTCCTCAGCCTGAAGAACCTGAGATTGCAATTCCTGAGGTTGTGATGCAACTCACTGACACTCCAGTGCCCAAGCCAACGGATCCATTCTCAAAGAAGCAAAAGTTCAAGGCTGAAGATTTCTTCAGCGAGCATGTGTTCTTCACTGATTATAACCCCTATGACTCTGCTCGCATAAGGAAGAGGCATTTCTGGACTGCTAGTCAAGCAAATTTCTATTCCTCAGTACTGTTCAACAAAGACAAAGTCTTCGATCATGCACACATTCCTCATGTAGACATGGAGTCTCTGCCATGCTTCGAGCCAGTCCTCAGTGTTCTTCACGATGCTGGATTGCTAAATTTCTGCACTGACATCTGTGACTGGAATGAAGAACTCATTCTTCAATTCTATGCAACGCTGCACATCACAGGAAACTCTGAAGATGTGAATTCATGGGTGTTGGACTGGATGTCTGAAAATACTCACTACAAGGCACCAGCAACTGAATTGCTTCGTGCCCTCCCACTCAGTCCTCCCCTTGACAGTGCTCGTTGTGTCTCCAGTGAACCTGAACTTTCAAATCATTTCGTGCAAGTGCTGATGAAGCCTTTGAAGCCAGGGCAGGCTCCTCGAACCAAATTCCTCGTCAAGGAATTACTATATGTGCCCCGGACTGTCTATCGCATTCTGACGAAGACAATGAGTCCTATCAAAGGCCACGACTCAAATGATGAAGAGGTCGTTGGCATCATGAAGAACATGCTTTTCAATATCATTCATAGCGTTCCCGTCAACTTCCATGATTTCTTCATGAGGACTCTGGCGAATATTGCTATGTCACCATTTGAGCTGAAGCCTTATGCACCATGGATTATGAGATTCATCAGGACAAGGGCTTCACTAAATTACAAAGCTGACACTTTGAACCATGGCAGCTACTTGCCCCCGATTGAAGTCCTCAAACGGACATATTCCTTAGCTGATGACAAAGGCAAGGCAACTGCTGTGATAGATGAATGCATTCGTCCATTGGATGGTCAATTTCGCAAGGCTGCATCCTACTCCACCAATGATGACTCTGCCACACATGACTCTGCCGCCAAGCAAAATCCTCAAGCCACAGCTCCCAGGGTGATGACTGATCGTGAGTTACTCCTCAGTTTTCATCAGAAGGTTGATCGCAATCATAAATGGGTCAAGCGTTAGTTTGGTTCAATTCTTCACAACATGACCTCAACACACAATGCAGTGAAGAAAAACCAATACTACCTCCATGAAACCTTCAACTGTACCTGGGCTGTTCTATCTCATGTCTACAGTGCTGCAGATCTGAAGAATATGGGTCTCAAGGAAGAATTCGACTGGTCTGCACCTCCATCGAAGAAATTCAAGGTCAAAGTTCCTTCCTTGGTGGCCAGCTCCTATTCTTCATCGTGCGACACTGATGAAAATGAAGATTTGGACGACACAGCGGCAGGCCCTACTATGACTACCGACCCCAACAACGTTGGCGCTCCTCCATCAACTTGATATTCTTTAGGGGCGTTAGTCCTCAGTTTCGATCCTTTTGGTCATTCAATGACAAAGGGGGAGAAATTTGAGTTAGTCTTCAAGCGGGTCTATTATATGGGTGTTTTTTTTGCTAAGTTACAACTCTCGTTCTTCTGAAACTTTATTGGATCGAGTTGTAATCTTAAACCCGATGGTGCCCTGATACTTTTGATGCACTGTGCTTTGATACTCTCGATATGATATTCTGCATGCTTGTTCCTCATTAATATTATTGCACGCATGCTGAATTTCATCAGGCACCATATTTCATCATGCATTTCAAATTCTTCATATCATATGTCAAATGCGTGTATGAATTACAAGATATAGGGGGAGATCTCCATGATTCAACTCTTGAAGTGTGCATTGCTTCAAAAGCAAATTCCTCACTATGCACATCTTCAAGGGGAGTTCTTCTATATCTTGAAATCAAATTCCTCAATATCAGTACATACACTTCACATGTTTATCTCCGTTGAAAACTTAACCTATATTGTCATGAATCACCAAAAAGGGGGAGATTGTAAGTGCATCTAGTGCCCCTTAGTGATTTTGGTGTATTGAAGACTTATAGGTTAAGGGACTAATGCGTTTGTGAGTGTACATAGGTCTATAAGTCTATGAGGAGTTTGATATTTACATGGAAAGTCGACCCCTAAAAATGAATATCTTCGACTGAAGATTTTGGTATTTCTGAAGACTTTCATGAAGACTTTGAAAGTCAAGAAATTGGTGTTACCGTGAAGTCTTGATATTCATGTGAGGAATATGAAGCTTGAAGACTTCGTTTTCATAGTTTTTTTTTTCTCTTTCTTGAGTCATAGGAAACACCGTACTATTAAAGGGGGTCGAGGAAATACTAAGGAAAAATTTCCAAGTGATGCTCAACTCAAAATCCTACACCTACTAAACCCTTCGAGTGAAGCCTTTGGAAATCTCATACAGTTCAGTCAATTTCTTCAGTGACAGAGTCAAAGTTCTTCTGGTCGCTGAGGAATTTGTTCTGACTGAGGAGTTAGGAATTCGCCAATGCGGATTGCCTACACAGTGAGGAACATGATAGCCCTGAGGAATTTGATAGTCAAATTTCCGACCGTTGCTATGCTACGCGCCAGCTGTCCCAAAATATCTTATCCACCTAACGGTCATATCAGACAAGGGCATTTATGTATTATCATGTCGGGCTGCTCCCTAGGCTATAAATAGCTGCCCCCTATAACCACTAGTTGGTTGGCTGCTCCGAGAGAAACTGACACTTGTCATTTGAGAGCAACCCATCCTCCGAGGACTTTGAGCGAAAATCATCGAGTGAGGAAAAACTCCAAACCCAAACTGTCGGGGAAACTGATCCACGAACACCTATGGGACCGGCGAACCGAGCCCCTTTCGGTTCGGCGGGGGGCGGAGATCGCATGAAGAGCGGATCGAGGCGAAGCACACGAGCAGTTTACCCAGCTTCGGAGCTCTTCGGAGAGATAACACTCCTACTGCTGCATGTCTGAGTGTATTGAGTTCTTGCTCGGGAGCGCTGAGTGCTATAGTACACACTAGCTGCTAACGAGACCGAGCGTGAGTGTTTTTCTGCCTTCCAACCCCTGTTCTACGTTGCGCCTGGGCCTCCTTTTATATGCTCAAGGGGTCACCGACAGGTGGCAACGTAGACAAGGGTAACAATGGAAAAGGAATTGTGGTTGGTACAGCTACCTGTACAGTGTATCCTACCTAACCCTGACAGCAGGGGACAAAGGCATTAAATGCCTGTCTGCGTCGCCCTAATTTTGCAGAAAAGAACCGTCAGGGACGCCACCGCTTGCCATGATGGCTATCTTGTCAGCGCCGCTTGCCACCGCACACCGCTGGCTGCAAGGCCTCTCGCCACGCGCGCCTGGAAAGGCCCCAGGGCGACATGTTGGTGGATGTGCTGCTGCGTGGGTACAGAGTGGTCGCTTGCCGTGGCAAGCGCCTTGCCGCGGTCGTTGTCTTGTCGCGTCCGGAAGCTTGTCGCTCACCGGGCCTTGCCGGGACGCGTGGCGCGTCACGGCAAGTTCCTTGAGATGCCTTGGTTGGCCTTCCCGGCAAGCTCCTCTTGCCGGGGCCTTGTCTCCTTGGCTTGAATACTTTGTTCTTGAATGGCTCCAAAGGAACCACGGAGGACCTTGGCTGTCACCCGCAAGCCTTGCCGCGGGGTGCTGCGACTGCCCATGCACATGTTCGGGATACTAGGGTACCCCTACTCTAGTACACCGACAGGAGCCCCCGGGCCTGGGCCACACATGGCACCGAGCGGTGTTGGGCCAGGCCCAAAATAGGGCACGGGCACGCGCGGCCTGGGTTACGCCGTATCTTACTCCGTATCCACCGCGCCCTCCCCAAACGGCACGCGTCGAATGCGGCGTCGTGGGAGAGATCATGGGTGGTGAGGTGCTCGCCTCCACTGGGCTGACGCTGGTCGACACGCCAAACAGCAGCAGCGACGAGCCTAAGGAGGAGCGGCTGCTGCGGAAGCTTTTGTCGCTTTACTGCGCCCGACAGGCCAAGCTGGTATCCCGAGAAGCGCTTGTCGCGAAGGCGGGAGTGGACATTGAGAAGCGCGCGGAGGAGCTCCAGGGTCTCAGGAAGGAAGCTCTCCGGTCCCTGGCAGAGGAGCGGGAGCAAGTCGCCGAGGAGCGGAAAGCCTTCCTCCTCGAGAAGGCTGAAGTTGAAGAGCAACAGCGGCTTGTTGCCGAGAAGCTATCTGCGCAGGAAGGTGAGTTGGCATAGCGCAAGGTCAACCTTGACAGCCACGAGGAGGAGCTTGCCGCGCGCGAGCAAACATTTGGCGGGGCTCTCAAGGAAGCAGAGGATGCTGCCGCAGCTACCGAGGGCGCCAAGAAGGAGCTGGAGACGAAGATGGCGCAGCTGGAGGCCGATCTCAAGGCGAGCGGCGAGGAGCTTGCTGCGCTCAAGCGTGAGCGCGAGAAGGACGCCGCCGCTCATGGCGAGCTGCAGGGTCGTCTCGCTCAGAGGAGCAAAGAGCTTAGCAGCGCCAAGGACTCCAACGCAGATCTTGAGTTGAAGCTGGTTACTTTGACTCAGACGCTGGACGGCGCCAGGGAGCGGGAGGTGGCCTTGACGGAGAGGATCAAGGCCGACGAGGCGCTGCTGGCGAGTGCTGCCGCCGCCCAGAACACTTTTAGGGAGAATGTGGAGCACTGGACGGAGGGTCTCGTGGATGTTGCCGCAGCCATCGACGGGGAGCTGGCGCAGCTGGGGATGGAGGATCTTGGGTATTCCTCTGATGAGCACCTCCAACCCAGTGCCAAGCTCAGCTTGTTCTTCAAAGGCGTGGCGACGGCCCTCCAGCGACTCCGGGAGAAGATCCCAAAGCAGCTGGCCAACGAGTCGCGCAAGATCTATGCGGGAGCTCTTCAAAAGGTGCTGGTGAAGGTGGCCTTCCGCAACCCAGGCCTCAACCTCACCAACGTCCTCAGGACCTTGCCGCCGGATGCTGATCTGGAAGCGCTCAAGACCCTTGTCGCACCCATTGTGGACAAGGTGAGCGGGATTAAGAGGGTTGAGGGCGATCGCGTAGATTAGGCCGCCCGTTTTCTCTTTTTCTTTGTCGCTGCTGGTCATGTCATGAGAACAATCTGTTAGAGCTGCGACAAGCTATCTTGTAATATAACTCTATTTTGGGTAGAGATTGCTGTGTTATTTCCTTTACTTGATTCCTTCCTTTGTATGTTTTTGCCCTACGCTTTTAGGGAACTTGTCGGTGCAGACACCTGGGCCGCGAGCGCAGAGTGCGGGACGTCAGCAGCCTGCTGGCGGTGCCGCTTCTGACAAGAAACCTTGTCGCAACTAGTCACAGCTCACTTAAGTTGTTGAGCGGACTCGAAACAAAGTAAGGGCGCAACTAGCTATGAGTTGGTTCCTCCGCGCACAGGTTTTCCATACAAAGCACGGTCGTTCGAGGAAGATAACTTAAAAATTAAAACTGATTGCTCAAACTTTGGCAACTTAGCTTTTCTGTCATTTGCTTTCCGGTAAGGCGAAACTTCCTTGAACGACGCCTGGTCCACACCATTATCTTCTCCTTTCCCCCCGGCAAACTTGTGGGCGAGGGAACCTTCCTTTATTTTTCGAGAAAAAGAAAGAAGAGAAAATAAAGATATGGAGCCTTACGGCTCGTTATTGCTTACCGGGGGTAGGCGCTGCACAAAGTGTCAGATAACGCATGCAAAAGAAGTAGAAAGCATGAAATTGACAAGATGTGCGGAGCACATGAGCTTTACTTATGCACGGGATCTGCGCCCGGCTTTGTACAAAGGATTATATGCAACATTGGCAAAACTTACGAAGATGCTCAATGTTCCAGGAGTTGCTCACCGGAATGCCATCTTTGGTCTCAAGGCGGACAGCGCCAGGCCTAGTGACTCGTTTCACCCGGTAAGGGCCTTCCCACTTCGGCGTCAACTTGTTGGAATTCTTGGCGGACTGAACGCGCCGAAGAACAAGGTCGCCTTCCTCGAAACTTCTGGCATTAACTTTGCGGCTATGGTAGCGGCGCAAAGCTTGCTGGTATCGAGCAGCTCATACAGCAGCCTGAAGATGGTCCTCCTCAAGGAGCAGCGCGTCATCTTGTCACAGCTGCTCTTGCTCAAGCTCATCATAAGCGAGCACTCGAGGTGACCCGTATACGAGTTCCGTGGGGAGAACTGCCTCTGCTCCATAGACTAGAGCGAAAGGTGTCTGGCCAGTGGCTCGATTTGGCGTCGTTCTGATCGACCAAAGAACCACCGGCAGCTCCTCAATGCAGTTCTTTCCGCACTTGCGCAGCCTGTCGAAAGTCCTGGTCTTGAGCCCGCGCAGCACTTCAGCATTTGCCCTCTCCGCTTGACCGTTGCTTCTTGGATGAGCAACAGAAGCGAAGCAGACCTTGGCGCCAAGATCTTGGACGTACTGCATGAAGGTGCGGCTCATGAATTGCGTGCCATTGTCGGTGATGATCCTGTTAGGGATCCCGAAACGGCAAAGAATCGACCTGAAGAACTTGACTGCTGACTGTGCTGTCACCTTCCTCACTGGTTCCACTTCCGGCCAATTTGTGAACTTGCCGATTGCAACGTACAAGTACTCAAAGCCCCTGACAGCTCGGGGAAAGGGGCCGAGGATGTCGAGCCCCCAGACCGAAAATGGCCAGGATAAAGGGATCGTCTAGAGAGCTTGAGCTGGTTGGTGTATCTGCTTGGAATGGAACTGGCACGCTTCACACATGGTTACTTGTGCAGTTGCATCCTGGAGGGTTGTCGGCCAAAAGAAACCTTGCCGGAATGATTTGCCGGCAAGTGCTCTCCCGCCAATGTGGTGACCACATATGCCTCCATGTATCTCTGTCAACAGCTTTTGTCCGTCTTCCCGGTGAATACACTTCAATTTCACACTTTTGAGTCTTCTTCTGTACAGTGTGTTGTCGACAAACTAGTACATACTTGACTGCTGGGCTACTCTTTCTGCTTCTTCTTGCTCTTCGGGAAGTTCTCCTGTCTGAAGGAAATGGACAATCTGCTGTGCCCATGCTGGAGCTTGTGGCTCGACAACAAGGACTAAACGCACATCTGCTGCTGCGGGAACATCCGCTTCTACGGCGAGAACCTATGGCTCAGCTAGAGCTTGACGTTCCCCGGCAAGCTTGCTGGAGCAAAACTTGTCGGGAGCGTCTGCTTCAACGAAACAAACCCTAGGGCTTGCCGGAGCAGACTGCTCCTCAGCATCCTTGGTGTTGATCTTGAGGACCTTCTTGGCGGCGGCTTCGGGGAGCTCTGCCGGAAAATAGTCACCAGAAATCAACTTCCTCTTCTTGCTCTGTCCAGTTGATGGAGTTACAGACGGTTGAGTTAGTTTGAGCACAAAGATCCCTGGTTTCACAGGTAACTTAAGTGCGGCGCACTTCGACAGGCCATCGGCAATGTCGTTCTGAGCTCTTGGAACATGTTCCATCTGTAGGCCGTCAAAGTGCTCTTCTAACTTTCTCACTTCATCAACGTAAGGTTCCATCAACGGACTCTGATAATTCTTGTTCACTTGGGGGACGACAAGCTGTGAGTCACCCCTGACAATGAGCTTCTTGATCCCAAGGTCTGCTGCGATCCTGAGACCGGCAAGCAAACCTTCATACTCTGCGATATTGTTCGTTGCTTGCTCCTTGGGAAAGTGCATCTGGACTACGTACTTGAGGTGCTCTCCGGTGGGTGCAACAAGTAGCACGCCCGCACCGGCGCCTTGCAGCGAGAAGGCACCATCAAAGTACATCACCCACTCTTTGCTTGCTTCCTTGACGGGGATGCTCGTTTCTGGAATTTCCTCATCTTGTGTTGGCGTCCATTCTGCCATGAACTCCGCCAATGCTCTGCTTTGGATAGTTGAAGTGCTCTCAAACTTGAGGCCAAAGCTTGATAGTTCTAGTGCCCACTCGACAATCCTGCCTGTTGCTTCTGGATTTTGCAGTATCCTCTTCAGCGGAAAATGAGTGACGACTGTGATATCATGTGCTTGGAAGTAATGGCGCAGCTTTCTCGAGGCCATGAGAAGGCCGAAAAGCAATTTCTGCCCACCAGAGTACCTTGACCTAGCCCCCTGCAGAAGGGAACTGACAAAGTAAACTGGGCGCTGCACCATTCTTTTCTGCATCTTCTCACGCGCCTGCACAGATCCATCTTTGTCGGGACCAGAGCTTGCCGGTGAAGTCCCTTGCTTGTCGCTGGATGCATCTGCCGTGGTTGCTGGCTCATCATCCGCCTCCCTCTCCGCCACTAATGCAGCACTAACCACTTGGTTGGTTGCCGCTATATACAGCAGCAACTTCTCTTGTGGCTTAGGTGCGACAAGTGTTGGAGTGGAGGACAGGTATCTCTTCAAGTCCTGCAGTGCAGCCTCCGCCTCCGGAGTCCATTTCATTGGACCTGCCTTTTTCAATATTTTGAAAAACGGCAGGGCGCGCTCAGCAGACCTAGAGATAAAGCTGCTGAGAGAAGCTACGCAACTGGCAAGTCTTCGTACATCCTTGACGCACTTTGGTGCTTCAATCTTCTCAATGGCCTTGATTTTGTCGGGATTGGCTTCAATTCCCCGCTGAGACACGAAGAACCCGAGAAGCTTGCCGGAGGGGACTCCAAACACACACTTCTCGGGGTTGAGCTTGAGGTTGATCTTGCGCAGATTTGCAAAGGTTTCGTCTAAATCTTGAATGAGAGTCGCCTTGTCCTTGCTCTTGACCACTATGTCATCCATGTAGGCTTCCACATTTCTGTGTATTTGCGGCTCAAAAGCGTCATGGACTAGCCTTGCAAATGTTGAACCAGCATTCTTTAAACCGAAAGGCATCCGTACGAAACAGTATGTGCCACATGGGGTGATGAACGCGGTCTTCTCCTCATCCTCTTCTGCCATGAAGATCTGATGGTATCCTGAGTATGCATCAAGAAATGAAAGCAAGTCACATCCGGCCGTGGAGTCAACAATCTGGTCGATGCGCGGCAAGGGAAATGGGTCTTTGGGACAAGCTTTATTGACATCGGTAAAGTCGATACAAAGCCTCCATTTCCCGTTTGCCTTCCGCACGACTACAAGGTTGGCCAACCACGTAGGATGGAGCACTCCTCTGACAAGGCCTGCTGCTTCCAATTTCTTGATTTCTTCTGCGATGAATTCCTGGCGCTCCACTGCCTGCTTCCTGACTTTCTGCTTGACGGGCCGCGCATGAGGACAGACGGCAAGATGGTGCTCGATTACTTTCCTGGGAACACCGGGGATGTCAGACGGTTGCCACGCAAATACGTCGATGTTCGCCCGCAGGAAAACAACGAGCGCACTTTCCTATTTAGGGTCGAGAGTGGCACTGATGGTAAAGGTACCACCAGTGCCATCCTCCTTGGCGGACACCTTCTTGGTCTCTGGTGGAGCTTCCATTGTCTTCTTACACTTGCCGGTGGAGCTCGATGGTGCGTCCTCGACGGTAGCGCAGCACTCCGAAGAGGCGCGCTTGCCGGAGTGGGCATCAGAGCTCTTGCCGGACTTGGTCTTCTTCTTCGCCCCGGGAGCTTCAACGGCAAGTGACTTGCGATCTGTTGCGGCTGCTGCTTCCCGGTAGATCTTGTCGACGCAGATAAGAGCATCCTTCTTGTCGCCAGGGACAGAGATGACACTTATCGGGCTTGGCATCTTTAGTATGTTGTATGCATAGTGAGAGGCTGCCATGAATTTGGCGAGTGCTGGACGGCCGAGTATCCCATTGTAAGGCAATGGAAAGTCAGCAACGTCAAAAGTGACCCTCTCAGTCCCGAAGTTCAACTCGCTGCCAAATGTCACCGGCAACGTGATCTTTCCCTTCGGCTTGCTCCTTCTCGGATTGATTCCTTGGAATGTGCCGGTTTCTTCGAGCTCGCCATCAGGGATCTGGAGTTTCTGGAGTACCGCGGAGGAGATCAGGTTCAAGCCGGCCCCGCCGTCAACTAGCATCTTAGTGACCTTGAGGTTGAGGATAGTTGGTGAAACCAACATCGGCAAGCACCCGACCGTAGTTATGCGATCAGGGTGGTCCTCAATATCAAAGATGATAGGCGTGCTGGACCATTTCAGAGGCTTGCGTGACTCGACGGGTGGTTCTGCCGCATTGACTTCCCGGACCCACTGCTTGAGCTGGCGGTGTGAAGTATGTAGAGAAGCACCACCGTCAATGCACAGGACCTCTGTGGCTTTCTGGAACTCCTGCTCATCGGTCTCGTCATCATCCATATCTTCATCGTCGTCGTCATCTTCATCCTTGTCGCGGCCACGGGGAGGTCTGTCTCCTTGCTGCTGCTTGGCCTTGCCGCGGCGTCCTCCTCGGCCGGGGCGTTTCTTGCCGGCTCCTCCAGCACCTTCCTGGGCCTTCTCCTTGCCGTGTCGCTCGTATTCAGCCTTTTGCTGCTCGACAAGCTGCTCGACCTTCTTGCAGCTCTGGAGGTCATGGCCCTTGGTGCGGTGGATCTTGCAGTACTGCTTGTTGGTGCCGTCCTGCTTGTCAGCGACCGCCACAGCCTGGTAGTTGGTGCCTGCGACAATCTCCTTGCCGGAGCTACCAGCTTTGTCTTTCTTGGCGCCACTTCCGTTGCCGGACTGCTCAACGACTAGCACATCCTTGCCTTTCTTCTTCCTGTTGTTCCGCCGCCGGTTTTTCTTTGCCGGGGCAGCATCCTCACTATCAGATCCTCCTGCTTCTGTATTCTCTCCGGGGAGTTTCCTCCCTTCCTCAGCATGTGCACACTTGTCGGCCAGGGCATATAGCTCACTGACGTCTCTGATCTTGCACATCGCCATCTCCTCCCGCATCCTGCAGTTTTGCACATTCTGATGGAACACGCTGATTACCGCGGTAGGGTGGACATCTGGGATGTTGTGCTGTACGCGGCTGAATCTCTGAATGTACTTGCGCAGGGGCTCTCCTTCCTTCTGAGCGAGCAGATGAAGGTCACTCTCTTGGCCATGAGGTTTGTGGCCGCCTGTAAAGGCGCCGACAAACTGATGGCATAGGTCTGCCCAAGAGGATATGGAGTTGTCCGGCAAGTGCATGAGCCAGGATCTGACGTTGGGCTTGAGCACCAGCGGGAAGTAGTTGGCAAGGATCTTGTCGTCCCGCCCCCGGTAGCTTGCACCGTGATGGTGTAGATGCTGAGGAACTCTGACGGATGCGACTTGCCGTCATACTTCTCTGGTACGTCTGGCTTGAAATTCTTTGTGCTGGGCCACTGGACTTGCCGCAGCTCACGAGTGAACGCAGGGCAACCTACCGCGTACGGCAAGTCGCCTGGTTCCCCTGGTGCATGCATGTCGACAGGGGGCCCAACGCGCTGGTCCGATTGACGCCGTGCTTCTCTTCAGCGCTTGATGCAAGTTCGAGCGTCTTCTTGCTGTCATTCGTGAAGAACTTGGCGCTGATCGCGACGAGCTCATGGATCTGATGATGCAGTGGAGTCGCTGTCGAGGTGGATCCGGCGAGTCGGCGATCTTGGCCTTCGGGGTAGAGAGTGCATGGTGGTTGCACCCCCACCGGTTTCGTCACCATCGGCTCGTGCCTGGCAGTCCTGCCGCGGCAGCGATGTACTCAGCTGCCGCGGAGTATCGCCATTGGCGAAGCCGATGAGACTCTGAATGGCGGCCCTCCATTCATTGATCTTGTCTGCCGTTGGAGGGTAATCCAGGAGCAGTTGAGCTCGCGCCAAAGCTTCTGCTGGAGTGGTGGGCGGCAGTGGCGAACGGCGCGAGGAGCGGGATATGCTCAGACTTCTAACTATATTAGAAGGAGCAGTATCCCGTCCAGGCGACCGTGTCTCACTCATGCCAGCATGTTGGCGTGCATGCTGGTCTTGAGCACCCCGAGATCCACCAGCTCGATCTTGGTCCAACAAACGTATGGTACTACGAATACCATGACGCTGTCGGTCCTGCGCCTCCTGAGATGGGCGCGGTGCATGTACGGACGCCGAGGTCTGCGCAGCCTTGTCCTTGGACCTGGCAGCACCGTGGCCTCCCTCGTCGATGTCCGTTCTTCCGCCGGCATCTACCCCACCACCCGTTTGCTCCGGTGGTGGTGGGATCGACGTGGGCGGAACAGCTGCCGCAGAAGCCTTCTTCTTCGGTGGCATGTCGATGAAGAAGATGAAGATCTAACTCGCGTGAACGTCGGATCAGGTTCACACAACCTCGACGCCCCCTACCTGGCGTGCCAAAGATGTCGGGGAAACTGATCCACGAACACCTATGGGACCGGCGGACCGAGCCCCTTTCGGTTCAGCGGGGGGTGCAGATCGCACGAAGAGTGGATCGAGGCGAAGCACACGAGCAGTTTACCCAGCTTCGGAGCTCTCCGGAGAGATAACACTCCTACTGCTGCATGTCTGAGTGTATTGAGTTCTTGCTCGGGAGCGCTGAGTGCTACAGTACACACTAGCTGCTAACGAGACCGAGCATGAGTGTTTTTCTGCCTTCCAACCCCTGTTCTACGTTGCGCATGGGCCTCCTTTTATATGCTCAAGGGGTCACCGACAGGTGGCAACGTAGACAAGGGTAATAATGGAAAAGGAATTTTGGTTGGTACAGCTACCTATACAGTGTATCCTACCTAACCTTGACGGCAGGGGACAAAGGCATTAAATGCCTGTCTGCGTCGCCCTAACAGTGCAGAAAAGGACCGCCAGGGACGCCACCGCTTGCCACGATGGCTATCTTGTCAGCGCCTCTTGCCACCGCGCACCGCTGGCTGCACGGCCTCTCGCCACGCGCGCCTGGAAAGGCCCTAGGGCGACACGTTGGTGGATGTGCTGGAGCGTGGGTACAGTGTGGTCACTTGTCGTGGCAAGCGCCTTGCCGCGGTCGTTGTCTTGTCGCGTCCGGAAGCTTGTCGCTCACCGGGCCTTGCCGGGACGTGTGGCGCGTCGCGGCAAGTTCCTTGAGATGCCTTGGTTGGCCTTCCCGGCAAGCTCCTCTTGCCGGGGCCTTGTCTCCTTGGCTTGAATACTTTGTTCTTGAATGGCTCCAAAGGAACCATGGAGGACCTTGGCGGTCACCCGGCAAGCCTTGCCGTGGGGTGCTGCGACTGCCCGTGCACAAGTTCGGGATACTAGGGTACCCCTACTCTAGTACACCGACACAAACACCTACAAACCCAAAGTGGTTGAGCATCACTGAAGAGATTGATCCTGCGTGGATCCGACGCTTGTTACCTTTGAATAATGTGCTTCTTCCAGACGGTTAGGCGTCATGGTCTAGAGCATCCAAGAGGAATTGTGGATCGCCAAGTGACCGAGTCTGTGAAGGTTTGGAAGTCGCCTGAAGACTTACCACGAGTGATTGGACGAGGTCTGCGTGACCTTAGTTCTAGGAGATTACGGTGAGGACTTGGTGTCCTGAGCTACGTGCTCAGCGACTGGGTGTCCAGGACTGTGTGTCCTTGAGTTTAAATACTCAGCCGCTCCAACCAGACGTACAACTCAGACAACAGTTGGAACTGGTCTAACAAATCATTGTCTTCACCAACCTTACTGGTTCTATTTCCTCAACTCTTTCATTTCCCCATTACTGTGTTGAGTGATTGTTCATATCTGTGTTTGAAGACTTTGAATGAAGACTTTCTCAATTTCCTCAGTTCAATTTCTTCAGTCTGTTTGTCTTCATCTTGTGTTATCCTGTGTTTACGCTTTCTGTACTCTGTGCTTGTCTTCATTTCATCATGATGACTAAGTCTGTATCCTGTTATGCTTACTTCTGAGTACTTATTCCGCTGCTAGTAGTTCTTCGCTAAGGAATTTCCTCACCAGCAAATTCCTCAGTGAAGAATTCATAAAAATCGCCTATTCACCCCCCCTCTAGTCGATATAACGCACTTTCATGTATTATAACCATCATGGAGGTAGGATGTATGGGACGAAGCAAAGTAATTGCCATGAATAACATTACTTACACATAACTCCTGGACAAACACCTGCAACTGGCATTTTCCTTCATCTTCAGTATAATATTTCTAATATGGGAAGATACACACATACGATTTAACAACCTCAAATGCAATAGATGCTAAACTACAACCGGTGGAGTTGGGGTTCGCCGTGATAGTACTGGCCCTTTGGGCACTGGAGCTGCCTTACTAACTGCTCTTGTTTGGGAGCTCTGTGGTGGAGATGGTGCTGTGTCAACAGGAACTGGGTTACTATCGGCTGGGGTTGGGGTTAGATTGGGTGAAGCTGGTTCTCTGTCCATTGTAGTAGGGGTACAATCTGCGAGAGTTTGGGTTATGTGGTGTAGGGCTGGTTCTTGTGCATGTACAACCGGGGTGCTATCTCCACCAAGAGGTAGCACTGTTTTATTTGAAGACCGTGTTTTTATTCCGCTAGATACTGGCATCACCCGCTCCAATTCAATTGGCTGATAAACAGGAAACATAGTTGAATGTACAGACATTGTATGAGAGACAGACACTACTAGGGAAAAGCCTAGCAGCAGCGCGGGTTTTGGGCCTATTAGCAGCGCGGGGGCCGGCGCTATTAATAAGGCACTACAGCTAACGTATAGCAGTAGCGCGGGTGCCACCCGCGCTACTACTACGCCTTTAGTAGTAGCATGGGTAAAAACCCTCGCTACTACTACCAGCGCGGGTTTTTTTTTGAATTTTTTCGAAAAAATATTTTGATTTTTTCCCTAATTTTCAAATTTCTGAATTATTTTAACCTCAAATCTCTAATCACCCCTCATCGCTGCTCAATTTAATCTCTAATCACCCCTCTTCATTCCAAATCATCTAACTTCCCGGATGGTCACCCATCCTCTCACTACTCCAGCCTGAGCACGCTTAACTTCCGGGTTCTATTCTCCCTCGTTTCCAAGTCTGCACTTGTTGTTTTCCTGACAATAGTAAGATGTCAATCCTATTAACCTCAGGAATTTAGCTTGAGCATGAAGTCACACATTTCACTATTTGAGTATGAAACTATTGCTCTAAAAAAATTAGTAACACTAATATTTCTTGAATAATTAGTTTGACCACAGTTTGACCACAGTTTGGCCATAGTTTGACCAGATTTGACCAAAATTCAAAAAAACTAAAATAATTATTTAGTAACACTAATATTCTAGAATAATTAGTTTAACCATTGTTTGACCACAGTTTTGACCAAACAGTTTGAAATTTTTTTGATTTGTTCCACTCTAGATCTTAAAAGCCCCGTAACTTTTTTTCTGTTACGTTTTTGAGGATTTTGAAAATGTTTAACGGGGTTCCCCCGATTAAATTTCGATGTAACTTTTCGAGTAGATGATTTTACATATAAAAAACTTTTTCATCCGAGTTAGTATGCAAAAGTTATGCTCATTTTTACAAATTCCCGAGAGATTTTGCAAATAAAGTCGAAATTCATATTTGCAAATTATCCCAACAAAGAGACCACATATCACATGGGAAACTTATTTTATTTTATTTTTTTGACATTTTCATCATTTTCTTTTATTTTTTTTAAAACTGAAAAGGCGATCCACAAGGGGGGGGGGGTAAAATGGGACCTTTACTAGTAGCGCGGTTTTTTACCCACTCGCCACTACTATGGCACCACTTAGTAGTAGCGAGGGCTAAAAACCAACGCTACTGCTATCAAACTTAGTAGTAGCGAGGTTTTAAAAACCCGCGCTACTACTATGGCATGTCCCGGGGGGCACGGTAGAGACCGCTTAAACCTCGCTACTACTAAGTTGATAGCAGTAGCGCGGGTTTTTAACCCTCGCTACTAGTAACTTTCTGTGTATAGGCTTTTCCCTAGTAGTGAGATGCAATAGATAGTGTGGAAAAAAGAGGGCATGAAATAGTTGACATGTATATTGTTTAACTAAAACAGATAGCATGACATAATTTCACATATATGATGTCTATCTAAACTGGATAGCATAGCATAACATAATTCAAAGATATGATGAATAACTAAACAAGATCGCATGACATAATTCACCTACATGTTATCTAAGTAATCATGATCGCATCATTTAATTCACATATGTGATTTATATGCTAAACAGAGGGCATTCGATATGATGTCTGAACTAAGAACATGGTGTTGAATATTGTGTATATGATGTCTAAACTATGCAATGCAAGACACCGTATGCATGATATGAGCAGTATAACCGTGCCAAGTTAGAGCATACACCTCAGTGGGGGAATAGAACTGGTCATCTGTCTCTGAATCCATCTCCGAGGAGCTATCGGGGCCCAACAAGAGATTTGCTTCGACAGGTAGCACTGTCTGCTCTGAAGGCCTTGTTTTCACTCCAGATTTTTCCATCTCCCACCCAAATGGCTGATTTACAGGAAGAGTAGTTTAATGTACAAACATTGTCGACAAATGGAAATGTAATGAAGAAAAGGATGGGCAAGATATCATTCAAATATACGATGCCTGGTTAAACAGGATGGCATTGCACATTTCACATATATTATGGCTGGCTAAAAGACATGAGACTGCATAATTCCCATATATGACATAGAAACTAAACAGGTGGCATTACAGAACATGGCTAAACTAAGCAGATGACATATATGATGTCAAAAGTAGGCACTTCAAGGCAACATATGCATGATATGACTAACATCATCAAGCCAAGGTAGAGCAAACACCTTGGGGGTAAATAGGAGTGGTCAGCGGCGTCTGAATACGCCTCAGAACAGATATCTTCCTCTGGATTACAATCTGGAGAGGGTTGGGGAGGGTTTGCCATTGAACCCACCATGGAGCGATGTCTGCATGACATTGTATTGCCGCACAAAACTCTTCTCTTTTTCTCTACATGTTCAGCATGACTGTGTATAATATCTGACATGCATACGAAAAAAATATGGTGATATTATGTAAGGAGAGCATGCAGAAATTTAGAGTGATGGTAACAACCAGTGGATCGATGTTTTTCCGTTGAACGAAAATAAACCAAATGGATCGACGTGAGTGTATAGTAATAAGTGATGCAACAAGTGTACAACCTCTTTACCATAGCCGTGTCGACCTCAGCATCATTGGGTTGGTCGCTGAAGCAGTTGACGCAGAGGTGGCTGTCGGAGGTGTGGAGGAAGATCTGAGGAATCTGTAGACGGCGTCCAGGGCAATGCTCTGTTGTGATGGATCGTTCTGTCATTGGAGCAGCTCCGGTGAGCCGTAAGACGTCAAGGCAGAAGCAGCACAAGACAGACATCATCAATCTCAAGTGGGATTCTAATAGCATCTCCAATAGATGATGTAAAATGGATGTAAAATTAACATCACCAAAAACCACCTAACTACAACAAATGAGGTAAAAACTATTGACTCTAAACTTAACTATCGAAACTGAAATTTATTGTGGAATATGATTGTGGAATATGAATGCTACTATCGAAACTGAACGCAATGGTAGTAGAGAGGCACTTGACATGTAGTTTAGGGAGGGCCTGCAGTTCATCTTCAACCTGCACCCCCCTGAGCCGCCAGCCACCACCGACCGAACCGCCGTCCCCAGCGCCGCCTCGCCGCCCTGAAACAATTCGCCGCCGCTGCCCCGGCCAGCCCTCTAGGCCCCAGTCCCCCACCCTGAACCCTAAGATAGATAGTGGGGTACCTCTCCGGAGATCCCCCATCCCTGCTGCGGGTGGTTCCTCCTTAACTCCGGCGAGC